>NC_134568.1:50333354-50646687 GCF_050947875.1 Dermacentor variabilis | reverse complement strand
AACATGTTGCTCCCCCTTTAGCACGACGATGCTGTATGTGTAAGTCGCCATTACATTACGTTACGTCTTGAGAAGTATCATGAGCAAAAAAAAAATGAAACGTGAACAAGAAAAAAGGTCAGAACACCTGTTACGGGTAATTACACGGAAATGTGGCATGTAGTCGCTCTTTAGCCAGTTTCTAAGCATGAGGGTTTCACAAAAGTACGCCTTAGAGTCTGAATTAAACCGTTGTTAGAAATCCAGGGTGAACCTGGGATAGCTATTCTGGACACTGACAAATTCCGCCATATTGTCGACTTCGCCATCTTGTCAGCTCTGATTAGCCCAGAGTGCTGCTACGGCCTCTTGGACTGGCTCAAAGTATCGCCATTACAACAGTTGCCAATATTGCGGAAATAGGCAATGTCTAGAACAGCACCCCTCGAGACAAAACAACGCATTGGAGAAGTTTCAGAACTCCTGTTCTTAGTAAGTGATCAAAGGAACACTACAGAGAAAAATAAGTTGAGCTGTATTAGTAAATTCGCTTTGACAATACCAGAAAGACCAAGGTGCAACCACATGCACGCGATTTTCGAGCGACGGCGACGAGCCTTGGCCAGGATTTACCGTTGCGGAGGGCGATCCGTCGCGGTCGCCTTCGCCGGTTTTTGGCGAGCCAGAAAATTTTGTTCGCAGCCCAGTAGTCTGCGCGGCGTCTTCCGTGGGCGACAGCATGATTGCGCAACAACATGGCAGCAACCAGTCCGCCCGCTTTTATCTGAATGCGCTCTTGCAGCTTGCTCTCTGCCGTGACAGCAAAAAATAAATACTAAAATCAGCCATCGCTTCGTCTCATCTCCAGTTGAGGACAAAGTACCTGCGTTTTCTTGTCGTTATTATTGAGATTAGTAATTAGTTTTGACGCTGTTAGGCTTGAGACACCACCGAGAGCCGCAAATGTGTTTTCAGTTTTACTCACCAGATAGGGCGCCAAAGCATTTCACGCTGGCAGCATGGAACGGATTCCCACTGGGAATGATAGCATATTAAAAAAGCAAGATCTAATACACCTCGGTTAAAACATTGCCCTCGTGGTAAGTTTGCTGTTTCTGTACGGACGCTTAATTGTATTCGGACAACAACGTAAATTTGTTGTTAATGTTTTTCCGTGATGCTGCGTCCATGTGTAACTCCACGCCGCAACGTTACAGCGTGACAGGGTCTGCCTATCACGTCGCTTGAGTATCACGTGCTTGTGGTTAACACATTACCAGAAAGGACGCAAAGACGAAAGATAGGTGCTGACGCGACCTCGAAGTTTCTTCGAAACGTCGCCGGCACGTCAGGGAACTTGACAACGTCGCCAGGTTCCTAGTCAATTGTTCATCAGCAATGTGTACTACATTCTGTTCAAAAAGCGCCAGACTAAACTAGCAAGTTCCGAGAACTTTTGCAGCGTCACAACAGCCCGAATCAGTGACATTACATTGACGTAGCGACGCTGTAACCTCGGAGGAAAATTCAGAGCTTTATTTGGCATTGTTTTGCTTCTAATACTCAACCTCTCTGCACCTAATCAACAAAAGTAGAGTTTTGGGTGAATACCTAGTCGGTATAAGCCAGTTTATTGTCTTTCTTTAGTGTCTCTTTAACAGGCTGCTTCAGCGACGCTGTCAGCTTGAACGTTGCCCGCACTAAGCGAGAGTAGGGATAAGCTGGCAGCTGCTGTAACACGACACTATGGTGTAATAGTACCTGAATTACGGCAGGCTGCAGGGCTTGATGAAATTTATATAAATGAGACATTTTCAGCGCTTATAAAGAAAAAATGAACACCTTAGAAGACAAAAGAGACGACATGATGGAAAGAGGCGCCAAAACTTCCAGCGTCCTTCCTGTTTTTTCGTTCTCCAAGATGCTATCGCAACTTGCTACCAGGACGAAGGTACGTTCACGCCGCCATTTGCAAGCGCTCCTTGGGACTTCCCCGTTTATTGAAAGCCCAGTACGAGGTGGAAGTACCGCGGCGGTAGAGGGCCGATGAAGTGACACTGCACGCTTTTAGAGACAAATATTGAGTAGTTACATGGCAATTATAGGCTCTGAAGAGGAACAAGCACCGTAGTAGTGTCGGTGGGGCTGCGCTTCCGTTCTCGACATTTTAATTTGCCGGTTGGTAAATTTGCCTCGCGACGTACCGTACAGCAGGTTATCTGAGACTCTATGAATAACGGTGACAATAAAATCAAAGGTTTAGTTAAAGCAAAATAAAGGCTGGTAATTAAAATTCGACACTTACGGATGACCATGAAAGCGCGTGAACAGACAGTGGCACCTGCGGCGCAGCAAGGCCCCAGATAATCTGCGAGGAGCAACAGCAGCGCTGGTAACGCAACGGGAACTTCCTGATATGCATCACTTGTGACAACAAGAGCTGACTGAAAGTATTCTTGCATTTCGAGGGAAGTGCCTCGAGCTGCCAGTCGCGCGGCAATTTTGCGTGCATTGGCGGGCTTCTTTCTCGCTCGGAAAAACACTTTTATGTAGCGCGTATTGAGCAACAGAAAGCTGTATCGGGAGTTCTTTATGTTGCTCTACAATTTTCTTATTGACATTTTTCGTCTAACTATAATATTTGAGAAGTTGATTAATTACTTTGGACTAATAGTGTAATTAGGTAGAAGGCAAAAGACAACCTGAGTATCTTCAAGCGACGGCAAACAACATTACCTTGGTTTTGTCCAGCTACGTGGCATTTGCATATTTTAAAATCTTGGTGCATGATAGTTGGGACACTCTGTATAAGACAAGGCTTTGCTAATATAGGATTGGGGATAAGATAACGAATAGCTCTTCGAACCTTTGAATAGACAGTCGCCGGAGAACACTGAGTAATATTTTATGTGAAATCAATGGGTTCCGAAAAAAAGAAAAGAAAGGTTCAAGATACTGTATTTTGAGAGAAACAGAAAAAGATTTTTTTTGAAGATAACTACAACAAAATCATAAACCACATAGCTTGCATGCGTGCATTACAATGTTATTCGAGAATTACTTATTCAGATCTAACGTCATCCAAGCAAAGGCGGTGCGAATAGGCTGTCACAAACGGTCATCGCGAAACATACCGAGATCTTCAAGGCCATGCCGCCACGCACTATGCAGCACAATGCATGATCCATGATCCAGTGCAAACATGTCTGGTCAGGTTTTGGCTAAATTAGAATGCTGAAACTGGCCAATAAACGATGAACGCTCTAAGAAAAAGCACAAACGTTGTCGCAGGGGTAACAAAAAACGAAAAAAAAAATCTAATCAGTAGGGCCCTGCCAGGTTCGTATAAATCACTGGTCAGCGTTTAAACGCCTATAATGCAAGGACTCTGTGATAAATATGGCAGAAAACGGTGTGTAGTAGGATTGCTTCTAAAAAGTCCCATCTCCGTAATTTAGGAACGAGACAATGCTTGGTGATTTTTCAATATATAATAATGTATGTGAATTGACTAAGGTGACTGTTTTTGGGCATGTTGGTATAGGACATGAATGCATCTTTTTGCGCACAAGACAAGGACGAAGGAGAGGCTGAGACACACATATATATATATATTTGTGTCTATATATATATATATATATATATATATATATATATATATATATATATATATATATATATATATATATAGACACAAATATATACATATGTGTGTCTCAGCCTCTCCTTCGTCCTTATATATATATATATATATATATATATATATATATATATATATATATATGGTCCCTTGCTTCAAAATAAAAGAATGTTGTAAGTCTGCACTGATGTGTCTCAGCCTCCCCTTCGTCCTCGTCTTGTGCGCCAAAAGCTGCATTTTCATCAGAATTGAATAGAATTATGGGGCGTTATGTGTCAAAACTACGATTTGATTATGAGGCACACCGTAGTGGGGGGGGGGGGGGGGGGGGAGCTCCGAATCGATTTCGACCGCCAGGAAATCTTTAATGCGCCCCAATGCACGGGACAGGGGTGTTTCTGCATTTCGCCCCCGTCGAAATGCGGCCAAGGTCCATCTAAATAGGTCGTGAAGTTTGGAACGAAATGCGCGAGGGGATGGGGAGGTGCCAAATATTGAAACTAGAAAACCTGTGTAATTTTGAAAATTCGACAATGCCCAATTAGAACACCGTCATACGAGTAAATATTCTGTTTCAAATATTTTTGCGCTACTCAAACAACAAACGTTCATTTTTTTTCTATTTTACAATTTATCAATTCGTTCTTGGCGACCCCTACCAACCAGTGATTCTGGCGCAACAGACAGCTGACCTTGCGAGCCTATAGCTATTATGTCGTGCGTAATGGCGTTGCTCACTTGAACGCGGCGGTTTCGTCCGAGTTTTTCTTCATTTAATAGCATGTTTGTTTAAAGTGTCGCGTGCGCTTCGCTTCAGATATTGCGTGACCTAGCGCACGGAATTCACTGGCGAAAGGTGTGAGCGCAGCCTTTTTGCTGTCGTGTAAGGTCGCGCTGTGTCTCGTCGATGCGACAAATACGGAGCCCTCCGCGTAGAAACGTCACGTTATATTCGTTCACTCTCCGCCACACGGACTCTGAGTGTCCTGCAGTCAGCAAAATTAGTAGGCTCAATGTTTTATAAATGATAACGCGGTGCGATGTTGTCTGATAACATTTGGATATGGATACATGGTGTCGCACGGAATTGCGAATGATTCTGTGAAAAGGCTTCGCATATATTGCCATACATTACGACTGTGCGCTTGCCATAGTACTTTTCTTACATTGATGCATGTTTTGTTTGGTCAGTGATATTGGTTACGTTATTCTAGACGAATAAAAGGGAAGTTACTTTTGCAACCTCTCTGACCCTGTCACATATTTCCATCCAATTCGCTTACCTTCCTCAGGAACCTACAGGAGCAATTGACATCAATAACAGCATAAGGTCACGTTGAAACATTCGCGTCAAACAGCATAAGCCCTCGACGTCACTTCTAGGTGTAACGTTTTACTTGTATTTTTTACGCAAGTTTTCCCCACGACGTACAGATGGCGACGGCTGCCCGACACCGCCATTTTCTTGACACGTGGACTCCTATGGAAGCTTTTCTACCAGTTTATATACACCTTGATGCGGCCGCTGTGGCTGGAATTTGATCCCGCGACCTTGTGCATAGCAGCGTAACACCATAGTTGCTAAGCCACCGCGGCGGGTAATTATGTATGTGTATTTGGCAGTTTCTTCTGCAGCCCTTGCAATCATTTTGTTCACCGAAACTTTCTGTGTTCGCATCGACCCTTAGCTGGCTTACAATACTACGTGTTCAGAATATGTTCACACACATTAGATGCCATCCTTATTATTGCGATAAATTTCACGAAGTGGCAACCAGAAAGCTGGGCGCTCCTGTCTCACCTGAAATTATTAGAAGTGTAATGGTAAAGGCGATCATCTTCATGCTTGCCGCCAACACAGGTGCAGAAGAGAGCGAGTGTTCAGTAGGGAAGTGGCGCCTGCAATACAATCAAGAAAGGGTATCTGCACTGCTTCACCAGTGCGCAGCAATTACGCCAAATTGGGTGCACTAGATTTATGAACTCTGCTTGTGATACTGAGGTCGCAGTTTATATGGCAAGTCCGCTTCTTTAGCCACCTGCGCAAGGAACATGTCCACATAGAAAGTTACTGCAACAGGTTCAGGAATTAGGGTCATCAACAACCAGCGCTCCTAGTGGTTCAACGCTGGAAACGCAGGTTTCTAGGGGGAAACATTTTTTTTTCCTTTTCTTGTTTTTCTTTTCTTTTTTTGCGAATAACTTATCGCAGAGGCTATCTTTAACTAAATGACCGGAGGAAATAGGCTGTGCGGGTTCGTTATGCATAATCGGCCCTTTTCTTCTTTTAGGGCTGACAAAAAATTAAATTAGGGAGTTTTACGTGCCAAAACCAGGATCTGATTGTGAGGCACGCCGTAGCATGGGATTCCGATTCAGTTTTGACCACTCGTGTTCTTTAACCTGTACTTAAGCCTAGGTACACGAGCGCTTTTGCGTTTCGCTCCCGTCAAATGTGGCCACCGCGGCCGGGATCGAACCTGCGACGTCGAGCTTAGCAGCACAGCACCATAATTACCGCTGCAGATTTCGATGGCCGAAAATCCGCTTCAATATAAGCGCAAAACTTCAGGTATGGGAGTTAAGCAAACGCTTCCAAATCTGGGGGCATTCTTTCTGAGGGAAAAGCCATTTGCGAAGAAACGAAGGGGCCGACAGAAATGTTTCAGGGAATCTACGAAATTCAAAGGGGCTGAGAAACGCATATCGCGGTGTTAGTAAAAGAAAAGGAGGTGTTCGTCTTCACTGAAACAGTCACGAATAGCGAGAGTGTTGCCGGTGTCAACGAGACCTATTTTGTGAGCGGTAGTATGCCTCCTATAGTTACATATAGAGGCGTTTTGTATTGGTGGCATTCATAGAGTTACACTTGTCCACACAGCGAGGCAGTTAGACGATTAGTGATAGAGACATTAGTTAGACGATTAGTGATTAGAGACAGATTAGTGGTCAGAGTTCTCATTCTTATCACGCACGTGTTCGCTATTATTTTGTCATTGCCTGCGGCGCACTACGTTTGCTGCTCTAGCGGCTCATATCGTTTGGTGCTCGCACATTGGTCATGACATGATGCGAGCAGCAAACTCGAGAAAGCATCCGCCCTAACAGTAACATGCGAGAATTCATGGACAAGGAGTTAGGAACAACGGACGGCGCACCTTGAGAACCATTAGAAATCTCTATCACGCTCTTACCGAACGGAGACGGGCGACGATCTGGTGGTGGTGTCCTCCGGTCTCCTGCTCGCGGGTTATCTTGGCACAGTATGACCTGACACGAAGACGTCGTGTTCGTTGAAAAAAAAAAAAAAGTTGGGATAACTGCGGTGCCGCCTCTTCAAACCATTTGTCGCTTAGACGAGGCCGTCAAGCGCCCTCCCCACGCTGCCGCCTGTCCACTCTGACGGAGCTGAAAGGGAGCATAAGGGGTTGACGTCGACAGGCCCGGCTGACAAGCGCCATTGAAAAACTGGCGCCGCGTGCTTCAGAGCTTGGTCACGACGAAGTTGGAACGCGTGTAGGGCCGAAGTCATCGATTGAAAGGGAGCCGCGAAAATGCATTGAAGCGACCTCACTTGCATGGCGTTAAAATTGCGGCAATTCTGCTGCAAGCGTGAACGAAGCGTTTGTGCGCGTCAAGCGTGTGGAAATGTGGAAAAGTCAAGTTCCTAAACGCTACGCCTCGCTCTCCCTCGAACGCAGACTGAAGCGCTCAGCTCGAGTGATAGGTCGTCTTGGCGGTGACAGTTTTGTTTATTACCATGCACAGAACACGAGCGTGATCTCTTGCTAGGACGGTGAAGCTGAAGGGATGCGCTTTCGAAGGAAGGCGCCCGAGTGAGGTCGACGAGCGCAAGTAAAAGGCAGCTCTGAAATACGGGTGCTACATCTTGTTTCGCACTGTATTTTTAGTCTATAGGCGCGTGTCAGAGCAGGCTTGCCCGGCGGAGCACATCTAAGTTTATCTGTGTTTGCAAATGCTCCTTTCATGGAATACTGGTCTAGCTACGCAGGAGCAATATTTCTGCCGGGAACGCATGAGAAGAGGACTGCTCGTGCACGACCACACACAGAATTGATCGATGTTAGTTAATATATATCACAAATATGCATATATTCTGAAACACTCAAGCGGTGCATGAGGCTACAATGTTCTGATGATAATTTACCATCAGTTACTCTTTTGTCACAGAGCGCAAAATCATTATATTTTACTACATTCGCTGTAACGCCACGTCCACACTAAAGGGTTAGTTTTTATTATTATCATTATTTGCGGTACACATCGATACCGTCTCTCGAGCAGCTCCACTGCACTACACTACGCTCTCACGCTTACCTGCGATTCCCTGATTGCCGGCAAGGAGAAACATATTATTTGTATTTCCAAAATTTCGGACGCATGGATAAATATTCAGGTAATGTATACCTTTCACTTTCATGGCAGCAAAGAAAGAAGGAGCAAACGCGTAATGCCGTGACAAATAGCGCTTTTGCTATACATTTGTCGTCTTCTGTTTATCTGCGCACTTAACCCCCTCGCGCTGAATATTACTTCTACAAGTTGCCTCTTACCACACTGTAAGTTCACACCCATGGCAAGCAATTATCGCGCTGATTCTATGGAGAAATTTAGGACTGAGGAATCATTACAGGTACTGCGTACCTGTAATGATTTTAAAGATTTGAAATTGACATCAATGCCATTTACGTCGCCAACTAGTGTATGACATGGCCTCCTTATGCTAATAATTCTAAGCGCCCTGTGCTGCGCTGGAGGAGTTTTGCTGTTACGTACGACCAATGTTGTCTTTATATCACGCATGGCGCGGCGCCCCCACCACGTGTCCAAATGCATCCAAATGGAACCTTCTTTAAAAGGGACCCACGGCTCTTTTTAGCAGTGCGAGAAGATTCTCGAACGGAAAGTGCGAAGAACGAAGAGCGGGAAGCGGCTTCGGTGAAGCAAGAGCGCTCGTCTTCTTTGGCACGGCCGTTTCGGCGCGTGGCAGAAGGCACGCGCAGCCCGCGCGACCCTGTCTTGTGGCGGGCGCAGGGAGCCGAGATGGTGGATGGTAGCGTAGCGCTGTCTTCTCGCTCGCCTAGTGTCAAAGGTCGTATAATCTCAAGTTTAGGAGACGCGTTCAAGCGAGGGGCCCCGACTTCCCGTTGCCGCCGCTTTTGATAATGCCAGCGTTCGGATAGCGAGTGAAGCTCGCAGCCATCAAGGGAGATATGAACGTATTTACCTGTGCGTTCGGGACACCATGCTTTGCAATTTAGTAAGTACGCGAATGTTAACTGCAATTTATACTGCAGATAAAGCTACCGACCATACTCTGTGTTATTGTCTAATACTTTGCTATCGCTGTGAATGATTCACATTTAGGGCGAAAGTGGGGTTTTATTTATCAGTATTATCGCTATGGCGGATTTCGTAAAACCAATTTATGAAACACTATTTGGCCTCTCTTATAGCTGGCCATGTCAAAGCAAAGAAAGCTTTCTGGAGCAACGATTAAAAAATTAAAACGTCATAAAGAAGAAGAATCACAGCAATCACCTAGGTCTCGGAAATATTTTAACAATTTAGAGATGCCGGTTGTTGACCGTTATGCGGCTGGAAGTAGTACAAGTGGGTTGAGAGCGACTGGCTACAAAAGAGAAAGGGTTCCTTGAGGTCCAGGGCGAGCAGGCACTAGTCTGTTTTAAGGTAGTGAACTTGGATGACCTAGCCGAGTGATCTGAATGCGTTAATGGCTCTTTACGACAAAGAATTGTGCAACAAGTGATTCCGCGTCCCCCTGAGAACTTCATGTATCCCGTTCACGAAAGAAACCGACGCTTCACGCCTATGCACTTCGAACGTGTTATAAAATATGCCATGTCAGACAGACGCTGGTTACTGTACTCTGCAAAGGAAAGCAACGTTTTCTGTTCGTGCTGCAAGTTGCTTCGTGCAGCAAAGACAAGTCCTATCAGATCGCATGAATTCAATGAGTGGAGAAACCTATCCTGCCACCTATCCCAACAATAAAACTCTGAGCAGTACTTTCAGGCCCTGGGACAGTGGATCGAGCTCTCTGCGCGTCTATAACAGCAAGCGATGATTGATACTACGCATCAAAAACTATTGCCCGCAGAAAAAAAGAACATTGGCAGAATGTTTTGCAAATGTTTGTAGGTAGTCGTTAAGTTTCTCGGGCAACAGAATCTAGCTTTCGGGGGATCCATCAGTGGGTTGTCTGAAAAGGACAACGGCAACTTCTTGAAAGTAGTAGAAATGTTGGCAGATTTTGAACCATTCATTATGGAGAATATTTTCTGGGTTCAGAATGCGCAAATATGCGCCCACTGCTTGGATAACGTTACTCAGAATGATTTGATTAGTCTGCTTTCAATGAAAGTCACGAAACGGGTCTTGGAGTTGAGGAGAGCAGCCATATAACATTCTATTATAGTAGACTGCACTCCTGATGCTAGTCATGTGGAGCAGATGAGCACATTAATCGACTTTCAATTAGTCTTAACGGAGCAAGCAGCGGTAAAGCAAAAATAGAGGAGAGGTTCATTGAGTTTCTACCTGTGCGCGATTCCACTGGAGCTGGCCTATCAGATTTCTTTTAGAGCTGTAATGATTAGAAATTCCACTTTCACAAATTCACGGACAGGGATGTGACAACGTTTCCAACATGAAAGGCATGTACACCCCGGAGTTCAAAAAAGAATTCTGCATCTGAACAAATGACCTTGCTTTGTGCTGTCCTGACGCTGTGTGGTTCTTTTTTTTTCTGTTCAAAGATATACGTGTTCTTTTGATCATCAGTCCATCGTTGGGTTATTCTAAAAGGACACGCGAGGGGGGGGGGGGGGGGGGGGGGGGGCAACCTCACGGTGAAGCCTCTCTCAGAGACAAGGTGGTCCAGCAAAGTGGAGGCAGTCCGTCCTTCCTGACTCAGATTGATGGAATATACGACAATCTCGTAGGCATTTCAGGCAACCCAACTTCTGAAGTCATGCACGAGAAGGCATGAGGCCGCAGTGAAGAAGTTCAAATTTTTGTGCCGAGTGGTGATTTGGTTTAATGCACACACAAAAATATAGATGTATATATTTAGTTAATAAATCACTTTTGAACCCAAATTCCCCCTGCCGGGTGCTATTAATGCTCTAAAAAGCGCGCGCTGTTTAGGAAGGACCGATCTGATAAAGGCTTCCAAGAGGCAGTAGGAGAAACAATAACCTGGTATCGAAGCTGGAAATTGACCCTGTTTCTCCGAGTGCATCCTCTGTTCGTCTTAAGAAAAGTTCGAGGCAGTTTGCATAGGAAGGAAACGATCAGCCACTCGTTGACTTGGAGACGAAGTTCCGCATGGGCTTCTTCTCCTTCATTTTGCACGTGGCAATCAACTCTGTGACAGCTAAGTTTGAGCAAAAAGAGCACAGCAAGTACTTCCGGTCCTTATACGACAGCAAGGAACGGGATGTAGTTCCTCGAGAAACGCTCTTGTGGTCGCAGAACCTGGAAGGGCTTCAACTGATGAGAATCGGCTAATTGATATCATTAGATTATAACTTTGTAACGATCTCACAGGGCTCTTTCGGATCATTAATCGAGGCATGTTCGTCACGTCGTAAAATATGACATTGCTCCCAATGTCGCCATCGTAGTGCGCATCCTGTGAACTTTGTTAATCACAGTCACGTTCGGAGAAAGTAGCTTCTCAAAGCTAAAAATTATAAAAAGCTACCTCCGTTCCGGTATGTCCCGAGATAGACTAGTGGGCTTTGCAATGATATCACTAGAAAAGGACCAACTGAAATAGAGCTTCTACAAAAGACACTAGCACCCCAAGAAACGACAGTATACGTGGACGCAGCCACGTACGCCAGAGCAGCGGGGCAGAGCAACAGCAACGCGGTAGCAACGGTGATTGATTCGAACCTACGCGAGATCACCAGCGCATCACTACAAGGCTGTACGATAGTCGAGGCTGAAGAAGCGGCCGTCGCTCTAGCGGCAGCGGAGGGATATCGGTCTAAACGGTCTCTAACAATCCTTACAGACTCGCAAACAGCGTGCCGCAACTACCTACGTGGCAGAATAGGGCCCGGAGCGCTCCGCATACTCCGCTCCGGAGACCACATAACACAACGACAAACAAAAGAAGAACCAATTAGGCATACGATAGTATGGACGCCGGGACACACGGGAGTGGCAGGGAACCAAGAGGCGGACAGGATAGCTCGAGGGTACACTTATTACCGAGCATCCAACGTAGGCGACCTCGAGGAGACCGAACCTGTACCCCAAGACTATTCGGCGATGCTAAATTACTACAAGGGCTGCAGAAAGCGGTATCCACCACCGCACAACTCCCTTAGCAGAGAGGACTCTGTCGCGTGGAGGCAGCTACAAACGGGCTCGTACCCGAACCTAAACGTACTCAGCAAAATTTATCCCACACAATACAATGACAAATGCCCCTGGTGCCACGAAACACCCACGCTGTATCACATAACGTGGGCATGCCAGAAGATAGACGTGGTACCCGTTATACCAAACCCGAGTGCGGAGCAATGGGAGGGAGTGCTCTCCAGCGATCGCCAGGTCGACCAAGAAGGTCTGATTCGGCGAGCACAACTGGCAGCAGCATCCAGCGGAGCCCTGGACTAAGGGCAACCGACCGTTGTGCTAGAAGATGGACGATTCCATCTGAAGACCGCAGAAGACCAGCGAATCTAGAGCTGATAAAGTTTTTCACTCACTCACTCACTCACTCACTCACTCACTCACTCACTCACTCACTCACTCACTCACTCACTCACTCACTCCGAGACTGTGAAAGGCTTCGTTTCTGTGAAAGCCCGCAAAGTTCAGTTTCTTTGAACATCATTAAGCTCCTCCCCGAATTTAAACGCTCACACTGTCTCCTTATACACCTTTTTATCTGGCGAGGAGGGAAAGACGCGCGGCGAGCCTTTCACCCTCTCTGGCTTGTGATGGGCGGCGCGTGCTGCGGAATGATTTGGAAATGTTTTGGCTCGTTCTGCATGAAGTCTGCATGATGTCAGTTCACACAAGGGGAGAGAATAATCACTGTGTAGCCTTTCGGTCCAGCGCTAACTGCAGCATTCGGGAATTTCTTTTGGCTGCGCAAACGTGCGATATGCATCACCAGCCGTAGTGTGTGTGTACGTCTTGTGATCTATTTTGGCTGTATAGGTTTTCACTCGACAAAAAGAACCGGCGTCTGTGAATTGCCAGCGTGAATTGGAAAATTTTCTTACTATCTGATTGCTTGGTGTGGGAACTAAGGCCCAAACAATAAAACGTTCCTTTCCTTCGAGCGCTTCCTAACTTTACGTGAGGCCTCCTTACAGCGAAGGACCAATGGAGGAAGCAAGCGTGCTCTGAAAGCTCCCTTCACCCGTCCTCACGTAAGGAGCGGTTGCCGCATGCCTGTGTTCGAGATTGTCTCTTAAAAGCTTTACGCGAACACCATTATTCAATAAAAAATGTTGTATCGTCGCACAATCTTTAAATTGAAGAACTAATATAGAGAAGCGTGGACGCTTTCTTCTAGTTTTGTTTACTAAACTTTAATAAAGTAGCGCATTACAGTGCAAAACTTGATGTGCTCCATCAAAGTTGGCCCACCGGCGTCGTGCAACGCCTAGCAACGCTAGCCACGCTTTCATGCCGCACGCGTGACTGAAACGAACATGCCTGGCAAGACGTATACCGTGCTCGCGCTTCTTCGCAGGTGGGCGACAGCGCGCATGCGCAAGCAAAGGTCACGTGGTTAAGCAGTGAGGTGAAGCGCTCGTTCAGGGCCAGGAGCGGCGTAAGGACGCATGAAGGTAGCTTTGGAGCTACCTTATGCTGAGGAAGCACTAAGGAAGCCTTCACCGAGGGCCTCTCAGTAAGGAAGCTTTCAGAGTGACATAAGGTAGCCTCACCGCAATGAAGGCTTCCTTACTGAGGTAAGGAAGATTTCATTGTTTGGCCCTAAAACATAATAGTGCTCGTCTACGGCCAACTCAATGCAACCCCGATATGTGTGAGCGCCAATGTTCATAGAACATTTCCGTCAGCCACCGGCATCGTTCACAGGTATTTCAAGCCTAGTAGATTTGTAATCACTATGCTATGTCTGCGACCCACCGTGACTTTGGCGTTACGCTGCTATAAGCCTGAAGGTGTGGGATCAAATCCCGGCCACGGCGACCGCATTTCGATGGGGGCTAAATGCGAAAACCCCTAGTGTACTATGCATTAGGGGCACGTTCAAGAACCCCTTGTGGCCGAAATTAATGCGGAGTCTCCCACTACAGTGTGTCTCATAATAATACCGTGGTTTTGGCACAGAAAGCCCCCTAATATAATTTTCTTCATAGCTATGTCTATGTTAGCCTTCCGTATGACACCGATGGCTGCGTTTGATAAACCAGCATCAAACATATAAGGTTTGTGCTTCGGCGTTGTCTTTTTGCCCTGTAAAGCAGTAATACCCAAAGGGTATCGAATAAAAAGAACCCGACGGCTATTTGTGAGGACACAATTTCCGTAAGACGTGTGCATGAGTGCGTCGTAGAGGACGGGACGAAGAACAAAAAAAAACATATCGATTTTCATCCTCTTCATCAGCATCAGAACAACAAGAAAGCATGGACTAACGCCGAAATAAGACCTCGCACGGTCATTCCGCACGCTTTGGACCATGCGTTATATAGAACGAACACATCTATAAGCAAGCGTCTACTACTGCTTCGTGTTCTCGTGCTCAGCCCGTCGCTCACCGCTCGACAAGTGTGGTTCACACTGTACGGTATGCTGTTATTACTAACCAAGACTGTTTTATTCGTGGACCTGGTCAAACAAACGAGGTGCTCGCGCAACGTATCTGCATATAAGAATTTGGACGTTTGTAAAAGTAAGCAGCACAACTTATTCCGTAGCCGAACGGTACCCACGCTGTCAGGATCGTCATATATATGACGACCCTCACAGAGTCAGTACCGTTCAATGTTTTGTAACTATTAATTGCTGCTAAACCACTGCTTATAACTACGGTGAGAATGCTGCCGTAAGGTCACATTAGTGAAACAAATTTTCAGAAATATTCAACTGATCTCCGAGGCTGATTGCACAGGCTCAAACAGGCGCGCACACATCGCGCTGGGTGCTTCGTCCGCCTCAACGCCGCTGAAACTCCAGCCATGCTTTCTTAAATCACTTCAGTGGGCCTTAGAAAACCGTTTCCCACGTAGAAGACGCCACGCCAGACTCGCTGTGGTAATCGCGCGAGCGCGAAACAACCAGCAGAAACTGCCGCCTAGCGTATACCTGAAATACAACACGGAGCGCTACCCCAATGGCATCATGTCGACTGTCCGTAGATGGCGCCATTGCCTACGCAATGTGGCGGCGCTAATGAATAAAAAAAAAGTTCTGTACTAGTATACGCGTCAAACTTCGAGTCTGGCACTTTATCTATTTCGCCAAAGCGTGTAACGTCTTTACTGATTTGTGTAAGTTCATATATCGTTTTTTTTATATTCTTTGGGTTTGGTATTATGCGACGTTTGACCTTTCATGTTGATGTTTCACATTAATAGTGTTTTGTACGCAATTTCGTCAACGCTTCATGTTTTTTGATATTATTACTTTTGCGAAAGACGTCTATTATATAATGTTTCGTTGTTCCAAACCTATAAAGACTTTCTGTTATGTGCAAACTAGATTCCATTTTAGTTTTCAGCCACACCATCCTTTATATGGCTAAATGTTCATGGAATAACAAAATGATACCCAGAAGCCTGTTTACTAATGCTTCTCTGACAAAATCTAGTAATGTTTCAAAAAGTGACATTTCAATTTTTCATTATGCTAGCATAACTTTGGTACTAGAGTGGAGAGGGGCGCAGTAACTAGACTTTGCCTGGGGCACCGCCTCTGTATACAGCACACGTCTGTTTCCTACGTGCTGCATCTATTCCAATTCTAAACGTGTAACCGCAGTTCTCGCACTAACTGCTAATTCTTCTCACTATATCGGTGCAAGAAGAGAAAACATGCTTAGACTAGAGAAAGTTTTCCGCTAAACACACACACAGAAAGTGAGACAGTGCAAATGTCTTCATTTTTAGGGAGTTTCTCGTATCGGTCAGCGAGGATCGTCTACCGGCGTGTCAGTGTTGCACAAGCACAAGTGCTGGCGAAGTCCCACGCAAAAGAAGAACTCGTGTTCCATGCTTTTGCAGAACACAAAGCATTCGAACGGGTCGTGTGGGCATCCGTGCGAAGCGTCTGAAAACCAGCGGGGAAAGAACGATTAGGACGGAAATACTGAGGAACATACGATTTCAAAACTGTCATCAAATTTAAATATATTTCATTTATCCGAAACCACAATTTAATGTTTCACTATCTCAGCCGTTCCGTCGAAGCGGTACACAGGCTGAGTTTGGGTACTGCGCACACAGAGTGCTTTCTACATAGGAAATATCGAGCCGAAAATTTGGCCTACTCTTTCTCGGAATCAGAAGAAGTCATTGCGCATATTTCCCTGCAAAGCACTATTCAAGCTCCGGATTTAAAAAAAGAAATATTTAAAAAAAACAAGCGATAAATTGCGTGCTTTGTACAGGAGACCGATCTCATCGCAACAAGATATTGGTACTCTTATCAGCAACTGAACTGCAAATGCGTACAGTTAGCGCCTTAAAAGAAACCTTGCAAGTGTCACCAATCACTGAGAATTAGTAGTGTGGTGTTGTATGTTATGCAATAAGCGAAGCTTTCTTTGCCTACCCTCCCGAGTTTCGCGTGGCAGCTACTGGATCAGTTAGTATCTCGGCGCAAATATTTCTGAATATATAAGTAGGTATACGAAGCTCATATCTGTGAAGAATGCAACTACCAGCATAAGGGCTTATAAAAGCCCTGTATGCTGATCAATAAGATAGTGCCACTAAGTGCACCCTTGTTCTGCATAATAAAAAAAATTAATGACTACATAAAAAGTTCGGCAGCACGTTACACTCCTGAAACACGTGCAGGCGTAAGCCTGTTGCTCACGTGGTATTGCAGTAAGTTATACGATCGGAGGGGTCAGACGTCTTGCAAGACATAATCATCCGCAGTGTGAAGTAAATGTTTGGTGCTGTAGCTCGGTCTCCTCAACGACACATACGAGCACCTAATGCACTACCTAAAGATTCTTTCTTTCTTTCTATCTTTCTTTCTTTCTGTCTTTCTTTCTTTCTTTCTTTCTTTCTTTCTTTCTTTCTTTCTTTCTTTCTTTCTTTCTTTATTTCATATTCAGCAATTGCATCTTTGCTTAATGACTAACGGGGCATGAGCCATTCCTGATTATGATATTCTTACAGCGAAGCTGTCTGCGGCTAATCTGAAAAAATTGATGGCCGAGATGTTGGCAAAACGAAATCATGATGTGGGCCGATCCTGGTGATAGTGCAGAAAGGGTCCAAGGTCAATGGCACATACCCCTGTAGGATTGGGGACCTGTAACGCGACCTTTAACTACCCTTGTCACATGTGGAACCCAAAGAGGTCCCAGGCAGAAGAGTAAGAAGAGATGTTTTTGAAAAAAAATGTTTTGTACAGCTTTTTCAAAAGGGACTGTTAAAAAATTATCGGTGTCAAATGTCTGAACGCGCTAGTACCACTCCTCGCGCGTTCGTCGTCGTCTTCTTCCGCAGCTCCGTTGTGCACAAAATTATCATCAGCAATGGCTCGAGCGTCGTTGTCTTTCACAGATGGTTCCGTTGACGCTCATAAAGCGTAGAATTTCACTTCTATCATTGTAATAGGGAGGCCGCGCTTATGGGGGTGTGAGCTATTGCTTAAGGGGGTATGAGCCATTCACTGTCTTACGTGACGGATACATTTAGTAACGTAGGTGATACGCGAATGTATGTGCGCACCTTTATCACCACGATGATCAAAGATTATAAGACAATTAATACGTTCGTACCTTTGTTCAATATCCTGGGTCACCTCTGCGTCGTGCGCTAAACAGCTTCGCGGGTCATTCACCTTAGCAGAGTAGAATGGCACTTAGTTTTTTGCTTCACTGGGCTAGACGCCGCTTTTTACGGTTATGAGCCATTCCAATGAGTCACCTAAGGCTTTCGCTTTAAAATATTAATAAATTATGTTGGCTCATAGGTAACTCTAAAGCACGCTTACATTTTTAAGGAATGGGTTTGTGGGCGAAGAAAAACCAGACAGACGTCGGTGCCAGGTGTCCACAAATTATATTTTAACAAAGCCCGCTCAATCAGGCGGGAGCGGGACAAAGCACCGCTGTCCTTCGATCTTGCAACCGCCGATTCCTTGCTCGCGCACCATAAGCGTGCTGGACGTGTCGTCGTCGCCTTTCTTGGTCGGATCACTGTGGCACATAGTAGCGCTCTACAGGGCGTTATATTGTTGACGTTTACCTTTCCCCAACAAGTCATTTTGATAGCAAAAGACTAGAAGATATTATGGCTGCTAATCTTGGTCCTTGGATAAGAAGAGGGGACTTGTTCAACGCTCACCACCATATATGGGGGAGCTCCAGGATAAATTCGAGGGGCTGGTCACTAATATCATTTGCATCGGGTCACAACCTGTGTCTTCTAAATGACGGAAGCCCGACATTTCTGCGAGAAACAACGTACAGCAGCTGCCTTGACTTGACTTTGGTGTCACGTTGCCTGACTTCGAGCGTGCAGTGGTTCACTGATACTGAAACCCACGGAAGTGATCCTATTCCAACCTATGTGAGAATCGATGGTCTAGACGTCGCATTACCGGTTGTATCTCGCCAAATTGACTGGTCAGTCTTTCAAGATCATGTAGAAGACACATGCAAGAAACATATCGCACGCAAATTAGAAGACATAATTGCAGACGCAATGCAAGATTGCACGCGTTGCTTCACACATTCATCAAAGCGCACAGAGAATGACGTCGAGTTGGAAAGGCTTCGTGCACTACGTCGCCGAGCTGAAAGGAGGAACAGGCGCACGAAGTCGATTCTTTACCTCAGAGAAGCTCGGCGCATGCAAAAGAGGATAAAACGTCGAATGGATAAGCTAGCGGATCAAATATGGAAATGCGTTTGCGAGTCACTAGACCCCCGCAAGCCATTGTCCCGTGTGTGGCGTACCCTACGGGGTCTTTTCTCAAGTCCCCAGCAACGACGCCCTTTTAACGCCCTTGCTCTCTATCAAAACCGCCGTAAAATAGACTTGCGGAGGAATTTTGTGCGAAAGTCGCCGGTGGCACAGTTTTAGTCCCTTACATGACTTTAGGCGTCATCCCCGGTCCACGAGAAACAAGTATGGATGCTCCATTCTCTATGGAAGAGTTAGAAGCTGCTATGGCGCTCTGAAGGTGTTTGTGTTCGCCAGGGCCCGATGGCATAACATATGCTGCTTTGCGCCACCTAGGTCGAGAAGCACGAAGAGAACTCCTCAGCCTTTTTAATTGTTAATGGCAAGATGGTGTCGTCCTACAGAAACGCAGCCGTCTGGTACCGCTGCTAAAAGCAGGAAAGTCACCGCTCGAACTGGCATCGTATCGGCATATGTCACTTGCCAGCTGCGTCGGGAAGCTCATGGGACGTATGATTCTCATGCGTCTCGAATGGTGCCTTGAACACCACAAAATTTACCCTGACTCTATGGCGGGATTTCGACGAGGCAGTTCATCGACTGACAGTGTCATCGATCTAGTATCATCTGTAGAACAGCAAAAATCTTGGAAGCGATTATCCGTAGCACTCTTTCTTGACGTGAAAGGCGCTTACGACAACGTATCCCATCAAACCATTCTAGACGCACTTTTGACAGTTGAACTAGGAGGGCCAGTAAATCGATGGATCAGAAACTACTTGAGACAAAGGTCCTTGTTCGTATGTACAGAAAGTGGTCCGACTACCGACCACTCCACATGCCGAGGCATTCCCCAGGGCGGTGTTCTAAGCCATATTTTTTTCAAACTCGCGCTTCTTGGGCTGGCCGAATCCCTATCAGAAACAGTGAGTGTTTCAATCTACGCTGACGACATATGCATCTGGGCATCAGCGGTCACTCACCTGCAGGTTCGCACAAGGCTACAGAAAGCAGCAACACAGGCATCTGACTATCTTCGCACACAAGGCCTTACCACCTCAACAGAAAAATGTGCGTTAGTCGCTTTTACGCGAGAAGCGATGTCTCGTTAGCCAGCATATCTCCTACAAGAGAAATAATCAGTTTTTGGGTGTCATTGTTGACTGGGACCTCTATTGGAGCCCTCAGGTTGTCCACTTGAAGAAGAAGCTCACATATATTGTGCACGTCTACAAGTTCATCGCCGGCAAAACATGGGGATCGTCAGTGGGCTCCATGCTACAATTATATCGAGCACTTTTTATCGGATTCCTACGCTACAGCTCTTCCTTGCTTGCTAAAACATGCAAGTCAAATCTTCGAGAACTTCAGAGCGTGCAAGCACAGGCACTACGTGTTTACCTAGGCTTTCCACGGAGCGCCTCAGCAGCAGGAACCATTATAATGATTAAGACCATCCGATCACGACTTACATTAGCACCGACACGCTTAGGGCCCATGTTCGTCATGTTTCACGGATGCAATCAAGCTCTCTTGCCTGCCTGCCAGAAAGACGACCACAGGCGTCCTTTTCCAACGAGGTCAGCATCCATCGGGCTTCACACCCTCCCTACCATCGGGCTTCACACCCTCAGCACGTTCAACCTCAGCTTTGTGGTGTTTAAAACGACCTCAAGTGCGTCTTACGGTTCCAGGGATAAGAAAGAAGACCGGCCTGCCTACCTTGGCCTTGAAGCAAGCGGCTATGGATTGTTTGCATTCTTTCTACTTTGACCGAGTACACATATATACTGATGGCTCTTCCACTCAGACCAGCTTTACCGGCGCAATGCTTATACCATCACGATAACTAAGCATCCGATACAAGATTTCTCACTTGACAACATCGACCAGTTCGGAGCTTGTTGCCCTCCGAGGTGCCGTTTATTATATTAACAACTAACCGGCTAATCGGTGGGCAATATTTTGCGATTCGAAGGCGGCCTTACAATGTCTTCTGTCATCTCTTCGTCGCGGGTCCGGTGAACAACTCGCGTCGGAGATAAGAGAAATGAACCATCATATGATCGCGAAAGGACACGACGTCGTGTTTCAGTGGCTGCCTGGCCACTGCGGTATCTCCGGCAACGACCTCGCTGACGAAGCTGCTAGGAAAGCACACGAAGGAGAAACCCTTGTTTCTGTACCTTTATCGCGGACTGACGCAGCCCAACACTGAAGCAAGCTAGCGCACCGTTTGACATGGGAGAAGCAGCACACACCTGAATTCACTCAACATCGATTGCATTCCCTCGATCCATCTATGCAACTGCGGCTGTTAGCAGGGTTTCCGCGTAAAGAGGAAACAATGCTGTGCCGCTTACATGTTTGGCGTCGCATTCAACAATGCATATAGGTTTTTGATTGGAATGGCTGATAGCGCCGAGTGCAATGCCTGCGGTGTCGAGAAAACTATAGAACATCTACTGCGCAACTGCCCATCTTTTGAAAATGAAAGACATGACCTCTGCACACCTCTCAATCAGTTAGATAGAAAACCGTTCACCTTGAACAAGATCTTGATACCATGGCCTCGCATATCGCAGCTACAAAAGGCCACAAAAGCGCTGCTGCAATATTTGAAAGCTACCGGATTGAGTCGGCGTCGGTGACCCGGACTGAGTGACCGAACCATATCCCCAGTGGACTTTCTCTTCTTCTTTTAATCTTTCCGTTCCCTTTTCCCTTTCCCCAGTGTAGAGTAGCCAACCGGCTCAGTCCTGGTTAGCCTCCTTACCTTTTATTTATCATTTGCTCTTTCTGCATATATAGCTGTTTCTTTAGTTACTTGATTTTTAATGCGAAAGCAATATATGCCCCATCACACTAAAAGTCTGGCGTAAATATAAATATTGTATGAGATGATAAGCTGCATGGGATCAAAGTAAACAAAATTGTAGCATCGCTGTTAGTTGTGAAACATAAAGAACCTCTTCGCTAAACCTCGCCCCCCCCCCCCACTTCACATTGATTTCTACATAAGCGTTGGACCTGCATATTTTTTTTTTACGTGCCCATTCCTGCACTGCCATTTTGTTTACTCGAAATGGATTTCGACTGCTAGTGACAGCGCTTGATTTATTTTTACTGCACTTCTTTTTTACAAACAATGATTACTTACTCTAGAAACTATGTGCTGTGACGTACGATGTGCTCGCTTGCATTCCTGTGCACAATGCGCAAGCGCGATCTGACCTTGCTTATATTTTATTCTATTGCTTTTATTTGCTTGCTTGCGCTCCTGTTTCTTTGTTGGCGTGAACCAGCCTATAGCTTTGGTATGCACTGTTTAACTAAGCGAAAAGGAATATTCGGAATCACTAATGATGTCAAATCTCTTACGCACATATATAACAAAAAAAAACAGTTATAGGACGCAGCATGACGTTTCCTGTGCCCTGCTTACATTCACACAATGAAGGAGGCAGATGGGTGGGAATGAACAAGTATCGGCCGTTCACAAGCTCCAACATTTTTCTAGTTTCCAAATCGCCGAGTTTGTATCGATCAATGGAGCAGTCAGAAAAAAAAGCAGAACAAGATAGGCCAGTTCTTGGAACGTATAAAGAATTTGGCTCACGTAGGCCATTTTCTCAATGTTCGTGCTTCATAGAACGGTAATATACACTATGGAACTTCATTCTGTCAGCATACACATATTACCATTTACAGATTATCAGAATACCGTAGATGTAGACGTGAGTGGCAGAGCTTCTGGCAGCATAATACGTCGCTGAGTTCAACCACAGCGCACAAAACATGGCCTCTGAAATCAGGAGGCACGCACCCTCCAATTTCGTAGGCCATGCACAGAAATGTTGCTGTAGGGAAGAACTGCGTCTAACTTGAATTCTAAACAAAACAAAAGAACACGTGGGTGTGGGGGTCGTAACGGAACATTGGGAAAGAAGTATTCGATTACCACAACATGCCTCTATCTACAAGCCGAAGTCTACGCAATATGGACTGTAGTTAAAAAGAGCATCGCTGACAAACACGAAAACACCGTAACATACACTGATTCACTAAGCACACTGAAGGCTCTACACGCGAAATCCGAATGTGAACCCCTGATAGGGGATATTTTACACATGGTAGCATTAAACAAATACGGCCGGTCAATTAGGTTTTGCTGGGTACAAGCCATGTTGGTATACAGGGTAATGAAGCAGCGGATAGCTGTGCATCAATGGCAGCGCGCGAATACATAACGAACACGGCGCTTCCATATAGGGATAGTATCACGGCGATTACGAGGGCCTTGACGTCAATATGGCAACAGGAATGGGACCATTGCATAAGCAACAAGCTACATCTTACCAAACCCGTAATTGGTTAGTGGAAGTCGTGCACTCACTATCAACGGTTCTATGAGGTGATCCTGTGTCGACTTCGGATTGGACACACACATTTAACACACAACTTTCTCCTCCGAAAAGAAAAAACCACCGACTTGCGAAAAATGCAACGAACCTCTTACAGTAATACATATCCTTATAACATGTCTCAATTTTGAAACACAGCGACGGAAGCTTTTACACAACCTATACAACTTACATATACCTTTACACCCTGCCCTATTACTGGCAGATGACCCGCTAGTGCCATTTACTAACCTCTTCCACTTTTTAGAGAAAAACTGGTTATTTACACGAACTATAATGCAATGCAGGTTCTCCCGCTCTAACATTGCATTTCCTTTTGTCTTGTGACTGGCGCAGCATGGCCTTAGTTACCTTTGTGCCATTAAACCCAAACTAACCAACCAACTTGAATTTTGACGTAAAGGTGTCGGCACCAACATTTCATTGATGCACAGTGGCTCCCGTCTTTTTCTTCGTCGAGAACACGCATACAACATAAAAAATGCTTCTCATGCGTTGCGGGTGAACGAAGTAAGACCAGTTGTCGCTATCGGTTCAACTGCTGCCGGTGCTCTGATATTCCGTAAACGGCAACATGCTATGCGGACTCGGAAAAACTCTCTAACGGCTGGTTCGCTGTGCGAGTTCCGCACACAACGATAAATATGACAATCAGATACGAAAAAGAGGTAAAAAAATAATATGCTCGTCTTCGAAGCACTAGTTTTGTGTATAGAGCAAATTATAACAGCGAAAAATCAAACAAATAGCAGAAATTCAGTATATTTACAACAGGAAATTTCTCTCAGAGGGAGCTGTAAAGATTTACCGATTTAAGAAAGGTTTTAGTGCGAAATCATTATATGGCTCATGACGCTGAAAATCCGGTGGCGTGCCTGGAAATGGCACAAAAAGTCACGTGGTCACAGCCGATCAACGGAATATGGAGATCACCCAGGAGTATTCTATACGGACGCTGCCGGCCCTGACTACGGCGGTTGGTTTACGGTGGCAGTCGTCCTTCAAAATACACCCGTTATTGGCCTCACCTTGAGGGACCCCAATATTACTCACGCGCAGGAGGTGGCTATCGCGCTTGCTGCCGCAGATCCAGCGTCTCGAGTCATCATTACTGATTCGAGGGGTGCTTGCCGCAATGTAGAACAAGGCGAAATCTCATATCGTGCCTCCCAAATCCTTAAGAAATCTGAGGACCAGGGATTCCAACCCTAGCGCTCCATCATTTGGCCCCAGATCATCAGGGAATAGAGGGGAACGAAGTAGCCGACGCTACAGCCCGCGCGCTTCATTTACGGGCGTCGCCTCTATCACCCGTCGACGAGGTCCCCGAATTCAAACCGGCAATCACCTTTAAAGAAATCACACAGCTGTATCAGCTTAATCACGGCCGATACTTCCCCTCTTGCAAAGGCCTCAAAAAGACAGAGGAGCGCTGGCTCCTCCGTCTCTACACGAATACAGTACTGTGCCCGGCGGTGCTGAAACACTTCAACCCAGAATTTTCGGGCGAGTTTCCGCACTGTGGGGAGGTGTTTGCGGACACATACCACATGGTGTGAGCATGCCCCTCCAACCCTGCTTTCCCCCCCAAACCCCCACCCTACCCGAGAGGACTGGGAGGCCGCCCTGCTCGGCTGCTCAACCCTCCAGGACCAACGTGCCCTGGTGGCCCGAGCCAAAGCCGCTGCAGAAGTCACGGGGGTGCCGGACTAGGGACCCCCCCCCCCCCCGTAGACTTTGTAAGGGCTGGGCCCTTAGGGCTCAGCTCACACCTCCCCTTTAAATAGCAGAAATAAAATTTATCACCACCACCATGGGCTCTTGGTTCCTTGAAGCACCACCATATGTCGCTCACCTCCTCGCATCCGCGGCAGCGGTACCACCGACCATGCAGAGGAAAGAAAAAAACCTGAATGGGAGGGGGGGGGGGGGGGGGGGGCTCGCCTTTGCGCATAGCGTTCGTCACAAGCGTTTTCCGGTAAAGATTGCGGCTGCGTGTGCTGCAGTTGCCGGAAAGCGGCAATTATGTGGCCGGTAAAGATTGGCTCCATCGTGACTGGCGACGAGGAAGCGGCAGGGCGTTGGCATCTCATTGGCAGCGCTCGGCCAGCAGCATACGTTTTCGCCGTCATCCGACGGGAACCGACCTTGTTCACCGAACGCACGCTTGAGAGCAGCACGATACCACTGCGCAATGGCTCCGTCACCTGGCTTTTTAAATATTTCGCGGGCTTTCTTTGAAACCCCGAAAAAAGGACTACGTGAGACGTATCGTAAAGGACACAACTCGATCGGTGGTTTCTGAAGGTACTCTACAAATCTGCGTGTCATACTTGGGGTCCTCAGCCAATAATTAAGAAAGTTGGGTAATTAAACTTAATTTTTGGGACAAGCTTAACGATGGGACAAATGTTTCCTAATCTATGAAGCTTCCCCCTCAAGCAAACCATGTGGGTATTCCTTGCATGCAACGTTATCCTAAGATCATGTGCACATCAAATTTTCTTTTTAGACAGGTGTACGCATTAGCGCAAATACGATTTCTGTCTCTCTCTCTCTCTCTCTCTCTCTATATATATATATATATATATATATATATATATATATATATATATATATATATATATATATATATATATATATGAGATTTAACATATTCGAGGATGCTTTCCTCACTATTCGTCCCTTCAGTGTGACGAACATTAGGTGGGATATCAGCCATCACACTCTATTTGCGAGGAGGCGAGAGCAATCTACGCGACTTTAAAAACGACATCCATTATTCAGGTATTCGTCCATAAAGTGCGCCTTTTTTTCTTTGTTTCTTTTCTTTTTGCTCCAATACTGAAACAGGGGTCAGTAAACCGTCATGGTGGCCTGGCGTTGCGCTGCTAAGCACGAGGTTGCCGGACCAATTCGCGGACGCCGCAGCCGCATTTCGATGGGAGCGAAATACAAGAGCGCCTGTGCATTGGGTGCACCTTAAAGGACCTCAGGTGGCGTGCCCGGCGTGCCCCACTACGGCGTTCCTCATAATCAGGTCGCGGGATCTGGCACGTAAAACTTCTAAATGTAATTTTTAACAGCGCCGGAAACGCTGCGCACGCTATTCTCGATGCTGCCGTGACGAGAACAGGTCACTGCTATGAGCTGCTGAGTTGTCGAATCCGTCATCGCGGGCTTGTACCGTAAGCGGCGGAAGGCTCGCGGACACATGAGCTTCGCGCGATAAGAGACGGACGGGTACAAGCGGCGAACCGTTTTGCATAAAGAAACTAAACGAGGTAAGACGAATAATGAGGACACTGCTTCGGCCGATCCTCGTGCGCCCATGGAATTTCAGAATCGAGGCGAGAAGATGTGAATTTTCGTCAACGAGTGCCTTGGCAACGGGCGACGCTTTTAAAATAAACTTGCTGATTTGATAGCCACCCTCCTGTAACGCTGCCAATACAAGGTGAGTGCTAAAACATGTAAATAAATAGTTAAGCGATCTTAATTGATTTGCTGGCGGCCGGACTACACGGCTGCTCGAACATTTAGTGTCCGCCGCGCTAAAGGGACGAATAGTAAAGAAATCATCCTCGCCTCGATTAAATTTTTTTTGTACCTCCTTTCCATAAAAATAGATCATCCGGTACAAGTCTAACGTTTATTTTATTTTTTTTTTATTTTTTGCATGCGCATTTCGAAAACATAGGTTTCATGGTAGGGGGGAGGAGGGGGTGCGAGAAGGGGCTGGGTCGGTGGACCTCAAAGGGACTGGAGTGGCTACAAGCCGAAATCCGCACCTACAGCCCAGTGGTCTACGTCAGAAAACGAAGGAACTCATAAAAACGATATCATTTATAATCTTGGTGTTCTCGTTGTTCAGGAGCAATTGAACTTAAAAGCCATAAACCATTCACTGCAAAAAAGAAATCCTATATAGGAGTTATGACAGGTAAAAAGCCGTAAAATCAATTTTTACTCTGTTAGATAGGAGTAGAAAAGAGACAAACCATCAGTTTCATTCAGTCACTACTCGAGGGTGTGCAATACCGACGTGACATAATTTTATTCTTGCCGCAAGCTCCAATTTTTGTCATACTAAGAGCGAAATACATTTTGTTCGTTTCTTTGCTACTTTGGACTGCCAGCACTTTATAGCGCCTCCCTCTCCCCCCCCCCCTCCTCACGGAAATTTAGGCAGACTTATTGTATGCGTGAGCAAACTATCTGAACCTCTCGACAATGTTGCGACTGCGATGTTGCGCCAATCCCATCACAACATTTGGCACAGGAATGAGCTCCTGCGGCAGTGTAATGACCTGCACGAATGTCAGAATTTTACTGATTGCGTGAGCGCACCAAAATAGCAAAGAATTTCTGTGCATGTTTCCTATGTGGATTTCGGTTCTTTCTTTTTTTTTAAGTAGACTTGAGCGTAACTTTTTAACTGCTATATATAGAGAGAATAATGATGCGACACTCCTGTCCATGAAGCAGGCGGACTTCCCTGCAGACAGGCAACGTGCGCAGCGGTGCACGCAAAAAAAAAAAAGATCGACAGAAACAAAGAAAAAAATCTTCAAAAATTATCGCACTATGAAATGAAAGAGCTCCGTTGATCAGTGCAAGAACTCCTTTTTCGCGCGATTTAAGATTATACGTGTTTCGTGTTTCCTGAGAACACCAGTCATGAGGACAGTAAATTTGCTTTATTTCGATGGGGGAGTGAGGAATACTCCCAGGAAAGAATGCCCCAGAAGGCAAGCGATTTCCTCCCATCCTAGCTTATTCCTGTTCGGCACAAGCGAAAGAGAGAGAGAAAAATAAACAAGAAAAGAAATGCAGGGAGGTCAACAAGACGCACGTCCGGTCTGCTATCCGGCAGAGGAAAAATGGAATATAGGAACAAAAAGGCAGAGGGGGAGAGAGAGCGCAGTTTTGCGCATATTCGAAGATTCGCATTATCCATAAATGGTCGCAGAGACCTGTCGACTTCAGGCACTGCAATAATGATCTCGTTAGCTTCTGTGCCATCAACGCACACGGCAACAGTCCAAGGGTCATTTTTTCCGAGAATGGTTTAGAGTCCAGCCAGTTTAATGCTGTCCGGAGCGGTTCACGCTCGGTATCTTATCGCGAACAAATACACACGTGTTCAATAGTTTATGCGCTTCCGCAAGAGTCGCACGTGGGCGTATCCCCATTTCCAATGCAGAAATAGTAGACCTTTGCATATGCTACCCCGAGCCGAAGGCGGCACGACAACGTCGCCCCAGAGCGGCACAATATTAGGGCACCTGTAGCCTTAGGGATGGATCAACTGTATGTAAATTACAGTTGAAGAGATTACGAGAAGGCCAATTTGTGTCAAAGCTTTATCCGGGAAATAAAGTTTCGTTCAAAAGTGAAAATTGGGCGCGTTAGTATTGAAGCATAGCTAAATCCAGAGCGCGAACAACTGGGATACAAACTAAGGAACAAGAAAAAACAGCGCCGTGTCCTGTCTTTTCTTGTTCCTTAGCTTGTGTCCCAGTAGTTGGCGCCCTGAATTCAGCCAAAGTTTCCTTGTAGCGTCGGTACTGGAGGGAGATAGAAACTGTTCAAGCCCCTACATGGGTGACCAGGCGGCGTCGTCAGCGAGGTCCTTACCAGCAATGCTAGTGTACAGACAGCCACTGAAATCGAGTTTTGTGATGGTCCTTTCTTATTTCATATGCCAGCTGCTCATGAGTCCGGTGACATAGGGCGAAATGGAGACTATGAGGTGCTGCCTTAAAGTGGCAAATATTTACCCATTTACGAGATTACTCATGAAAAAGGCATTTTAGAGCAGCATGCAGGGCAGCAAGCTCTGCCGCCGTTTATGTTCTCATGGGTGATAGTGTGAATGTGATTGTAATTAGCGCAGTCCGAATGACAACTGCACCTCTAGAGCTGGCATATGAGAGCGACACATCCATACGGATATTTTATTGGTCCCCGCATTCCTTATTCAGTAATAGCTGCATCGTCACTTTCAATTTCAAATTTTCTTCAAATTTTTTTCAAATAATCTGTTCAGAATCGTTCAGTTCGCTTTATATTATCAAATTATTCCCCTACTGCCAGTGTTTAACTGAACAATCTAATCTTGGCCTTCCTAACTTGCTCTCAAGAAGAAAAGTATCACTTCTTTGTCTCTTACATAAAAGTTTTATTCTTGAACCAGTCATTGAAACGCGAACTTTTATCACAACCACCATATTTGTCATCCCGCACTGATCACCAGTATAAAGTCGCCCTTCCTTTCTGCCATACTAACCTGTTTCAGGATTCATTTATACCCAAGACTAGTTCAGAATGGAACCACCTTCCCAGCACCATTGCCAGCATTGGAGATGCACACTCATTCAAGGCTGCCGTCGTTGAGCACTTCTAAGAATAACCTGCGCTGCTATTTGTTAATTCCGTTTCCTGTTATGCATGTACAGTTGTGTTGCTTACGCTATTGCCATTGAAGGCCTCTGTTCTTGACCTCTGTTAAAATAACCTGCTCAGTTAATTACTAGTTTTTTTTATTTTATTTCATATATAACGATGTTTCCGTTATTACAAGTGTATGAACACAGTTTACCTACCCTCTCTGTAATACCTTTTGGGCCCCGAGGGTATTCCAATAAATAAAAAAATAAATAAATAAATAAATAAATAATTAATTAATTAATTAATTAATTAATACAATTTTAGGTGATTGGCCTTCTTCGTTACACCCGGAATATTTAAGCGTAGTTGAGGCTGTTGGAGACAGCACAAGTGAAATGAAGGCCTTGCTGCTGGTTTGTATGCTGATGAAGGACAACCTTGATGGGTGACGATAACTTCAGAAAATGTGGAACGAGGTATCTGCGAGCGCAGATACCTCGGTGTGAGATGGTGATCAGGGACGCCATAAATAGGACGAATGTGCGCCCTGAGACAATCCACAGCGACGTATGTTTAAATCATATGATCTTTGGCGAGCGCGACTGTTGCCGATGTTAAAGCGCAATGAGAAAGTCCAAAACACGTGCCCTGTAAGGTCTCCAATGAGCGAACGTTCGACTTGTACGTATTGGACAGCACTGGAAGGCTGTATCGTAGAAATCCCCAGAAATTGAGCTCTTAATAACCGAAGCGTGGAACGTACTGATGTGCCCCATGCATATTTTCTCGTTCATCAATCGGACAATCGACGACAGTCTTTTCTTCAGATAGGCACAAGATTTCAGTCTATTATTACACCCAAAAATTGATGGGTCTTTTCTTAAGTCATAGCGCGTCCATTCATTGAGACTGTGTATACGGCACCATAAGTTTGCGTGTTAAAGCTATCAACGCGCCTTTCTCGTTGGATACAGGGAAGCCTTGTGTTCAACGGTAAATTGATGGCAAGTTTGCTGCCCGCTGTAATAACACACGCACCTGAAGGCGAGTAGCCCTAAAAATAGAAAGGCAAATTTCATCTGCATATATCGAAAGGCAGAGACTGCCTTTGGTAACATTTCAGCTAGACCAACGATGGTCTCAAGGAACAAAGTGGGGCTTCATACTCCTTCCTGAGGCGCGCCGCAGTACGTGTGATGTTCAGTGATGGGACCATCTTCTCTGTACAAAAAACAACCAATCAGTTATATAGCCGCATTACCAATGGCACATGTGGTTGCAAATTGTGCAATGCCGAGTGGCTCAAAAGCCTCCAGGAGGTTGAGGATGTCGTCATGACAACGGCTGTCATATGTGCCGTCGAGAAAGAGCCCAACTGATATGCGCTTACGGCTTTTCTCTTGTTCAACAAACGCTGTGAAGTCAATAACGCTTTCGACTGAGGAAAGACCTCGACTAAAGCCTGCCATGGAGGCGGTGTAGACATTTAACGCTCGAGATACCATTCTGGCCGTGCAAGGCCCATCCTTTCCGTTCCCTTTCCGATGTAGCTGGCCCGAGCAATAGGGCGATATGCCATCAAGTTCAACAGAGATGTTCCCTCCAGGCCTTCAGGACCTGGAAAGGATGACCTTTTTTTTTCTTCAGTAAAATAATGGTATTAACCACGAAGGGATGTGTGTGTGTGTGTGTGTGTGTGTGTGTGTGTGTGTGTGTGTGTGTGTGTGTGTGTGTGTGTGTGTGTGTGTGTGTGTGTGTGTGTGTGTGTGTGTGTGTGTGTGTGTGTGTGCGTGCATGCGCGCACGCGAAAATGCAATAGAAGTGGGAAACAGAAAGCAGAAAAGGTACGTAATTATATCGCAATACATATTTTTCTTCACGTTGGTAACACAATTTTTGCGGTGTATCTATGCAGGAACATCGCTGCACTCTTTCTCAGCATTGGATAGAGCAGAGTTCGAAACTCCACCCAAGGACTTCCAATAAAATGCCTTCAAAAAAGTGTATGCAGTATATGACTTACCATTATTTACTATTTCCGGTCCAGAGGTCGACCCCAGATGCGCTGAAGCAAACCAATTAATTTGATTACACTTGCACATAACTCATTGCAGGTAACTGCCTTATTTTCTCAGTACCTATAGTTGTTCTTTAAAAAAACAGACTTCTTATAATATGGAATCATATGAACATGAAGCCATGGAAAAATTTTTTGTTTGAACCAATATATGAACGCTTAAGTGTTACATGCTGTTAAAATTTATTTATTTTTTCTTTTCTAATTGAAATGATAATAAAAGAAAGATGTCCCTCTAAAGCTGACGGCTACTCCATTATTGTTTTCCTAATATCATGACAAACCACGCATCCTAAATGTTCAGTAAGGCTTCGACTGGGGCTAGTTGGTATAGCACAGAAAACAGAACGATTTCAAATGAAACAAAATCCAGCCAAATTCACTGGAATTCGCTAAAATTTATTTATTTATTTATTTATTTATTTATTTGTTTGTTTGTTTATTTATTTATTTATTTAAACGTACATCACAGCTCCGGTCGGAGCGTTGAGTAATGGGGGATTATAAAACAACATACGTGATGAGCATGTACGAGAACAAAGAAAAGTAACAGTAAGCAGAACAAAAGAATGCATCATTATACACTCCCAGTTCGCAAGATGTGCATACAGATGCTCGCGGAAAAGTTCGCGGTTCGTGATTGAAACAATGGTATCTAGAAGATCGTTCCAAAGTGCGACGGCTTGTGGCAAAGCCGAAGAATTTAAAGCTTTAGTCTTAACAAATATGCGTTTGATGCTGAGGTGATTATGAAGGCGCCTGGAGTCCGTAATGGTTTTTCAAGTGGCAGTGGGGATGGCATTAGGCTGTGCATATATTTGTGTATTAAGCATAAAAGAGCAACAGAACGACGATTACTTAACGTCTGGAGTGGAATGTCTAGCATAATTTTTGTTATACTGGAATGGCGGTTATAGTTACATGAAATGAATCAAGCAGCTCTATTTTCTACGGCTTCGAGCATTGAAATTAAATGTTCTTGATGAGGCGACCAGATTCAAGCTGTGGGCGAACGAAGGTTAAGTATGCAAAATATGAGCAATGACGCAAATTTCGACGTAACCCAGTGTTTGTGACGCTTTAGCACATATGTTGGTCATATGAAATTTCAATGAAAATACGGATGTAAGATGCAAGCCTAAGTACTTATATGACACCGCCAGGGAAAGTAAAACGTTGTTTATAGAATACGTTAAGTTAGAAAGTGACTGTTTACGAGTAAAGGAAATTGTTTTGCACTTGTTCGAGTTCAACGTCATAAGCCAGTTACCACACCAGGCATAAACAAGGTTAAGGTCCTTTAGGAGGATGAGATGGTCATCATGACTTTCAAAAGCGCGGTATACGATGCAGTCATCAGCAAATAGTCGCATGCAAGAGGAAATGTTAGAAGGCAGGTCATTAACATAAATTTAAATAAAGCAAAATGCTTAGCACGCTGCCCTGCAGAACACCGGATGTGACATCAGAAAAAGAAGCAAAATTATTGCCGACTGTGAACTGCTTGCGAAAAGATAGGAAGTTACGAAGCCAAGATAGCGTTGGTGAGTCTAGTCTAAGAGAAGATAGCTTAGCGATGAGGCAGCAGTGAGCAATGCGATCAAATGCTTTTGAGTAGTCAAGATGCAATCACTTTGAAGGTTATTATCCATGTCCAAGTCAGTGGTGAATTTAAGTAACTGCGTATCACACGAAAAATATTTTCGGAACCCATGTTGATTATTAAAAAAGAAGTTATTATACTCGAGTTGGGTATAAAGATTTGATGCAATAATATTTTCAAGGATCTTGCAGCATATGCAAGTGAGCGAGAGATAGGGCGGTAGTTCTCCGCCATATTTGTCAGCGCTTTTAAACAATGGAATTACTTTTCCAACTTTCAAGTCAAGTGGAAGATGTCCTGTTGATAAAGATTGTGTGAAAATGTGATATATTATTTTACTAGAGGTAGACAATGGATTCTTCAAGATTTTAGAACATATGTTGTCGGGACCAGCAGAGGACGATATTTTAGGGTTTGTAATGAGGCGTGCGGTTCCTTCAATTGTGATATTAATGGGCTCCATGAATCGAAATTCATGATCAGGAATAATGGGCACGACATCACATAGGCTGGATTGATCTTGCACATTTGCATTGTAAGCAAAGTACGAAATACACAGAAAATATATAGTGAAGTCAAGTGTCAGTGTTCGTTTCCCGCAATGGGCAAGAAAAGATTCCGCGCGTGCGCTGACCATATAACACGTAATGTGACCTGTCGCACGGTGCTCTTCAAAGGACGCTACGCTGCCCAGATTGTGTCACCCCCATTGTCACCCCCAACCAATGGTGTAATAGCGTGACGTTATTGTTTCGTCTTCCAAGTTTTACCTGATCGTCGTAAGTCGCTCAGTTGCGTGGTCACTTCCTTGCTTTTAATTTCGCTTGGCCAGAAAGTGTTCGATAATTGTTGATTGGGCTTACCATCCCAAAACAATTGAAAAATATGTGCTTGAGTTAGTACTTGTATACGAACTACACGAGCCCGCGAGCAGCTGTCCAGCTAAGGTTGGTTGCGGTGGCGATGATGTTGCTACAGGTGGAGTTAGCCTGGTAGACTTCGCCGGCAGTTGCTCCGCCTGAACGTCCCTTTCCTCTCCAAATGTGCCAGTTTTTTTTTTTTCTACAGCAAACTGATAAGAATGCGCGACACTTGCTCGCGCGCTGTCGGCTACTCTTCTTCCAGGAAAGCTAACTGTCCATCAGAAAACTCGCTTCTTGTCATGCTGTCCAGAAGTCTTCTCCTTTCAAAACAGAAGCGCTCACAGTACCAGATGAAGTGTTGTACATCGCCCACTTCTTTGCACTCAGTGCAAGATGTAGATGCAGCACGGCCGAGCTTAAACGGCCATTAATGGAGTGCTGGCCGGTCATGTTCTTATATTGTATATGAAGGTGGCCTCCGTGCGTCTAAGTCACTCCACAACCGAGGGCTGATGCGGCACTTTACAAAGTGAACGATAACGGCGACAAATTGTCTCCTTAGGGAATTCGTGATTCACCGGAGCTCTCACTGTTGGCTTCCTTGAAAGCGCTCCACCGGCGACGGCATGTGCTCTGTTGTTGTCAGTGACACCAACATGCGAAGGTAAATGATGAAACATTATCTTAAAATTTTGGGGTTTTTCTTTTAGTGAAGCCAGCGACTCGCGACCGAACCTGTTTGACGGCGCGCCATGATATATATATATATATATATATATATATATATATATATATATATATATATATATATATATATATATATATATATATATTGCTGACTTCGCTTCCGACTACTCAGACGATAACTGCTTACATGAAACGCTCAATAAGGGTGTATTTATCTCAACTGAATAAAACATCTATTCATCATTAAAAACTGCACTTTGGCTTCGAGAAACCGGATTTATTGGGGTGCTTGGGATGAACTATTTCGCCTGCCCGAGGTCTTTTGAGTGTGCATAAATCTACCATTACCCAGGCGCCTTTGCACTTTGCTCACATCGCTATATAGGCTGTAAGGCTGAACAGGCCACACCTGAAAGTGCATGAGTCTGCAGGAAAAGAGCCGCTGCATGCGGCATTGCTTCCACGAGCTTGAGGTGAATTACTTCGGTTGAACACCGCAGTTGCAACGCTCCCTGCCTACAAGTCATGAGCTTGCGTAAACCTTTTAACAGAGAAACCAATTGAATATCCCATAGGAGACGTAGCGTTCTTAAAGAAGGGAATTGCGCTAAAAAAAGACACGGACGAGTAAGGACATGGACGGGCGCAATTCCCTTCTTTAAGTATGTACGACCGACTCGCCCAACAACGTGCTCTCCTGAAGACGTAGCGTCGTCAGCAAAAAAGAAAAGAAGAGCCTTTCAAGCCAGTCTATCTGAATAATTTTTGCCTCTATGGCAGCGACAACGTACTACAGATGCGGCAGAGAAGAAAGCTTCTCGGCAAAGTGAGGAGTCATATTGTTGTTGCGGTTTTGTGTGTTGCTTTTGCGTCTAGACAGTCGTTAAATAACAGTCACGGAAGCGAGTAACCCGCCGTGGTTGCTCAGTGGCTATGGTGTTGCGCTGCTCAGCGCGAGGCCGCGGGATCGAACCCCGGCCACGGCGGCCGCATTTCGACGGGGGCGAAATGCGAAAACACCTGTGTACTTAGATTTAGGTGCACGCTAAAGAACCCCAGGCGGTCGAAATTTACGGAGTCCTCCACTACGGCGTGCCTCATAATCAGAAAGTGGTTTTGGCGCGTAAAACCCCATAATTTTTCATTTTAACGGAGGCGAGTGATTAAATATTTTAGACTAGTTCAGAGAAATTACTGTAGTTCGCGCCACCTGGTTCGCGTGACAGTTCCTACAGTACACAAAAGAGCCCGGTTCGTTACAACCCAACTTGATTCGTGCGCAATAAAAAAGGCGCTTTGCTAGAAGCATCCCGGACAGCTCAATCAATGACACGCAACACTTCGCAGAGCTTACTGTACAAGACAGGAATCAAAAGCGTACTTTACCTGCGAGAGCACTCAAGGCAGCCGCTAGGGCAAGGTGGGACATTCGACTGGTGTCGTGTATAAATTTCAGCCTGAATACGCTGTACAAAGAAGTAAGAAATAAATTGTGAAATGTTATTTATAATTAATAAAGTGACGCGCCATAAAGTCAGGTTCAAAATGCAAACGAATATCGCAGCATGTGGCACATCGCAAATATCTGTATTAGATTTCTGTCGCAGTATTAGGCGAATGAATTTTGGTCACACCAGTCGCCACACCGATGATAGCATGAATGGATCCTTAACGCTTATATCGCACCCCAATTTGTTCTCCAAAGTTATGCGTATAAAAATAAAATGTCTGGCTAGGTTTTACATTGCAAAGCTGTTACGAAACTCAACCAAAACCTCCTGTATCACTAGTTTCTCGCTGAAGACATGTTCACCTCCTCAAGTTCATCCGCGATAGAGAGCTGGAGATGCACGACTCTAAAGCTCGTGACACACAGCCCTGAAGGTGTTTCTTGCGCGCCAGACAGCGGTCGGCGAAGTCGGATTCGGTTACGCCGGCGGCGCCAGGAATGCCGAAAATTTGCCCCTGTTCGGCGCGTCGAGCGCGGTCCTCCGCCCATAGCCACTCATAACTGAAGCCACCATCATTCCCCTCTCACCAGCGCACGCTCTTCCTCTCACACTTGGACTTCATACGGAACACCGCGACGATGGCGAAAATTCGCCTGGGGCGTCCATATAATTGCTACCGCAACAAATGGAATAAGCTAAAGCAGCGACGACTTCCCTGAGTAGACCATAAATATGGTCGCTTGGCGCAAACGAGGAAGGACGGAAGGGAACACAAGGGGAGCGCTTGGCGCTCCCCTTGTTCCCTCCTGTCCTTCCTTGTTTGCGTCAGGCGATCATATTTATGGTCTACTCAGCAATATGAACCGACTAGCCCGGCAACATGTACTTCTCGAGCGACGAGTTCGCTTTCTCGTTTCCATCATTGGAGTACTCGTATGTATACTGCATAGCCAAAGCTTTAATGCAACTGTGGGCACAGTTGCTGTTCCTGCTTAATGCCCGTGTGTCAGTGATGCTCGTGTGCTCCCCATTTGGTGTTACTTTCACGTGGTCTTGGTTTATCTAACACTGTTAAACATGCCCCCCCCCCCACCCCTCTCGACGGTACTCGGGTACTCTCGCTTCGCTCGTATGAACTGCCATTCTGTTCAACATTGATGTTGAGAGTTAATACCTGACTTTTACTTAAGAGATGATGGCCCGTCAAAACATCACCGTGAATACCACAGTCGTTGCTAATAAGAGCTTACAAAATAACACCTCGAATACTTTATAGCCATTGCTGTATAGGAGCTCAATTCGGCTCGCAGAGCGTTCTGCTATTTTTTTGTTATTGACTGAAATTTGTACATCTTTCAAGCAAAATATAGCTCGAACTCAAGCATTGCAATAAAATAAGTTGTCCTATTATTAGAAACCTGCTCGATTTGCATTCAATTGGATTTCATAAAGTACTATTCACGCACCTCGCATATTGTGTCATGAGAAAATTGTGAAAACAAATACCGGAGTTTAAGATATTCCTAAACCACGGTTTCCAGCGGCTCATCCATTTCGGGAATAGTTACGCCTTCGACAGTCGACGTAAGCGCAAGCGAACGGCGATCGTCTTCAACGTGAATTTTACAAAAAAAAAAAGCTCCTCTTTACGGCTCGTCTGCCACCACCAACAGAACAGCTGAAATCATTTGTCTCACCGAGAGATTTCGCTGTTACAAATGACTTAAACACGCTCGTAAAGCGTCTTTAGTTCAAAACCGCAGCAACTTTTCAAAGCATTTTTGCAATGTTTTTTTTTTTTATATTTGTATTCACGGAACCTTTATTTCGTTTGCCACACATACACAGAAACGACGTCTGCAGAAAATATGCTTTGATTTCTATGGAACGATTACCACAGACTATACTGCGTTCCGGCTAAATATTAAAATGCAGAATTGTTGAGAACACGCTCGCGAACAGCGAGATCACAAAACGTGCCATAAAAATATTCTATTATTATTCGGACCCATTTACAGCATCTCGAGAAACATTACCAAAACAGATTATTTCGAAACCCGTTATTTCTTTTAAGACAGGCTGGTGTCTACAGAAGAATAATTTAGCAATTGTGAGACGATACACAGCGTCGCATGAAGGCGAAAACTGAACCGGCGAGAGCGCACGCGCAATACGCTGAGTGCAACAAAAAGCCAATGGTTCTTTGATATGGCAGCGATAGCGTCAGCCCACTCGACAACTTAAAGCGCGCTCGTGCAGCGTGATGTCAGCACTGCTCCACTAAAGCGTTCCATTCCAGCGATTGCATGTACCTAAGGCGCCGGCACCATCCGCCTCCTACGGACTTCAACCCAGACCGACGTGCCAAGCTTTGCAAGTGTAGCAAATTTCTGCGGCTGGTTTTAAACAGTACAATAAAGAGGCAACACTAAAAAATTTAGATTGCTATAAGGTGTTTTCCCAAAACTCCATCTTCATTTGTTTGGCGAAATAAGGCAGACTGACATTCTAAATCGAAAATGGAAGGTCAATGTCGCTGCTGTGAATTTCGCGATGGAAGCACTGCGCCAATACCTCAGTGTGACGTCATGTGCTTCAAAAACGTTTTCTTGTATTATTTTTGCAGATCTCGCAGAAAAAGTTTTCGAAACTCGTTAGTTTGAAGGCTTGATTCTTTTGGAATGCGATGTAGTCATTCGTTCCGATAACCATCATGCCACGGCGAGCTGGAGCGGGAACTTCAGGATGACGTCTCCACCACTTTCATGAAGCCTTCGTGGAAAGATTAGCCATTTTTCTATTCCAGAGGCTTCACTTAATATTTCTCGTTAGTTACCCTTATGAGTCAACCTTTTTAAACATTGCGAATTATGGGAAAACAAGAAAAAGTTACGGCGCTATATTTTGGGCACCTCAGCAGGAATTTATTTCATGCAAACCGGATGCCGTAAGTACACCAGGCCGTTCTTAAGGATAGCAGATCAGGTATTCGCTGACCTCTTTCTGTGCCGTGCGATGGATCTCAATACTACTATTTCAGAAGGCCAGGCTTACGTGGAGCCATTTCCCATGGCCTCCAGCCTACTGCACGTGAGCTTCTGTGGGACCACTTGGCGGAGGCTGCCCCTTGAAAACTGTGGATAATAAGCGTTCTAATTAGCTTCCAGACGTCCCGAGTAAAGTGCATGCAACACACGCTCAAATTCATCCCTTGGAGTCAATTCTGATAACAGGCCCAATGGCCTAGGGACTGGAGCGGTACAGCGTATTTTGATTTAGGCAGCATTTACATGAATGCGACAAAAGCGTACTCCCATAACTGTGTCGTACCTTACGTATCGTATCATCGTATTTTACGTAAACGGGATATGAGGTACATCGCATCGTGCAATTCATGGTGTAAGTCATGGTGTAATGCATGGTGCAATTCATGGTTAATGGAACTAAATGTTAACAAGTGTAAATTCATGCGTGTATCTCGAACTACCAGTGAACCACCTGTGTACTCCCTTAACGCTCCATTAGAATTGGTAAAAACTTACAAGTACCTTGGCCTTCACATCACCTCTGATCTTAATTGGAATACCCACATCTCCCATATAGTAAGTAACGCTAACCGTATGCTAGGTTACTTACGACGCAACTTTTCCAAAGCACCTTCTTCCTTAAAATTAATCCTCTATAAAACTCTAATACGACCTAAACTTGAGTAAGCTGCTTCAATCTGGGATCCACGTCAAATAAATCTAACCCACTCACTGGAAATGGTTCAGAATAACTCTACTCGTTTCATTATTTCTAACTATAATAGAACCGCGAGTATCAGTGCCATGAAATCTACCATTAACTTACCGTCCTTGCCATCACGTCGAAAAATGTTCCGCTAGTGCCTTTTTCATAAATTATTTCTGCACCCGCTGCTACGCAACAAACTTATTTTTCCGCCTCCGTATGTATCGCAGAGACTAGATTACATTCATAACGTCGGCATTTCATTATGCAGATCCAACGCTTTTTGCAGTCATTTGTACCACGCACTTCCAATGAGTGCAACCGCCTTCCCGCTTCGATGGCCACCATCGCAGATCACCGATTATTCAAGAATGCCATAGCTAGCACTGTATAACTAGGAACCTTTTTCTTCCCATTGTTCAACCTGTACTCACAAACGCCATAGCTAACATTGTAAATCTAGGTGTCATTTGTTAAATAGTTTTGTATATACATATATATAATTTTTTGCACTAGTAACTCCTGTTTGTTGAATTTACCCGTTGTTCTTGTAACCACACCCCTCTATAATGCCGTAATGGCCCTGAGGGTATGATAAATTGTACTGAAGAAGAATGAGCAGTAGACGCTGCTTAGAGAAAGACGACGGCGACGAGTGCTTGGAAGGCTTGTGCCTGTGTCGCCGAAGCTCTGTGTCCTCTCGCTGCGGTGCTCTGCTATCTGAGCGTTTTAGCAATCGAACTATAACGCCTCTTGACAAAATAAATAAATAAATACATAAATAAATAAATAAATATGCGACAAACAGAAGCCCTATAACGTAAAACTATTCCAATATGTATCTATTCCAATCTCCTGACGTCAAATTTGCGTAACCACCGACGCAAGCACCGGGCGGTCACCCGCACGGTTGTCTGAACAGGCCAATCAAACGCTCTCCTCGTTCATAGGAGGTCACTTTTGTTTGCTTGAAAAACGAATAACATTGCCTACACTGAGCGGCCTGCCATATCTAATTGGCTGACAAGAGGCGAGGAGAACGCTCAAGTGGAGAGGGATTCACTGGGGTAGAGCCTGTGCACTGAAAATCGATAACCGGATGAAGAGGGTGGTGCCGGCGTCTGCGATTGCTCGTCTTTCCCTTACTTAGCTTGTGGTGGCTGGTCGAAAATCACGGCGGCATGCAACGGAAGCTTAAGAATGACGCTAAAACTGACCCTCAACAAAGAAGAGTTGGCAGAATTAGGTGGAAAACGTGATGAAAGGGCTCGAAAACGTTACACGGCCACGCAAGAAGTTTTATTATACGCAAATACACCCATGCTCTCCGGCAGGTGCGAGTAGCCAGTGTCTCAGCGATCGGAGGCAGCCATCTTTTATTCCTTTCGGAACGGGGCAGCCTGCGGCTATTCCGAAGAAAATTCAGTTTTGTTCGGCATATTAATGCATCTTTATCGCGTACACGTCCCTTTGACGCGGTGAGTTTGTGCGGTTTTGTGACGTCGCGTGACAGGCAGGTGCAGTGGGTGCAGCCCGAAAACTTTTTACCAATAGCCAAGGGCTAATGGTGAAAAAGGGTCAAATCAGAAATAACTGTTTTTCTTTTTTCTGTCAAATCATGCATAATCAGTGTGTACACATCATATCAGATAGGGAGGTATTGCGGTTTTCGTGACGTCGCGTGACAGACAGGTGAAGTGGGCGCAGTCGAAAAAAGTTTTTGACCAATCGTGGAGGGCTGATAGCAGAATTGGAATAGAAAAGTTTGGAATAGTTTTACGTTATAGCGCCCCAGGGGTAGTTTGGAAATAAAACTATGCATTTTGGGCGGCGCATCAGAACAAGAACTGTCTCTTAACAAGAATTGTAAGAAGGCGTTCCCTGCAGAATGGCAACTATCTGCGGGACGCCAAAACATACATGATGGCTGACGAAGCAGGCCCAGACACTATAGTTTATTTCGCGCGTAGTGAGTAACGATGTCAATTCCAGTTTCTTCTACGCTGAAAGAAAGTGCGTCATTTTTGTACATCACCAGCGAAGCGAACTTTGGTGAATTGGTAGATGCTCGGGATAAGTGACCGTCCGCTGGTGGCGGGCTATCTGTGCATGGTTGCTGCAAAGCTAGAGCGCGCAGAAGCTGTATCGGTCTGCAACAAAAAACTAACAGCCTGACACCTTGCAGATGCTTTCGGCACACTTGACAACTCACCTCTATTCGCATTTGAGGCGGTGTGACATCGGACAGCGCAAGCTTGCGGAACAACAAAAATGCCCACTCATCTAAATGACAACGTCGCTATGAAATGCGATAGGGTCAGCATGACACGATGCGCTCCGGCCGTATTCATGTAAACCTTTATTTAGCAAACAAGTATTTTAAACGGTGCTTTCTTTTCTTGTTGTTTTCCCTCCTTATAATTAGAAATAACCTGACGAGTGTTTCGGCTACCAGTCTTTCCATATATCCAATTATTAGGAAGCGAAAAGAGACAATGTTATAATTTTTGCTCCGCTGTATTCATAGCAGCGGCGGACATAAGAATTTGTCTGGTAGCAGCAAGTGACATCATCAAGTGTAGGAACCCTTGCAGAAAGCAGAAGCCTATCGGTTCCAGTGCTTCTGCAGCAGGAGTTTCTTCGAGTACACATTCGCTTTGCCGCCAGAGTGCCGGGTCATCCGCTTGCTTCAGATAGCGGTCCTGTGGTGTGGAATTTGCTCCCGCAGAATTATCAAAGCCCTTCTATGCCGGCGGAACCACCGTGGAAAATTCATTCGTGGTCAATTGTCACTTTCGTGCCTGGGTCCTAGAGCAAGAGAAATACACCCGGTCCAGCGCTGACATATGTTGCTCTAGAGCCTGTCAGCACCAGCTGCAGGGCTCACCGTCATATTTACACTGATGGCTCCGTTATGCATACATCCTTTGCGTGTGTGGATTCTGTCTGCGTGTGTTGCCATCTCTGCCACTCTCAGTCACCGCACTTAAGCTACAGCCACTGAACTAGCTGCACTGCGGGCCGCTTTTAATTACATCATAGACCAGATAGCTTAGTCTTGGGCCATCTTCCCTTACTGAAGAGCGGCCCTGCAGTCCCTGAAGTCGCCACGCACGTAGGAACAACTCGTTATGAACATCAGACGCATATGCAATAAATCCTGTAAACTGCATCACAGCGCTGTGCTGCAGTGGTTACCAGCCCACTGCGGAATACAAGGGAACGTCCCGACTGACCATGCTGCCAAAGCTGGACACGAGACTTCGAGATAAATGGTCCAGATACCTTTCTCGAGAAAAGAGGCGGCGACACTGGTATCTACACATGTTTGGCGTCTCCAGCGATCCCTCTAGACAGATGCAAGCTATCGTTATGGACTCCTGCATAAAATAGATCCATCATGTGACCTTTAGATGCCGCGAGGCCTCAATAGACAAGGCCAAGCACGCCTTCACCGCATAAGACTAAACGTGGCCTACAAAAACTACTTCAGGTGCAAGATTCAACTCACGGACTCACGAATGTTCTCTGAATGTAACGTCCTTAAAACCTGCAACACGTTCTGTGCGACTGCTGCCGCTATTCGCCAGAGAGGCAGCCTTTGAAGGCGGCACTGCACCTTCAACGGGTCTCGAGCTTGGAAGTGAGGCACGTGATCCGCCCATGGCAAAGTACCACCTGTGCGCCTGTGCGGAACGCGCCAAGAAAGCGCTGCAGATGTTCTTGCGGGCCACAAGCCTTAACGAAACTTTGTAAATATCTGTCTAGTGTGCGTGCGTGTGTGCGTGTGTGTGTGTGTGGGCGTGCGTGCGTGCCTGTGTGTGTGTGTGTGTGTGTGTGTGTGTGTGTGTGTGTGTGTGTGTGTGTGTGTGTGTGTGTGCGTGTGCGTGTGTGTGCGTGTGTGCGTGTGCGTGTGTGTGCGTGTGTGCGTGTGTGTGTGTGTGTGTGTGTGTGTGTGCGTGTGTGTGCGTGTGTGTGTGTGTGTGTGTGTGTGTGTGTGTGTGTGTGTGTGTGTGTGTGTGTGTGTGTGTGTGTGTGTGTGTGTGTGTGTGTGTGTGTGTGTGTGTGTGTGTGTGTGTGTGTGTGTGTGTTAAGTGTTTATCACTGTATATATCACAGTCATCCCCCAGCACCTGGAGTAGTATTTCAGGCGAACAGCCAGGCTAACATCTCTAGCATATCATTAATGCTTGTTTCTATCTTTTTCTCAATTAAGTAATCCCCACTAGTCAAGTATCTAATTATTACCTTTACGCATTTGTTACAGCTCCAGAATTGAAGTCGGTTATAGTGCTCGAGGCATATCCACTTAGTAAGGACCCTGTGACTAACCCCAGTTACGGTATATCCCTTCCCTGCTAATTCATCAAAATTTCTTCCTGATTGAAACAGATATAAACGCTTGTCTAAGAAGTTGCCTTTTCTGTTATAAATTATGTCAAAAAGTGAAAAACCGTACTTAAAGGAATTGTGCAGATCCCACGTACCATAGGAATCGACCATATGCGAAGCAGTTTGCAGCTACGTAGCTGGTTATGCAGCACTCGTTTCGAGATTAGCCGATCCCAAATTGTGTGCCAAAATACACTTACTATATTCCTTCCTGGTGCACCTCAGTGCAATAATTCGTATAACACTTGCGTATTTCATTGCATATTATGAAGATTAATATCGTAAAACTAGTGTTAGTAACATAGTTTATTGTAGATGGAAATTTCTTGAGCACTGGCAGACTTCAAATTTACAATCACCACATACACGCACGGTTATTGTAAAGTTACTTAGGTCAGACTATGAGTATCTTCGTTTTTTCAGTCTTATAAAAAAGTGGCAGTTTCGCCTGAAAGGCGAAACATCCATCGCGATAGCAAATTAGCAGACAGTCATACGAAGTAGGGATAGTAGCTTTATCAGCCATATAAACTTGGAACCATTCGCTTACAAACTGAATTACCAAAAATTAACAGGCATGGTGTACGCCCGCACAGGCAAGCGCGAACACAACACACCCGATGACCGCGGGCACTCCCTGTAAAAACGCTGGCGTTTGCAAGCGCAGCAGCAGCAGCGAGCGAAGTGACCGTGCTGTCTATTGCTTCAACTCAAACAGCGGCAAGAAAACCGCGCGCACAAAGGTATCAGTCGTCTGCAGATCGCTTTCGAGAGACGGCGCGCGCGACCGCGCGCCGCCGCGTAAGTACGCAGTTGCTGGTGGTATAGAAGCCGCCTTCCCTCCTTTTCACCTGCGCCACCTCCCCAATTTCCTCCGCATCGCGCGCGAGATTCAGCTGCGATTTTCCGTTAGCCTTGCACCCGGTCGCGTTTTTACAATTGCTAGTAGGTACAGTGGGGCGTGACGCTTTTCATGGCGCTCGACGTTTCTGCGCAGGCGTAAGAACGGGTGCGAGAGAGAAAATGTGGGGGCCTTTGCTCCTTGAATATGTGAGTCTGCCTAGGCACAACGGAGGAGGTTCCTTAGCGCGTGTTGTATGCTTTTGTCCCCTAGGCATGCCGGCATTGCGAAGTGCGGTCCGCCGCTGGCTCCCCGCGCGGTGAGGCAGTGGGCACGGACGCCCCATTTGGTGATCGCTGTGTCTGAAGGGGCAAGGTTCTGACTGTCGCGGGTCGCTTTTTTCGTCGCGATAATAGATTGCATTTTTTACAAGCACTGCTCCAGGAGGGCACATGTAACCGGCAAACGGAGGCCTCAGGAGAGCATCTGAGGTTATATTAAAGCAGACGGCGCAGGATCTCCAGGGAAGCCAAGCGGTAGCGGGGGTTCAAAGCTGGAAGCAGGGCGGCCCAGGAAGGAGGAAGTTGGGGCCGCGGAGGCCGAAGCCTGCCAGGAGGTGTTCGCGTAAAAAATTGGCTGTTCGCGATAGCGGACAGACGATCTTATACTCCCCTGGCACGCGCAGGTCTATGCGAACCCCAACCCACGGACCAGTCCGGGTTCTAGCTTTGATGTCCCCGTTGCCTCTTTGGTGTCCTAGAGGCGCCGCCAATAATGCGAAATAATGACGCGTTGTTTTCATTAGTAAAAAACACGATTGAATAAATATAATTGCGTCCAGCCGCCAACTTGCGATGCTAAGTTCAGCACTACCACGCTCCGCGACTTCTGCCGGCACGCCTAGGGACAAACGCATACAACACACGCTAAGAAACTCCTCCATAGTGCCTAGGCAGAGTCGTATATTCAAGGAGCAAAAGTCCGCACATTTCCTCTCTCGCACCTGCTCTTATTCGCGCATGTGCGCAAACATCCGTCGTCGCCGCAAGTGCCACGCCCCGCTGTACCTACTAGAAATTGGAAATACTCCGCCCGGTCGCGAAATACGCGGTTGCTGCTGGAGCCCAACGCTGCCCCCCCTCCTTCCCTCCAATCCCTCCACGGCCTTTCGCGCGACGGAAGACAGCGCGTTTACTCTCCGCCTTCCTCTCTCGCGCGCGCCAGTTGAGCCACGATCGTCGGCTCCCCTCGCGTGCTTTCACTCACGCATACAACATACGGTGCGCGGCGGTGGTGTTATCGCCCTTCGACTTTATACGGAACATCACAGCGACGGCGACGGCAAAAATGTGCCTGGGGTGTCTATCGCAATAAAGCTTTTCCCTATTGTAATGGTGAAGTTGCAAATCATTACAGGTAGAAAGTGCAACTGTCAACCAAGCGTACATGGATTACTGCACTATTGTTTACATTTAAGCTCTCGCTTCATTCTGTTGCCAGTGTAGATGGTATAAAATAACCTTCTTAAAAGGAACGTGCTGTTGGGCTAGAATAAAAACAGGAACAGCGCAACACAGGACGAGCGAGTAAAGAGCACAGGACAGCGCTCTGTCCTGTGCTCGTTATCGCTCGTCTTGTGTTGCGCTGTTCCTGTTTTTATCCTAAAGATGAACCAACCAGCCCCATTGAACACACTGTTCGGCAAGTTGGTGCAAAATCATTCCAAAGGAAAGTGGGTACGTTCCAAACTATGACAAATCGTTTAACCCCCATACAGGTGTTATATTAATCAAAGCAACCTTATTTTGGAAACACTACTCAAAAGAGCAAGGTAGCTATAGTTGCTCACAAATTGGAACCATCACATTTCAAGTGCACCATCATATGAAGATTTAATTCACACAGAAAAACTATTGCAGTCATTTCAAGTTCTTTTAAGACAGCTCTACCAATTCAAGTCATTTTAATAAAAACTGTCGCAAAAATGGCTTGCGTTATGCAACATTAGAGGGCCTGTATAATTATGTTATAGTACAAAACATGGAATAATGATTAATACTTCTTTATTTTTTATTATATTTCCGATACGTAAAGTTCATGTACTTAGATTTTGGTGCCCGCAAGGAAAATCCAAGGGGTTTGAGATTAAGGCGGAGTCGCCCACTATACGGCGTCATCCAATATCATATCGTGGTTCTGGCACATAAAATCCCAGAGTTCAACTTTCAAAACAAGTTCAACCTGAACTATTTCCTTGACAGACAGTTATCGTTAATAAGGTCCAAGAGAATGCGTAGTAACCGATCGCTGTTCTCCTCTCAACACTTCACCTTTTCTTTAATGCTTAAATATTCGTCACGGAAATGGCGGAGTATACTTGCTTAGTTTCATCAGACATGTAGTATACTACTGCTACATGGATTATCGTGAGTCCGTGTATGAATGTTAGAAGACAGGTCGGACCAGGCTCGCAGCTCTACCGACAAAACCGCTCTGCATCTTCCTTCGCCGTCGACGATGCGCCCTCGTTTGTCAACATGCTCTCGGGACATGCGCCGTGCCCATGCAACAAAACAGGATAGGGCGGCAGCAGGGTAGCGGTCAGTTCTCACAGTGTACATCAACTCGCTGTCTACAAACGACGCGTGTCACAAGCGTTCCTTCACGAGTGTTGACGGCAAGGCCACCGAACTGCTTTGCGCACGCGTGTCTATTTTACTTACCAGGCAGTCAAATGGAAGGGAACATAAGCGTCTCACAGTCGTTCTATCCAGACTGACTCAAAGACAACAAAACGGGGCTACACAAAGACCATTCCGCCAAGCCACGCAGCACGCCTAGCGGCTCGGGATGAAAGGATGGACACCACACGGCGGAAACCGGGTCAGCTATCATTCAACGTCCCGCGTGTCTTGTCTGCGCACGGTCCCCTTCGCCAGGATCTCTGACCAGAAGCACCGTGCGTGCCTCGCTGTAGTATTCATTCCCCGGGGCGTATACGCAAAGCGATGGCCGTGGCATGAGCCGGCGACCCTTTCCACGCTGGGTGACGCGACGCGGGTCGAGAGACCGCCACCACCAGAACGTCTCCTCCCGGCCTCTCCCTCTTTCTGCAGCCACTCGACCACTCTGAGAGAAGGCCGAACAGGCGACACGCTCGGCAGCCAGCTGTGGAGGAGGCCAAGAGCTGAAGGAAGGACCCGCACAGCAAACACGCGCACCGGAATCGTTGGTCCCGTCGCGAGGCGCCAGTCGCCGCTAGCACGCGCTGAGAGGGCAAGAGCCTCCCGGTGCGGTTACTGGGTTGCCCGCCTGTCCGCCGGCGGCCTAGAACTGTCGCTGCCGCCACCGCTGCCCGACCGACCGAGTCTCCCGTTCGCCGGGCCGCGCTGCTTTGCCTTTCGTGAATCCGCGGCCTTGAACTGTTTAGAGCAGCGCTTAGGGTCACCTGCGGGACTTGCGACACCGGCGGCGCAGCAAAAGCACGGGTTCGCGTCTTCATTCACTGGCTTGACGCAGCAGAAATCTTCGCGGCCAAACCGCTCGCCGCTGACTTCATGTCCATACGAAGGTCGTAACAGGACCGTAGTGTAGAAGGTACCTCTCGCGAGGGACTTCGATTCGCGCGCCGCTTCTACTCGCCGCCGTCATGACTTTTGGACCTGCTCGTCCTTGCTGTGAACCCGAGCTTAAGCGGGAGTGAAGACACGTTCAGCTTTCTGCTGCGTGTGTACTTCATCTGCGACGTATCGCAGTTCCGTTGACGGTTGCACCATAGCACGAGAGCTACTCCCGCTACGCAACCAATGGAGAATTACTGCATCTTCCCCTGGAGTACGTCAGCGGTGCTTCGCCGCTTCCACTGGCACGTGCTCCTGCTTGCACTCGGCGTATCCGTACTGGTAAGTCATGTTGACGTCACTGCAAATCTTTTTTCTGAGAAGGGACGATAACGTCTACAGGTCCATAAACCTTAAGAGCGAGCCCTTCGCGATGGAGTTCGTAGGGTACTCACCAACTCCGTCACGAAGTGCCCTGGCAACCATGACAGCTCACTAGACGCTGCGCCAGCTCAAACATCAGATATTTTCAATAAGTTTTGCAGCGTGTCTTTCACGTGTTCATATTGAGCACTATATTCTTTTTATTTATTTTTTCTGTGGGCCCATGTGATATACAGATCCCATGTGTAACCCTTTCATTGAATTTTCACAACTGGTCAAGGTTGTGAACGTTAAACGCAGCGCACTGACATTCCAGTTGTTTTGCTTTCTTTCATTTAAAATAAAGAAGAAGGAAGGGAACCCCGGTGCCCGATTTTCGTTAGTCACAACCATATGAAACTAACTGATAATGAAGTCAGGGAAAGAATAGTGAACTTATTTGTAATTTTGAATTGAAGTCTAAAAACGATAAGCTAAAGGGAAATGAAAGTAGTCGAAGAACAACTTGTAGCTGGTGATGCCGAACCCACAACCTCCGCTTTACGCGTGCGTTGCACTACCCATTGCTCTACGGCAACGTCTCCTCCCACGTCCACATTCTGGGGTATTTAGATATGTGTGCAAGACATAACCTACTCTAACCAGCTACCTGCCCCTAAAGTTCACGTACTAAGTCATCGGTCAAAAAGACGTTCCGCATCCGACGCCATGGTCACGAGTCGCGCTGGCTAACATGCCCCCAGGTTGGACCTCGTACGCATACCTAAATACCCAGGAATCTGGACGTGCGAACAGGCGCCGCCGTAGTGCAATGCACGCGTGTTGTGGAGGCTGTGGGTTTGACTGCCACCGGCGGCAAGTCGTTTTTTCGACCACTTTCATTTCCATTTAGCTTACCATTTCTGCGCTTCAGTTAAAAACTACACATAATTTCTCCTATAATTTCCATGGCGTCATTATATGTTGGCTTGATTTGCTTAATATAATTGTTCATGGAGATCGCAATATATTAGAATATTCGTATATTCCTTCCAGATGGAAGCCTTTGTGACCTCATTAGAGCCATCCTGCGAGCTACGTTCACGTTCTTCTACTGTCGACATTTGTCTGACCGCTCTGGCTCCTTGAAGTTCAAACGACGCTAGAAGAGCGTGCGCTTCGGCTTTCACCAATGATTTCGGGCGCTGCCCTTTGAACTTGCGGTTATGTAATAGTTTCGCCTCATTGTGTTACGTGCATACCCCGTTAGATACGTTCCAGCACTTAGTCATGCCAGGTAGTGCAAATTCCAGCACGCGCAGCACAGATTCAAACAAGTGCGGTGGCTTGAAGCAATGCGAGTACCTTGTTCTCGAAAGCAATAAGGTTTTTGTCACCTGCTGCTGCAGCTTGGGCAGAATACAACGCTGCAGGCATAGCAGAAAAACATAAATGTAGTGGTCTGGCACAACGTACCGCGACGTCACGCGGTGTCAGAGGAAGTATTGCTGGCAGACCTTGAGGTTTTTAGGACGCGCACAGATATGCTTCATTATTTCGATTTCACTGCATGAGCGTCCGCAAGTCAACGGCTTGCTGCAATACATACATTAGTAACGTTAAGCAAGATTTATGTCACCTTTGTATCGTTTATGTCGAGTGAGTCGTTTATGTGGAAACTGAGGCAACAACGACCACTTGTCCGAAACTGTAAGCTCGGCCAGGCACGAACATCGCATAACGATGTTCGGCTGCTAAGTAAGCGGTCGCGATTTCCATTCCCAGCTGCATTCCAATGGGTATGGAATGCAGCAACACTCATGTAGTGAGCTTTCGGTGCACGTTAAAAAAATCTAAAGCAGGCGGAGTGAAAACCAATCCGCAGCTTCCACTACGACGTCACATGCAGTTTTGCATGCTTGCATGCAGTCACATGCAGTTTTGCATGTTTTGCTTCGGAACATCAAACAACAAACACCATCGACCCATCAATAAATCAGTTAATGAAGGTTAATAATTGTAATCCACCCGAGAGTAGCACGAAGCTACAAAGGAAGTCAATCTGGGTTTCTATTGAAGAAGGCTTCGCAGTTGAAGAAAAATTCGCCCTGGTCCGGGGATCTACCGTCTTAGCGAACCGACTACCGGCCAGCTCTACCGTCTGAGCTAACTCAGAGGTTATCAGATCGCCGGGCGAAGCGGAATCATTCAAAAACTCGAAGTGCGGACGCAATGAATATGGAAAAACCCATCAATCAGCGGCTTCTAATCCACCTTGTTTATTTCCGCAGAATTAATTTGTTATACTCAATGAGTTAATGTACCACGTCATGAATACCTTCCAGTGAACTCAACGGCTAGATTCCCAGTTATTTGCCTGCATTGTAATACTCGCGTCCATGCGCGACCCTACCACTCTGTGCAGTGCAACGGCTGAATGCATACATATTTTGACAGTAAACTGCAGCGGTTCCCTATCTCGTGCATAGTTACTAGACAAAGCGAATTCCATTTGTAGCTCTTTGATAAACTCATTCATAGAAAAACTCGACAAAGAGATGTCTTTTCAAGCTACAGTTGGACAAATGAAATTGAAACCTGATCCTCCTTACTTTTCGCAAAGGATCAAGTTTGCAACTTCGACGTTGCCCCTTATCTGAGCTTCACTCTCCTCAATTCTTGTAGATAATATTCATCCAGGCCGAAACACCTCCTGTCCTGTCGTTCCATATCTCCCGTCACATTATTATCTGTAATTCAATGCTCACAGACTACTTCTGGTCTGCCCACCAAGGGTATCACCACACATTTGAATAATGAACCTACACAATTAACATTAGCAATGCGTGCATGGTCCGGTGCATATAGCTACACCGCACAGCGCTTTTTGATGTGTCCAGCAAAGTTTGAAAACAGCATATAATATTTCTACGTCTCACCTGAAGCACATTGATCGTTTCTGCCTATATGCAGCTCATCCGGGTAGACTGAGGTACAGCGAACAGTGAACACTAGTAAGACATATAGTCGGAAATACGAAACAGCGTATTGAAACGAACGAATGCAGTTGTTCCGTGCTAGCAAATCTACAGGCCCGAGACCATGAGTTGATCACGTTCTCAACCATTTTTTGACCACCGGTTTTCATGTGACTTCAACTCTTACCACTATCGTTATCATCACTAATGCTCACTTCAGGACAAAAGCCTCTCCGAAAGATGCCCAGCTAAGCCCCTCTTGCGCTGTTAGGCTCCATCTTATGCCAACATACATCCTAATTTCATCGCATCACCTACCGCTCTGCCGTCCTCGATTACGTTTCCCCTCCTTTGCTACCCTCACAGGCCATCGGTCATCTGCGCTACGTATTACACCATCTGACCCCCTCCACTTCTTCCTCTTCATCTCAAATAGAATATCGACTACCCGCGTTCTCACTCTGATCCATACTGACGTCTTCCAGCCTCCAAGTCACGCCCATCAGTTTCCATTTCATCACTCCTGGCAAAATCCTTATCTCATCCGTACGACAAGTTGGCTGAGATAACTTACTACTCCGCTCTTTCGAAAGGCTGACTACCAATCCATAATTCTTCTTCCCCTGTCGGGTTATTGAACATTAGTTTTCTGCACGTTACTCTTACTATACAGATCCGCAAAGAGGAGCGCAAAGTGTCGCGTGAAACGCCGTCAACTCATACACGCTTTCGGTGGCATTCTACGAGCAGAAACCACGGTATACTCTCGAGCTTCGCGCAGTAAGCCGGCTCTCATAAGTTGGCTTCGGCAAAAGTTAAACGCAATCTCGACCGATGAAGAGAGCGTTAGAAGTCAAAAGACTTGCGCTGACGGCGACATCTAAAAACCAAAAGATTCCAACGACTTTAAACCGCTTGTATGTATATGACAGCGGAGTGAAATGGTGAAAAGCACTTTTCCTTTATTACGGCTAGCTCAAGACCAATACAAGCCGATCAGTACAGTAAAGCGGTTCAGAAAATTGTTATTGCCGACTGCATTGGCCTTCAACTGCTCAAAAGTTTTCGGAAGGTTGATGTTGACGTCAAGAGAAAGCAGAATTTACTCACGCACAGAAGAAAGCTTGTAGGATTGAATGGTGCACCATATGCCCTGCCGCACAAGCGAATATACTTTCAGTTCTCACTTCATTTCGCGCAAAGGCTATTAAGAAATTCGATATTTCAGAGCGGTAAGTTTTTTTAATTACTGGACGAGCCGTTTGTTGCGCTAACTCGCACTTTGCTAGAATATGCACGACAACTTGTGAGAAGGCATCTGGCTTGAGAAGTACGTCCTACAGAGGTTGCTTCGAACAGGGCAGCCTTGTGCTAGTGGACAGGGAAACTAATCATTTTTTACTAGTTTATGTATTTTGCCCCAGTTTAGCCAAGACATTATGCTTATGTACGGCGGATGCGCGATCGTTGTTCTCATATATCTACACACGCCTGCAAATACTTACTTCTTTAAATTCTGTAGCACTTTATCCACCGTACAATCCTCGAGAGTGTCTCGTCTTCAATAGTCAGGGATTAGAAGAAAAGATAAATACGGGTGTGACAGAGGACAAATGTAGGCACTCCTTGAGCCTCCTTGCGACAGCAGAAGACAGTGCGCGCATAAAATAGTCCAGCCGCGTATGCAGGGTGCTGTCTACTGAAAGTAGAACACGCATTTCTATCGAGCAGGAAGTAGGTTCTTCGAAAAACTCGGCGTTCTCAACAGGATCACAAAATATAGCAATTCATTTTTGACGCACAAGCAGGGTTATGCACATTGTAGGCTGTTGTCAAGTACCAGCGCTGTGATCTTAGTTAAATGCCGTAAGGCTGACCTTGAAAAGAAAGTCGAAGTCGTATCGCAGTTGGTAACAGAAGCGAAATTACGGGCGACGCTGGAGAACATAAACGAAGTCATTGCCGATATCGGTGTCACAAGTCACAGGCAAAGTGCACGATTACTATGACGTTAAAGGAGCCAGACTTCAGCGATAACTCGTAGTTTGTTCTGATATTTTCTGTTGGTCACTTCCGTGTTTCGGAAACTGCTGTAAATGATTGTGCAGACCTCTTTGTGTGCCAACAAAATGGAACCGCTTTACCCTGGCACAGATATGTCGACAGACCTAGATCCTATAAAGAGCGTTGCTTCTTTGGTTTAATCGCAAAGCAAGTAAACAGCTTGTCACGTGCTGCTTGCACGCACCACTTGATCAACACCTCTGCGAGGGGAGCCGGGTGGCATGTCGCCAGTGGCCGGAGGCCAAGACCTTATGCCGATCAGGGCCAAGGGCAACATCCCCTCTCTGGCCGGCCGGACGCCGTCGCGTACGGCCACTACTATGCAGCCCTCTGACCCCGAACGGCCCACAGATGTGTCTTGTTTTTGTTCCGCCAGCGGCCTGCCGGCTTGCGACGTCGGGGAGGTCTCTGCCAGCGCAGGCGCGCTTGTTACGTGTCTCCTCCGTCTTTGCACGCTTCTACGCCTTTGCCGACTGCGGGACTGCCGAGGAGGAAACCGGTTGTCCCAGATTTTCGACGATGTGTGCCCCAATGCCAAGGTCGTCGCCGTCGTCTGCCGGGCAACCGTCACCTGCCCCCCTTACTTCCGATGTTGTCGTTCCCCGCGTGCGTCAGGGAGGGAAAAAAAGATAGAACTATAAAAAAAAAACTTTTCTGGTACGTCCTTACGGCAAATGTGGGTCGCTCTGATCTAACACATTCTTGCCGAGTTATACGACTGCAGTCTGAGCACGGAGTTTTTGCGTTCTTTGACACTTACTTCCACTTCGCCGCCAGCGCTGGTCATGTCGAGGAATGACTAGTGGGGCTGGGCAAGCAGTTCCAGGTCGCGCACGTATCCATGTCGAGCTATGATGAGACCCGCCGTGATAGCCCAGTGGCGTTGCGCTGTTCAGCTCGAGGTCGCAGGTCATCCGATCGCGGCCGCGTTTCTATGGGTGCAAAATGCAAGAAAGACGCTCGTTTACTTAAATTTAGGGGCTCGTAAAGATCCCCCTGTAGTCAAAATTAATCCGGAGTTCTCCACTGCCGCGTTCCTCATAGTCATGCCGGGGTTTTTGGCACGTAAAACCCAAGGATTCGCTTTATCCAGAACCCCAGAACAAAATCTATGCGTGGCCTCAGCAGCGCAAACTTATTTTATATCACATAACTTTCGGAATACAAAAGCCAAACTAAAATTGTATATAGACATCTGGATGATAACATTTATCTTCTTCGTTCACGTTGCCTATATAGAACCCTTCGCCTATTGAAGCAAAGAAACAAATCAAATGACGCCAGTAATTTAGCTACTTAGCCTTACAACTGCACTTGTGAAATCATAGTAACGATAACTCATTAATAAGTACCGCGCTGAAAGTATTAGGATTTCATTCAATATTCTGACAATACTACAAAACTGGTTACTTCGCTAAATATGAAAAATATAGAGGAAGTATTGCAGCTATCCTTTTGTAAACTACAAACGTACGACGTGGCTAGTCATGCCTACATCTTAGGAAATCAATGGTTCTAGGCACTCGAGGAATAGCTCCGCATTTCATATCTGATTTGACTATAATAAGACAAATCTCTATCAATACTAACAGTGTAATTACTTCTAAACCTGCAGGTCGGTAGGTCTATTGAAACGGAAGCGTCCCGAACACAGTGTCTTTAATGCATTCATGGCACAGTTTTCGCACATTCCTTTCCTGAATAGTCATTGCTAAGAGTGTATTTTGTAAACTTATGTCGCATCAGTGCCCTCCACAACTAGCTATCGCTACACATTCTGGTATCTGCCACTCATGATAGCTACTTGCATGATAGCCGCTAACGATGTAAACGACTTTCTTCAAGAGCGAGGAGTAGGCCTCTCTTCAGAAATATATCAATGATGTATTTGTAGGCTATTTACAGAAATACATAGACAAGTATTTCAGACGAACAACTCGTGCGCCAGGCCAGCCCACGATTGTCATATATACCTCAATCAGGCGTGGACTTTCGGCACAGCCTGTGTCACTCCATCTTATATGTATTAACGGTCTTCATTCGGTAAAAGATGGGGCGTCGCTTTCTCGGCATAGGGTAAGTTAACAGCGCAGAAAGGCGGACAAAGACGTAAACAGGACCAAAGGGGGCGCTGGTTTTATTATGAAATGCGCGGAATATACTCTTTTGAAACAGCGATCGGAGATGCATTCTAACTGACAAATATTTATTCGAAGATTGACGAAAGAAAATGCACATGAAACAATAATTTATTATCACAATGACCTACCGCGCGTGCTGCCTGCCTTCCTCCAAAAAAAATTTTAAAAAACACCAGCCCTACAAGTGACAGGGCTATGGATGGCTTGGATGCCTATGGATGGCTATGAATGGAGCAAGGCGTTTGCTGACGCATGTGCCTTGTTGCCGCGACACTTGTGTTGCTTCTATGGTTATGCTGGTGTGGTCATCTCCGTGTATACTATTTACAGTGGTTCGTTCGAACCAAGGTGTGCAGCCACACGCACCAGAATTATACAGTGCCAAAAACCCTATATTATTATGTTTATTGTTGGCATGTTCGCGCACGAGTTTACTTAAAGCTCCTTTAAGTTTACTGAGGCATATGCCCGTTTGTCTACATAACAAGCACCGCAAGAGAGTGGGATTCCGTATACGACGCCGCGTATGAAGTCAACATACTGGCTCCTGTGCTTGACCTCGATTTGTCCCTTTGGCTCTTTTGCCAGTACAGGTCATCTTTGAGATATCTAAGACAACTTACGTGGGGCCGAAAAAAGACAGATGGGTGCACAGGCATCGTCCCATCTTTTTTTCCCAAACGCTGGAACACTTGATGCATGTAAGGGATCCCAGCGACCTCACCGACCCTTTAAATGCCCCTTCGTTCCTGTGCCATCAGTTCTTTCACTGATTCGGGCCTTCCCAGAGAATTGCCTCAGCAACATCGCAGTTCCGGGTAACCTGCGGCATACCTACTTGAGCTTGAAAGCTGGTGCCAACATTGTGACACGGCATGCCCCGTCAAGGGCGCTTTAGCAGCATGTACGCGCGATGCCTCTCTTGACCGATTTGCAGTGAGCTGACGCAAACGACTATAGAGCGCACTACCGGTAGTACTGTTTTAAAGGCGCAGTCCGTGAAAAATGAAAGGCTCATCTCGCAGAAGGAGTATATCGTGAAACTAAAATTTGCCTATATACCTGAGTGTATTAATACAGCAGCGCACGTCGTTGTTTATTAAACTGTGAGATTCTAAGAAAATAGGCCACCGAAGGATCGGCTATCTCTATCAAAGATGAACTCCAGAAACTAAGAAATGGCAAAAAAAAAGAAAACGAGACAAAGGCAGAAAGAAAAAAATTGCCGCAGAATAAAGCAACGAATTCAAGCATAGCATGCTTTACGCCATATATGCATAGCCACATCACTAGACGTATATCAGCAACGCGCGAACGTCCGTTCACATTGCACCTTACCAGAACAGTCACTACACAAAATAAAAAATACACGGAAGGACTAAAAGAGAACATCACTACAAACACTACACGCAAGTGACTGACAGTGCATTTCAGCAAAGAAAGAAAAGATCACTGCAAATTCGCATGAGTATGCATGAAGTGAGATTAGTAATACATTCACGATCGATTGTCTATCAAAGAGACTGCAGAAAGTCAATATCTATTAAAAAGACACAATATGCTGTGACAGCGTGTCTTTGTCCGTACACGACCCGGGACCAAGAAAGAACCTTGTCTGCGGAAAAATGACGCCTATCAAGGCGATTCAAGCCACTGCGCAGGGTATCTCACTGCTGCTGGCATTGCGGGCACTCGATGAGCAGATGTTCTACAGAGGCATCGAGGGTTAACCAGCAGCGGACGACCTCTTTTTGATTCTATGTAGTAAGTAAGGCGTCTGGGACACCTCTTAGCGTAGTCGATGTATGGGTGCATCAAAGGAGCGATCACAAAAACATGTGACACTCGAAGCAGGACGATAGTGGCGAGCACAGTCGGCGATGGTTGAAATCTGATCTGCGGGTAAAACGCGTCGGCTTTTCTACATGACTCGTCGAAGGTTCCAGCGTAATCGCTGGTACCCGCGTGCCTTCCAGAAAATAGTACACAATTCGCGTCGCGCATACAGTCAGATTACACACAACATATAAAATCAACGATAACCTTCGAGTAAGTTCCAAATCATGCAGACGCGTCTTGCGCTGAGCGATAATCTTTAGTTATTAGCGGGCGAAATGCAGTCCCCGAGAAAAGGATGAATAAGAACACGTGTTCAATATTGAATATTCAAGAGGCATCAAGGTATCTAAATTATGTGCCGGAGTAGCCTATCCGTGGGCGGTCTCATTTCTGTCAATATCGACTTGGTCCGGAATCCACGGAATACAGACTCGACAGCTAACATAAAATGTAATCTGATTGTGTGTGTGCGTGTGTGTGTGTGTGTGTGTGTGTGTGTGTGTGTGTGTGTGTGTGTGTGTGCGCGTGCGCGTGCGCGTGCGCGTGCGTGCGTGCGTGTGTGTGTGTGTGTGTGTGTGTGTGTGTGTGTGTGTGTGTGTGTGTGTGTGTGTGTGTGTGTGTGTGTGTGTGTGTGTGTGTGTGTGTGTGTGTGTGTGTGTGTGTGTGTGTGTTCATACGATATTAAGCAACTATTAAACAAAACAGGTACTTAGGTACACAGGTCAACTAGGTGAACCAGATGAAGCTTCGACGGCGCGATTTGACGCACCTAAATATTATATGGGCCTTTTTATTTAATGGCTGCGCCCTTAATGAGATATAGACGAACATTAAGGCAAACGCACAAACACACACGCGCACACAGTGTTCGTCTGTCTCATTAAGTGCGCTGCCATTAAATCAAGGGTGTCCAGCTAACCAGCCCACCAATTTCTCCTGAGCAAGATCATATGATCAATAGTCACAGATTGTATCACCAAAGATCATCTACTACGGCAAAACCCTTCAATATTTCGCAAGCGGAAAGGTCCATGTTGGAAAGTACTTGCATTCATGGGTAATCTATATAGGTAGTCTGCATAGATGGGTAGTCTATATATACTATGACTCCAGGACGCTCTGGAGACGCTAACAGCAGCGTATGCCTCAGTTCCACCCTGAGTATACAGGCCGTGAAGTGGTTACGCTTCTAATTTACCTCTAACTTTTCTTTCTTTCTCACTATTTCTTTTTTTTAAGGCACGGTCGGTTGGAGGGTTACAACCATCAGGTTAACAATCGGCTGAGCGATTTCTGTTCTTTATAATCACTTCTGTTTATTTAGTTATTTAATACTACGCCAATCGCTGCATTATCGTTGCCATTTCAACATATTGATGATGATTTCGCGTTACACTGACAGCCATTAAGGACTGACAACAATTATCAAAAGGGTGTTTAACTGAGCTAGTCGGTTAATTGACATCGAAGACATGTATTATTCAATACCGCACGCGGATTTGATGAATGTACTGAGAGAGACCATCGAGGAGCAAGGAGCCTTTCCATTTCAAAACTCGGTAGGAATGTCTGTGGAAACCTTCTTCGAGCTGTTGAGTGCCAATCTCGCTGCCACAATCGCTGTCGATGATGAAGCCTTGTTCGTCCAAAAGAGAGGGGTCTGCATTGGATCAAAAATAGCACCAATCCTGAGCGATTTGTACTTTGCAGCATGCGACAAGGAAATTCAAGAATCCATCAAGGAAAGGCGTATCACACGGCTCTATTGATACGTGGATGACTTCTTGATACTATGCCAAACGAAGAATGCAACCGACTGCAAACAACTTAAGGACATCGTACTGGAGTCCTTTCGGTCAACGTGCCTAGAGCTGAACTTCACTTATGAGCTTCCGATCCGCTGTTCTCTGCTGTTCCTCGACATTTTATTAGAATTCCGACTGGGGCATCTATGCTCGAGGTACGAGCACAGAGCAAAGAAACAATTTCTTCCCTTCACGTCAAGCCATTCCAATACTGCAAAACGGGCAATAGCGGGTACAGCGTTTAGTTCTGAAGAAATCGTGCCAGCATCAAACTGAAAAAAGTTTTCAGCTGCAGTTAAGTAGGCTGAAAAATGCGGGGTACCCCGTGTCGATGTTATGCAGTATAGCTGAAGGCCTCGTAGAGAAGTATAAAAGAAAATAAGAAAGCAAAAACGAACCTGAAGTTGCGGATTCAAAAAATAAAAATAATTGTGCGAAAATTTCGTATGTGCATGGACTGACCCATAGTCTCATCAAGATTGATAAACGACACGGCGTCTGAGTAGTATGCTCAGCGTCAAACAAAGGAAAAAGTATGCACGCACGAGTGAACGAGGAGAAGAAGAAACTACAATTAACAAACGGGAAATGAGGCATCCACCCAATTGTAGTAATTGCTACAAAGGAAACCCATACGGGCTCCTCGAAAGGAAAGCCTCACAGTTGAAGAAAAATTCGTCCTGGTCCGGGACGCGAACCCGGGACCACCGCTTTTCCGGGGCAGTCGCTCTACCATCTCTACCATCCCCCTGTACTGTGAAAAACAATACGTAGAGCAAACACGAAGGTACCTTACTGATCGAACAAGAGAGCACGCACCATCACCTTCAGGGACCCGCGGTAGGACAATCTAGCCTTGCACTGCAAACCTTGCGAAATGAACAAAAAGGAAAAAAGATAGCCAAGTACGTACGTGCACCCCCAAATTTCATGATGTGCAGGTCGTGAAAAGGAACGACGATAGGCTGACTCGCGAGATTCTTGAGGTATTTGAGATAAGTCTAACAGGAATGCAATGTGCAAGCACACCGTCAGTGGCCTTGACAAGAAAAAAAGCCACCTTTTTGAGAGAAGCCTCAGGTAGATCAAAGAGACGAGATGTGGCGACGAAATAAAAAATGCGGGAATTCCAATAAAGAAATCAGTTGACAGTGCAGTTGCGTCCACGTCCCCCCCCCCCCCCCTATTCGTTCTTCCTGCGTCCGTGTTCCTTAAATTCTGCTGCTACAATCCTCGAAGAACCAGTTATCATAACACCCCTTTTTTAATGTAATGGAAAGCTTACCAGTCAGATTGTCTAATCATGAAGTGCTAACGCGGAAAACGCCGTGGAACATTTTTTATTAGAATTTTTCGATCTGCAGTGAGGATGTAGTCGTTCACTGGCAGCATGCTGAAAACGGTGATAGGTTATCGCGATAGCGATTATACGCCGGCATTAGTGGGAGGCAGACGACAAGTGTGGCCGTAGCTGTAACAAAGTATGATTTTGTTTATCAAGTCGATGTTCCTGCAATTCATGTTTTCCGAATTGTTAAATTATTTCTGCGATAATAACTACATGCTTTGCTGGTTTCCTCTCCAACTGCTTTAGTATTTAACCAGTCAAAACGAAATTAATTGCATCGAAAACAAAACGACGCCTTTGAACGTGGTACGGAGTTCAGCATGCTGCTGTAGTCACGCGTGCGCTTTAGTTTCCGAAGCATGCGCCAGTGTCTAATAAAATAATTAATATGCTGTACTAAATAACTGTCGGCTTACGTACAGTAGCCTCATAGAACATATCCGAAGTGTCAAGATTTCACCGCCAGGTCTCGCGACTTACTCGTGTTTGTGACATTCTTTGCCAATTTAAAATTATAATCCCTACTTAGACTGCGAATAGCGTGCTGGATTCTATCACTATAAATCATGGTAATTTCGTTTCCATCAACGTCTCACAACAGCCTGGCCAGTTGTCAGTCCTTTTAACGCTCTTTGCCGCACTTCGGTCAGCAAAACTCGTTTTCTCTTGCGTTTTTGTCTCGCAATACGTCTGTTTATGCATGTAATAAGTATCTGGTCATGAGCTCTCTGTGACTGATGGCGGATTTCTATACAGCTCCTTTGTTTGTTTGTTTGTTTGTTTGTTTGTTTGTTTGTTTGTTTGTTTGTTTGTTTGTTTGTTTGTTTGTTTGTTTGTTTGTCAACGACAGCCAGTCGAATGGAGAAACAAAACACTCTCCTAAATTTTTATTTATTTATTTATTTATTTATTTACCCTCGAGGCGCATCTGACGAATCACTTACGACGACTGGTGATCCAATGAGACTCACAAAACAACGGTCGCGGAAGCGTCGGCGGCGTGGATTTCAACTATAAGCGGCAAAGTACACACTGGTGTCATACATTTACTTCCGGAAAACCCGTTCCCCTGAAGTAATGAGGCACAGGCGCGAGTCAATGGAATCACAATAACACTTCAACTACGAAGCAGTGCCGCAAACACTACAGAAGTAGCACGTGCTTGGTTTGCTAGAAAGGCTGCGCGCGTTATCAGCAGGATGCGTGTAACTTGCTTATGCGTGCCACGTACTGGCGCGAGCGCGCAGAAAGACTACCGCAGAATTTCTTTCGCGCGGATGTGCAACAAAATGTACTCCTTACTTCATTTTTTTCCAAATACACCTCTGGAGCACTCAATGTTATATTTAAAGTTGTTAAATTTGTTTCGCTTGTGCCAAGCTCATTAAATGTGCATGTACGCGCGATGAATGCGAATGAGTTCGCTCATTCTTGTGCTCCCGGCTCATCCGCGTGGCCGCGCTCCAAAACTTACGTCCTGTTCAGCTTATGGCTGAAGTAAGATACGGCGACGAAAGTTACGCGGCTGTGTCTTCGACATTCCTGCTGATAAAATCGTCTTTCAATACTGCCACGGAGCGTTCGACGAAACGTGTTCCGAAAGCCCGCTTGGCCATTTCTTTCGAACTTGCGCGACAACATTTGCCATAATCACTTCCGTGATTCTTGCGATTTGCATTTACGTTCATGCTGGCTTTGAATATTAGGTTACAAACCACCTCCTCTTCCTTGTGCAGCAGCAGCTTCTCGAGACGCGTACCGGCTGTTAAGAAAAGATACTGCGAGCACTTTTCGCTCCTTTTGTCCTTCACGACCTAAGGACTAAAACAGATCCGAAGCTGCACCGTATCCGCACGTCGTTCACATGTGCGCCGATGTATTAACACTACTTTGTAGTCAGTGACTGGGCCCTTGACTGAGCGTGGCCACTCCAATCCAGTCTTTATCCAGTCTTTAGCGCACCACTCTCGACTTTATTCTTTTATCTCGTAGCACTGTTTGGTGCTTACGTAGTCAAGTTGCTTTTACTGTCATTGTACAATTTAGCGCCGTGAAAGGTGGCGCTCGGTCAGAGCAGCTGCTAGAGTAAGAGGAAGGGCGCTAGAGAAAAGTAATATCGGGTTTAATATCTCATACAGAAAGGCGGATACAGTAGTAGAGCTGCAGCTTCCAGGTTTGCTTTATGCGGATGACATTGTGTTGCTAGCTAACAAACAAAGTGATATGCAACGTCTGGTTAATATCTGTGGACAGGAAGGCGAGAATTTGGGTGTTAAATCTAGCGATAAAAAATGTCGTTATGGTATTCAATGAGAACAGTGAATAGACAGTGTCAATTCAGGGCCAGGATATACCTCGAGTAAAGGGAGAGAGAGAGAAAAAAAATAATGCAGAGAAAGGCAGGGAGGTTAACCAGAGGTAGTTCCGGTTGGCTACCCTGCGCAGGGGGAAGGGTTAAGGGGGATAAAAAGAGAAACAGAGTGGAATGTGGGAGATAGAAAGAAAGGGAGACAAGCACGAACAAAGCGCGTACATTACAGAGCGGTAGGGGGCGGCATTCTTAGAGTCTGTCGTGAAGCCCCGTAGACCGCAAGAACCTTAATAGCGCGAGTAAGGCCTTCAACGCGGATGTTCTTTCGGAGCATTGGCCTAAAGCTTTTAGTTCTGAAAGTGGACGATTGTCCAAATGGTTCAGTACTCTGCACATCACTTGTCTCTCCGCATTGTATCACGGGCAGACACAGATAATATGAGTGTGCTTCTCTTCGCTGTTGCATGTGTCGCACGTGGGGCTGTTGGCCATTCCTATGAGGAAAGCATACGAGTTTGTAAAGGCAACGCCTAGCCACAGACGGTAGAGCATGGTCTCTTCACGTCGTGGTAATCCAGGCGGGAGGTGCATCCGTATGTCCGGAGACAACGAAGGCAACCGACACATGGTGAAAACATTTGAGTCCCACAGGGGCAAAGTACACTCACGGGACATCAATCGCAGCTCAGCCGCAGCGTCTGTTCGCGAAAGCGGAATGAAAACTCGTAGACCACTTACATGTGCAGATCGGGCGGCTTCGTCGGCGTGGTCATTCCCGCTGATGTTACAATGTCCTGGAAGCCACTGAAAGATTATGTTGTGTCCCTTGTCATGGCTTTGATTATATATGTGCCGAATTTCTGAGGCAAGTTGTTCATTGGGTCCGTGGCGCATTGGGCTTTATATGCACTGAAGGGCTGCCTTGGAGTCACTAAAGACTGTCCATTGTTGCGGTGGCTTCTGCTTAATGAAATCAAGTGCAGCACGGAGCGCCGCAAGTTCTGCACCCGTCGATGTGGTCACACATGAAGTTCTTAATTTGATTTCCTCAGATTGTGCCGGGATGATGACTGCAGCAGCAGAGCTGTTGAGTTTTACTGAACCATCTGTGTATATATGTTGCCGGAATCCGTGCACGTTGTGAATGTGCTCCAAAGTTGCTTGTTTCAAAGCTTGCAATGGCGCTCCAGCTTTCTTTCTGATCCCTGCAATTGTCAGTTGCACTTGCGGCCGGTGCAGACACCACAATGGATCTGACAATCGTGTAGCGGGCGTAAATTCTGATGGCAAATAGGACTGATGTCTTACAATAGTTTTAGCAAAAGTTGAAAGTGGCCTTTTTGCTGGCAAGCAAGCAAGATGGTGTGAGGGAATCCGAGTCAGTTGTCGGATGTGTGCTCTCAGAACATCTGTATCAATGTAGACTGTCAAAGGAGCGTCTCTGGCTATGGCCACTGTCGCAATCGATTACGTAGTTTTGGGAAGACCTAGACAAGTCCTGAGTGCTTGGGCTTGCACGCTCTGGAGTTTGCGAATATTCGTAGTGCAAGTATTTCCTAGTACAGGTAAGCTGGTACCGCAGGAAGCCCAATAACAGTGCTTTATATAGTTGCAACATTGACGGTACTGTTGCGCCCCCAGGACTTCCCGCCGAGAAACGCAAGAAGGTCCACAATGGCGGCCAAACGCTTTGTCATGTACGAGATGTGAGGGCTCCAAGACAAGTCTCTATCAATGATGACGCCCAGAAATAGGTGCGTTCGTCTATATCGTATAATTTGGTCATTAATCCGCAAAGCATACGGGGCCATCGCTTTACGAGTAAAAGCAACGAGTGTACATTTCTCAGCGGAAAGCTCCAGGCCTTGTCTTCTTAGGTATGTTCACACAGCCGTTGAGGCTTTCTGAAGTCGTGCGCGGACTTGTACACGTCTCACGCCTGAAGCCCATATGCAAATGTCGTCTGCATATACGGAGAGCTGAACGGTTTGCGGTAACGAATCAGCGAGACCAGCGAGCACCAGGTTGAAAAGGGTAGGGCTGAGTACTCCGCCTTGCGGTACACCACGACTGGTATAGCTAGATGGCGTTGGTCCGTCTTCAGTCAACATAAAGAAAGATCTTCCATTCAAATAGTTGCATATCCAGCGAAAGGTGCGTCCACCAATCCCTACAGCTTCTAAGGCGTCCAGAATTGCATGATCGTCTACATTGTCGTACGCACCTTTAACATCAAGGAATAGAGCCGCAGTAATTCGTTTCAGATGTTTCTGGTGTTGTACGTATGTTACCAGGTCGATAACGCTATCTATCGACGAGCGGCCACGTCGAAAACCAGCCATTACCTCTGGATAGACGTTGTAAAATTCCAAGTACCATTCTAACCGTGTAAGGATCATTCTCTCCATTACCTTGCCGACACAGCTGGCCAGTGCTGTTGGACGGTAAGATGACAATTCCAACGGGGATTTGCCAGCCTTGAGGAGTGGAACAAGCCGACTGGATTTCCACGTTGTAGGAACCAGGCCGTCACGCCATGATGCGTTGTATAGGCCAAGAAGGGCATGTCTAGCCTCTTTACCAAGGTTTGCAAGCGCACAGTATGTGATGCCATCGTGTCCTGGTGACGAAGATCGCCTGCACCCAGCAAGTGCGGCCTCTAGTTCTTTGATGGAGAAAGCAGCGTCCATACGAGGATCCCGGGAGCAAGGGGGCACAATGGGAATAGGTGCGCAAGGTGAATACGTGAGCGCCGGACCTGCGATCCTTGCGCACTAATCTTCGGCTACCTCGACTTCTCGGCGTCCTTGATGTAGGGCTAGAGACTTAAATGGACGACGCTGTTGAGGAGGTGTTCGAAGTCCACGGATTGTTCTCCAGATAACCGACAGAGGTTTACGCGGGTCGAGAGACTCACAAAACGATTTCCAGCGTTGGTTTTGCAGTACAGCAAGGCGACGCTCAATTTTCTTTTGAATGCGTCTGGCCTCTCTAAGGTCGTAGAATGATTTAGTCCGTCTGTACCGCCGCTCCGCTCGCCGGCGGATTGCACGGAGGCTCTGTATTTCCGAATCAAAATCTGTGTATTTCTCTAATGGCCGAATTGAGCGCATAGCATCCTGAATATCCTTAGCGATCTCAAATTCTAGTGTGGACGAAATGCCTTCGTGGCATGCGTCTTCCATAAGTGATTTAAACACGGGCCAATATATTGTTTGTTTAAAACTTGATGGAACGGATTTGGTGAGGCCTTTTATCTTCAAGTAGGTATAAATGTGGTCGCTTCCGTGGGTTTCTATATCTGCGAACCAAAGGACGCAGCCAGTGAAGCATCGCGAAACAAATGCTAAGTCTAAACAACTACTGTACGTCCGGCCGCGGCGCAGAAACGTGGGACTGCCATCATTTAGACAACAAAGTTCATGGTCGCAAGCAAAGGACACGAGGGTTCTTCCCTTGGAATTTATCCTGTTGCTTCCCCAAAATGAATGATGCGTGTTGAAGTCCCCAACAACAATCCATGGACCAGGTGTCGCATCTATAATGTCACTCACGCCTATCGAAACGACTTGATGGAGAAAGGTAAGCGCCCACTAATGTTAACTGAAGTTTTTCTTTTTTCGCGGTCAAACACACATAATGATTAGTGTCATGTGGCCGCACTGGATGAACAACGTAAGTCAGTTCACACCGTATGTAGATGATCACTTTGCTACTGTCAGTACAAGTCGATGACACATGAGGTTCATAGCCTGAGATCCGGACGGGTTTCTGTGGCGTCGGTTCACAGACATAATGGCGAAAATCACTTCGGGATTTTAGGCCACGGGCATTCCATTGCATAATAGATGCTTCCTAGACTTGTCTGAAGAACGGCTGACGCGGTAGAGCCATTGTGCTTGCTACTCGAGGCTCGCAAGAACCGGATACAGGCCGTCCAGCACTTGTAGTGCACCTCGAGCAGATGGCGTCTGCATGTCATTTATCAACACGCGAATGACTTTCATTAGAGATATTATTATGGCGATTACTTGCTTGTCTTGGGGGACCTCGCACGTGATCTGTGCCCTCATTGGTTTGTCGGTAGTCCACCGTCGACCTTTGTTGGGCTGGAGGACTTAATGTCGGAAGTGCAGGCCAGTCGTTTGCAGTAGAGGTATTCACTGCGTCATCAGACACCATGTTGTTAGTGTGGGTGAGCGCCTTGGGAGCACCAGCCTCAGGAAGTAGCGTCTGTCTTGCGACGGTACCAGTATTTCTAGTAGACGAGGATCATCTACGGTGACGGCGGACACAGCGCCGTCGCACTTTGGCAGCGGCCTCCATGTGAGTTGAGTTGTCTCTCACCATTTGTCTTAGGACTTTCCACTCTGTCTTGTGTCTCGGGCAGTCTTTCGACGATGCTTCTTGGGGACCAGAGCAATTGGCACGCTTGAAGTGAGTCGCACGGCAAGCATCAGCGCTGTGCTGCTCAGAACATCTTGCGCACACGGTCGAATTTTTGCATATGCCGCTGACATGCCCGATCTTCAAACAATTACGGCACTGAAGTGGTCTCGGAACGAATGGTCGCACTGGATGACGAAAAAATCCAACTTTCACGTGGGACGGCAAGCTACCTCCCTTGAATGTTATCCTCACACAGCGTGAATCTCCTAGGCGACGGATTTCAATAATATTTATATCTGCTGTGGCGGGTTTGACCAAAATAGACAGATCGTTGTCGTCGATTGACTCATCGACATCATAAATCACACCTGATATAGTATTGCTGTCCTGTGGTATTATGATGCGAACATTTATCTTGCCCAGCATTTTCACTGTACTCAAGATATCCAATGCTGGTCTGTTCTTGACATCAACCGCGAGATTGTTCTTACGGGTGTTAATTCTCATATCCGTGATCTCATTTGGAACAATAGCCTCTAGTGTTACAGACATGGCTCGCCTGTTTAGCCGATTCAGGTTGTCGGTCGGCGTCTCGGGCAAGAAGAGGATGGTATGAGCCGTGTCATGGGCCTTTGCTGCCGCCGTCGTCCTTGTTGAAGACGAGGAGGCAGTGACGATTCTCCTCTTTCTTTTTTGCCTCACAACTGTCAAGTAGTCACCGTCATCCGACAGATCTTCTTCTGAAGCAGAGTAGTACAGCAATGTGTCCTCGCTGCCTGTGTCACTCATCAGGTGATTGCGCTTCCTCGGAGCACTCGACGCTGTGACGTCGGTCTCCTCCGGACGTCTAGCTGACTCCGCTTCCATCGCCGAAGGTCTCGGAAGCGGCGCCTCCCGAAAACACGCAAAAATACTCGCAAAATGACAGCAGTAGAAAACGGGGTTCCACACAAGAGCCACGTCTTCGTATATAGATAAACGAAGGGGATAGATATCTGGAAACACAGGAAAAAACAATAACAGCAAAGGGGAAGAGGAATGCGGCCATAATGAGACACAGAGCGCTATGGGGATACATTAGGTACGAGGTCTTCCGGGGTGTGTGGAAAGGTGTAATGGTTCCAGGATTTACATTTGGAAATGCGGTTGTTTGCTTGAAATAAGGCGTACATTCAGGACTCGATGGCAACCAAACGTCAGTGGGACGCATCGAATTGGGCGCTCAAGGGAAGACTACAAATGAAGCTTCGCAGGGTGATATGGTCTGGATAAACTTTTAAGTGAGTGAAGCTCACAGTAAAATTGATTATGAAGAGTGACTGAGGAATATGGAAGAAAGCAAATGGGCTGGGAGAGTTTTCAGGTATTTCTACAGGAAAAGCATTGATTCACAGTGGAGAAAAATAACTAGGAAGCTCACCAGCAAGTATGCGACCTCTATGGTGAGCAACATGGCAACAAAGAACATCAAGCGAAAGTCAGAGAGGCAGAGATAATCTCAGGGGTGGCAGCAATATGAAAGAAACCTGCTATGAGTAACTACTTAAGAGGTAGAAATGAAATCAGGAAATAAACTATTTATGATAACTCAAAGGGAAGCTCATTACTTTTCGAAGCGAGATCAGGATGCCTTAGAACACGCACTTATAAGGCGATATATAAGAAGGAAGAAGAAGCATGTGCTTGCTGCAGTAAATCTAGGGAAACGATGGACCATGTTTTATTAGAATGTCTCCCCAGTGGTCGATTTAGGCATCTCTGGCTTCCTAGAAGCCCTTGGGTTCAGCGAAAGCAGGAGGAAAGTAAACATGTCCGCAGTAGAGATTAGTAAGCGGCGATTGGAAAATTGGTGGAAGAAAAGTAGGAAAGCGACAAACAACGGAGGCGTGCAAAAACAAAGTTCACAGTAGGGGTTCAGAAAGTTTGGTTATGCGAATTCATCGCGAGTTTTTTCTTTCATTTCCTTTTCTTTCTTTTTTTCTTTTTTTAACATAGGTAGGACATTAATATAATAACAAGAGCTCGGTGGCGCAACCCACCACCCCGTTCCAAAGGGGACGCTCATAGCATCCACCCTCCATCCAGCTGCCATGCCTTTCCAAGGCTACAGGTCCGACAGTTGCTGAGAGCATCTTCCTTATCCATTACTTCATCGCGTTTTTTTTGTCATTTTAGTTACCTCCTTATTCCTTAATTTTCTTTCCTCATTTCATACGGTCATGCGCCAACTAACGGCCCAGAAGGGCATCGTATTATATAGACTATCAGTTGTAAAACTATAGTGATTTCACTGCTATTCGTACTTTTGTACTCGCTCCTAGCTGTGCCAGTGGAATTTGTTTGACAAGACCTTTCTCTGCGGTCATAATATCGATGTTATTAAGGTGCAGATCAATGAAATGTGCACCTTGCTGCGATCGAGAACTCAGCAGCACTACCAAGCAACTTCCCTCAGCTACTTCACTCATGTTGCACTTACGTCAATAAAGTAATTCGGTGAGCTACATCCCTAATCTTGGCGCCTCAGAGCACGGGCCCGTTGTAGGAGGCCGTTTTGCCAGCTGCGCAACTGTACACGTGGCTTCGGGGCACAGTTTTCTTCAGCCAGTAATCGTGTTTCCTAATACTTCTCGCTTAAAGCAGAAATAATAGCCATTGGATGTCCACTCTACTGACCCGCTTTGGCAACCACATTTTTCTTTTCTTTCTATATACTGCTATGGTAGGCAACAAGGACACTTAAACGCAAGTATAGTATAAAGCTGCCTCATTATACCATCGACATATTCGCACGCAGTACAAGTTACATATTCACAATGTCCACTACCTGCAGATACCATGTGAATATAACGACATTAAGAGATTTAGTCAGTGCTGTCCCGTCACAGGTCACATTAGTGTTACAGCACACGAGAATATCCGAGAAAACGCAGGCACAATTATTTTGGTGCCGACTGTTTACCTTCAGTAATTGATTCAAAACGCTGATTTCTCTTTCATCGCTTTGGATGACTCTGATCGTTGAGGACTATCTTATGTTTCGTGAAAAAGAAAGAAAAACAATAATTTGAATGTTGTAATTCAGGGGCGCTATAACATAAAGCTATTCCAAACTTTTCTATTCCAATTCTGCAATCAGCCTTCCACGACTGGTCAAAAAAATTTTGAGCCGCCACCCACTGCGCCTGTCTGTCAGGCGATGCACGAAAACCGCGAAAACGCCACATCTGATATGATAGGTGCACATTGATTATACATGATTAGACCAAACGAATAAAAAACGATAATTTCTCATTCGACGCCTTTTTCCCAATTAGCGAAAAAAAAAACTTCTTTTGACCAACGGTTGTTGGTCAAACGTTATCGGGCTGCGCCCACTTTTTCTGTCGGTCACGCGACGTCACAAAACCGCAAAAACTCATCGCGTCAAAGTGACGCGTACGCGATAAAGACGCATTAATATGCCGAACAAAACTGAAACCTTTTCTGAATAGCCAGAGACTGCCCCGTTCCATAAGGAATAGAAAATGGCTGCCCGCCGATCGCTTTGGCACTGGCTACTCAGAGCTGACGGGAGTATGGATTTATTTGCGTATAATAAAACATTTTTCGTGGCAGTATAACGTTATCAAGACCTTTCCGCACGTATATAACATCGTTATGCCAACTCTGCTTTGCTGAGGAGCTATTTTAGCATCATTTTAACCTTCTGTTGCACGCTGCCCCGATTTTCGATCAGACACTGCAAGCTAAGCAAGGGGAAGTGGACCAATCGCAGCCGCCGGCACTACCCTCTTCATCCGGTTATTTAAATTCACTGGGCTGGCTCGGCCCCATTGGAACTCTCTCCACTTAAACGTGCTCCTCGACTCTTCTCAGCCAATTAGGTAAGAAAAACTGCTCAATGTAGACAACGCTATTCGCTTTGAAAGCAAAAGAAATCGACATCCCATAAACGAGAAGCGCATTTGATTGGGCTTTCCACACAGCATCGCAGGTTACTGCCCGATTCTTGCGTCGGTTGTTACGTAAATTTGACGTCAGGACGTTGGATTAAAAACAGATTGGAATAGTTTTACGTTAAAGGGTCCCAGGTTAAGTACCTTCATATTGAAACATTTACATGTACTTAAATAGCAGGTTGAACTACTTCAGCAAACAAGCACGCTATCGAGTGCCTAATGATAAGCGCGTCCCCAGCAAGGATGCGTGGACGTTGATAGTTTGAAACTTATTGCGTTCACGTTGCCTGATGCGTAAAGCAAGAAGCTCGAACACTTTCCCTCCTGCGCCAAGGCCAACACTCGCGGGCATCGCCGGGCGTCGTCTCTAACACCGCCGTGAAATTTACAGAGGAACTCAGGCCATCAGTCACACAAAACTTTGAGGGAGCTGACGATTACGGCGAATACATGTGCACAGAACGCATAATATCTGCGGGTGTGAGTGATTAGATTCGACGTTGGTTTGCATGTTCCCGAAAGTAGTCAGAGGGTAAGCGTGTGATTATACAATTACTAACGTAAGCTTAGAGTGTTTTCTTCAGCGTCTTCCTTGCGTTGGTAAAGACCTCAAAAGAAGAGTTTATTTTTTATCTCTCTCAAACAATTTTAAAGAGCTTACCAAATTTTAAAGAGTTAACTAAAGCACGTGTCAGAAACATTACCGTGCGAGACAGCGCCTTACATCAGCCAGTCGAGAACAAAGTTTTGGACTTTAAACGGCATTTATGGATTTCTTACATTGCCATTAACACTGTTTGACCCAACAATGAGTGAATATCCATAAGCTTCAACTGAGGGACTACCACCCTGTCTAAAAGCATGAGCTGCGAAATGGTCCACACAACTCGTGCTTGAGTTCTTGGAGAACTAATGTGTTCAACATGACGGAACCCATAATAGAGGTGTTCAGTTCTCTTCATGAATTATTAGCAACATCGACGCGCATGGCAAACTCCAGTTTAGGCAGCAACAAGGCGGAAAGCCAATGTACATGTAGAGGCTCACGCATTACCATCGTGAAACGGTTTCGAATGGAGCGGACACGCTCGGGTTGAGCGATGACGGCAGCCTGCTGAAACGCGCGAGACAGGGCCCCGGTATGACGCTGCGCGGCCAGGGGAGAAGAGCTGCCCCGGAAAGCGAGCGAGGGGCGGGGAATTGCAGCCGCTTCGGCATGAGGAGAGGTCCGCGCGTGTCCTTGACACAGTGACGCCCCAAACTGGGGAGGTCGGGCCGGTGCGCGAGTGGGACAGCTCGGCCAGAAAGGAACCGACACCGGCGAGGCCGGTTTCCTGCACGCACCGTTACAACGTACACGCTCGCTCAACTCTATCGTGCTTCGCGACGACGAGAGGTTAACGGCCGGTCGACGCGCCCTCCCCACACGCTGCGGCTCGCCAGAGTTCGTGACGACGTATCTTTCTGTTATTTGAGCGCCCGCTAGACGTGCAACTATCATTGCCGGGTTGCGATTACCGCCCGTTTCCGTTTAAACAGGGAGCGGAACTGCAAACTCAATGCATAATGATCGTCTCCGCTTGCAGGAGTCAACTATACAAACTTCAGATTTACTAAGGAACCGGTCGCATGACTCTATTGCGAGAAAATTCGCAATCATCCCATAGCTGCGACTGCTAAAAAGAAAGAAAGAAAGAAAGAAAGGAAGAAATAAAGAAATAAAGAAAGAAAGAAAGAAAGAAAGAAAGAAAGAAAGAACGAAAGAAAGAAAGAAAGAATGAAAGAAAGAGCACTGCGGGCAACTTGAAATTTTCCTAGGCAACGTTAACCCCACCATCTTGTTAGCAGTGTAGTAGCAAGCAGTGTCCCAAGAAACCGAGTTTAAGCGTCCGTAGCGACAATCTGAAGCGCAACGTTGAATGTGCACACTTTTAATCATTCTTATAGAGATTCTAAGCGAGACGAGGAGATAAGATCTAGCACGGAGTTAAACAAGTGGCAACGTGAACCTTGATCAAGTAACGCCTAGGTCAAAAGGCCATGTCAAGCGTGGTCTTCGCATCGAGACATTCAGCGCAGGAGTAATTCTAAGCATTCCTCTCACAAAGACAGCTAGCTGTTCGCTGTCTTTGTGAGAGGATCATTTAGTGTCGTCGTCATTCCCAAAGTGTCGCCGTTTTTATCATCATTGTCATTGTGTTGTTGCTGTCGTTCCACCGCCGTTGTACCATCGTCGTCATCATGCCCGTCATCATCGGAGAGACTACAAACTGTTGATTCCGATTGTTACGATACAACAAATGCTTAAGAAACCAACCACTGCAGATTAAACGTCGAGGGGCCACTGGGCCCTTAGCTCGAGCTGGTTTTAGCGTTGGCCTCTTGCAGACGGTCTCTCTTAAATAGGCTGCATAATGCCATTTTTCGCTTGTTTCTCCGCGCGGAACGACGTTACACTGACACTATATCGTTTTTCGTCTTTATTCAAAGATATATTAATGTACGTTGCAGCTATTTCACGTGGATGCCTGGCTTACCTTGCGTTCAAATAAGACGTGCGAGAATAATTGTACCTAGGTAAGAGTTTTAAGTAGCAAATTATTTAAAGGAGGACCTACCTTGGGAGCTCCCATCTAAATACACCGGTATAAAGATAGCGCTTTGTATGGCATCCACTGAAGCTATTTTGATGAGGTCTATTGAATTTATAAGAGACTCCTAAAATCTAACGACTGTTGGGCAGATTTTTTACTTAGGCCATAATCTTTATAAACATTGTGATATACCGAAAATTCTTTTTTAATGAAGCATCAAGTGTACAACTCTCACTAAGCAATAAAAATGATTTCACAATTCTGTAAACTACATCTCTTCGGACGTCTAAAGCGCACCGCTTTGAATATTTTTTTTTGGCTAGATTGCTAGGAAACGACCTGGAAAACTCACGTAAGCATCAAGCAACATTTTTCCTGTGCTATATAAGTATCAATATTGATTGCATTTGAGGAGGAGGAAAGGGGACTAACAGATAAGGCGCGAAAAGAAAAATAATAGTCAGTCACTCACAGTCAGTCAGACATTAGGAATTACTGCTGTGTGCCGCGCGGGCGTAGAGGTAGAACATCCGCTTCATGTGCAAGAGGACCATGGTTGAATCCCGGTGCCGCGCAATTTTCCACCATATTTAAAAAAAATACGCACATTGATAAAATTGCACAAAAAGGCCTGGAGTGCGGCCAGATCCCAGTGACCACAACCGGTAACGCACTCCCTCACCAGAGCAGGATTGGCCACCCTGGTGCAGTACTTGGCCACAACCTCCTATATGAATACAACAATCAAATCCCGGCCCTCAGTCCCCAGCAGCTGCGAAGCAACTGACCACGGCGGCGGTCAGACCTGCGACGCGAGCAGAGGGTGCTAAGAATCCCTGGTTCCGGACAGGCCGCCATTGGAATCTGAACCTGGCAACGTTTAACGCCGGAACGTTATCAAATGAGGTGAGTCTAGCAGTGCTATTGAAGGAAGTAGAGGGCAGCAAATGGGATATAATAGGACTCAGTGATGTTAGGAGGACACACGAAGCATATACAGTGCTGAAAAGCGGGCACGTCCTGTGCTACCGGGGCTTAGCGGAGGGACGAGAACTAGGAGTCGGATTCCTGATTAACAAGGATATAGCTGGTAACGTACAGGAACTCTATGGCATTAACGACAGGGTGGCAGGTCTTGTTCTGAAACTAAATAAGAGGTACAAATTGAAGGTCCTACACTTCTACTCCCCTACATCCAGTCATGATGACTAATATGGATGAGATAGTTCAAGTGGCTGAGGCGTGCTATAGAGATTTATAGAAAACCAGTGCCACCCACGACGATAATAGAAGAGAGAATAGTCTAGAGGAATTCGAAATCCCACAGGTAACGCCGGAAAAAGTAAAGGAAGCCTTGGGAGCTATGCAAAGGGGGAAGGCAGCTGGGGAGGATCAGGTAACAGCAGATTTGTTGAAGGATGGTGGGCAGATTGTTCTACAAAAACTGGCCACTCTGTATACGCAATGCCTCATGACCTCGAGCGTACCGGAATCTTGGAAGAACGCTAACATAATCCTAATCCATAAGAAAGGGGACGCCAAAGACTTGAAAAATTGTAGACCGATCAGCTTACGGTCAGTTGCCTACAAACTATTTCTATTTACTAAGGTAATCGCAAATAGAATCAGGAACACCTTAGACTTTTGTCAACCAAAGGAGCAGGCAGGATTCCGTAAAGGCTAATCAAGAATAGACCATATTCACACTATCAATCAGGTGATAGAGTAATCTGCGGAATATAACAAACCCTTATATATAGCTTTCATTGATTACGAGAAAGCGTTTGATTCTGTAGGAACCTCAGAAGGGATGGAGGCATTACGGAATCAGGGTGTAGACGAGCCGTATGTAAATATACTGAAAGATATCTATAGCGGCTCCACAGCCACCGTAGTCCTCCATAAAGAAAGCAACAACATCCCAATAAAGAAAGGCGTCAGGCAGGGAGATACGATCTCTCCAATGCTATTCACAGCGTGTTTACAGGAGGTATTCAGAGACCTGGATTGGGAAGAATTGGGGATAAAAGTTAATGTAGAATGCCTTAGTAACTTGCGATTCGCTGATGATATTGCCTTGCTTAGTAACTCAGGGGACCAATTGCAATGCATGCTCACTGACCTGGAGAGGCAAAGCAGAAGAGTGGGTCTAAAAATTAATCTGCAGAAAACTAAAGTAATGTTTAGCAGTCTCGGAAGAGAACAGCAGTTTACGATAGGTAGCGAGGCACTGGAAGTGGTATGGGAATACATCTACTTAGGGCAGGTAGTGACCGCGGATCCGGATCATGAGACTGAAATAATCCGAAGAATAAGAATGGGCTGGGGTGCGTTCGGCAGGCATTCTCAGATCATGAACAGCAGGTTGCCATTATCCCGCAAGAGAAAAGTGTATAACCAGATGTGTCTTACCAGTACTCACGTACGGGGCAGAAACTTGGAGGCTTACGAAAAGGGTTCTACTTGAATTGAGGACGACACAACGAGCTATGGAAAGAAGAATGATGGGTGTAAAGTTAAGGGATAAGAAAAGAGCAGATTGGGTGATAGAACAAACGCGAGTTAATGACATCTTAGTTGAAATCAAGAAAACGAATTGGGGCATGGGCAGGACATGTAATGAGGAGGGAAGATAACCGATGGTCATTAAGGGTGACGTACTGGATTCCAAAGGAAGGGAAGCGTAGCAGAGGGCGGCAGAAAGTTAGGTGGGCGGCTGAGATTAAGAAGTTTGCAGGGTGTGGGGATGCGCGACTCTCGCGCGTCCCCTGATATCTTGTTTTCCCCCATCTCCTGCAATCCCGCTTCGCCACGTGGCCTGCGTGACGCCCGCGGCGGTCGATGTGGTCGAAGCGCAGTGCGAAAGATGGCGCGAGTGTTGCGCTGCTAACGCGCGGGTTTACTTGGGCGTCGAAAGACAAGGCGCCCTCTCTGGGGTTCGGGACAGCAAGCAGTTCGGACGTGCCGTGCCGCGCGTGCGCCGACCCATGCTTCTGCGGGACCGTCTCGCGTGGCCGCCTTGGAACGCGCCACCGTTCGCGTGACAGTACGCGCGAACGACCAGGCGTGGGGATCCAGCATGGGGCGAACATATTCGCTCGCTATCCGGTCGCGATGAGTCGGACTTCTAGATTTGTCGCGCGCCCATCGGCATGTTTTGTGGATAGCAACTCGGCTAGCAGGCATTGATCTATGAAAGGTGCAATAAATGCCCTTGTGATTGTTTGCACTACTATGTTGTCATTCCTTTGTCCCAAGAGTACGGGTGAGAGACTCCACAAGGGACGACATCGCCACAATTAGTACATGGCTGGGGTAGTTGGAGAAGTATGGGAGAGGCCTTTGTCCTGCAGTGGGCGTAACCATGATGATGATGATGATGGCGACGACGACGACGATGATGATTCAAGACCAACTTTATAACGGTGGTCGCTTCGAGGCGATACATATTGTGGCTGAAAAATGAAATCGTCACGGAGTGTTGAATGATGGTATAATCTATGAAAAAGGACTAAACGTGAGATTTGACGATGAGAAGAAAGTGGGGTAAGAGCAAGGTTGGTTTTCATGGCAGACACACTTACAGTTCTGTTGTAATTTCGTAAGATGAAACGCACTGAATTATTTTGCACGAGTTCTAATGAATTAATTAGTTTGTCAATGGCAGGATCCCGAACAACGCATGCATATTCAAGTCTCGGACGTATAAGGGTAGTATAAAGAAGCATTTTTAGGGTTGAAAGGGCAGTTGAAAAGTTGCGGCAATAGGTAGCCAAGCCTGCGGTTAGCATTGCAAATTACGTAGTCGGTATGGATGCTCCAAGATAAATTATCAGGGATATGCACATCTAGGTATTTAAGAGAGCGAACTCATTCGCAGATAACATTATTTAGATAATATGTAGGCATGCTGTTAGTCACTCGGGATACCCGCATCACTTTGCATTTGCCGACGTTTAGTTCCATTAGCTAATGTTTGCACCAGTTTGATACACTAATTACATCAGACTGAAGGTGGTTAGCATCCTCTGCATTAGCTATTTCACGAAATATGACACAATCATCAGCAAATAAGTGAATGTTAGATGATAGTGACGAATGGAGGTCGTTAAAATAAATGGGAAACAAAAGAGGCCTGAGTACTGAACCTTGAGGTACACAGGAAGTTACGCTTCGAAGTGGGGAGTTATGGCCGTTTGCAGTTACAAATTGAGAGCGATTGGATAGGAAGCATTCAATCGACTTCAGGATGTTAGTTTAAAGGTTCAGCTGACTTAGTTTAAAAAGTAGAAGTTTATGACAGACTTTATCAAATGATTTAGCGAAGTCTAAAATAATGCAATCTGCAAATTAGGAACGATCGAGAATACGATGTAATTTGTGCGTAAAGATTGCAAGCTGAGTTTCACATGAAAATGTTTTTTTTTTTCTAAATTCATCCTGGGATGGTGTGAAAAATGCATTGGATTCCAGGAAGTTAACAAGATGTTTGAAGATTATATGTTCGAGCCATTTACAGCAAGTGCCTGAGAGTGATATGGGGCGATATTTAGCTGTTAAATTTTTGTTACCTGATTTATGCAGTGGAACAACCTTCCCGATTTTCCATTGGCTAGGCTGAGTAGACGTATTCAGTGATTGCTGAAAAAGTTTTGTTAGTATAATTGAACTAACGGCGTTGCTATTTTTAAGAAATATTGAGTTAATAGAGTCGTAACCAGGCATTGAGTGTTGGTTCAGGGAATCAGTTTCGCAACGCCAGCCGTATCCACGATCACTGGAGACATAACCACAGAATCGTACTGGTGAGTAGGAGGTAGGCGGTCATTGTAGTGGACTGAAAAATTTTGCACAAATGCGTCATTAAGGGCGGCCGCGCACTGTTCTTTAGGTATAAGGATGCCCAATGGGTCTTCCAGGGTTAGGTGCTCATCATGCAAGGGGTTGATTACACCCCAAAACTTTTCAACTTTAGTCTTTAACATTGATTGAAGTACGTTAGATAGAAAGTTAGATTTAGCATTATTTAGTGCTGTTACGTACTTGTCGAGTGCGGACTTATAAGCAGACCAGCGTGTGGTAGTTGGCGAGTGTTTTGTGTAGCGATATAGGCGTTTTTTGTGGTTACATAGGCGCTTAAGATAGGTATTGTACCAAGGAGCATCAGAATTGGAGGTAATGATGCGGGATGGAATGTACTTTTCAGTTAGTTGCTGAACTTTAGCGGCGAACATGTCCCAATTCTGATGAATCGAACGATTTTCAAAATTCGCTAGGAAAGTCTCGAGAAATGCAGTTAATTCGTTATTTATGGTGGTAAACTTAGCTGTTTTGTAAATATCTATAGTTTTTTCTGATTTTATTTGGTTTGCGGGTTAGAGCGTTAAATGAAAATACAAGTAGGCAGTGATCGCTTATACCAGGTAGGTGTGTAATCTCCGAGATTGTATCAGGTTGGGATGTCAAAACCAGGTCAAAGGTGCTTGCAGCATTAGAAGCTACACGTGCAGGTTGTGTTACTTAGTTGTAACAATAAAAAAACTGCGCACAATTCTAAAAACTCCTTAGCTTGTGCCGAAAATGGAGAGAGTGAAGGAGGTTGATGTTTCCAGGTTATGTTTGGAAGATTAAAATCGCGCAGAAGTAGGATGGGTAATAATAATAATAATATTTGGGGTTTTACGTGCCAAAACCACTTTCTGATTATGAGGCACGCCGTAGTGGAGGACTCCGGAAATTTTGACCACCTGGGGTTCTTTAACGTGCACCTAAATCTAAGCACACGGGTGTTTTCGCCCCCATCGAAATGCGGCCGCCGTGGCCGGGATTCGATCCCGCGACCTCGTGCTCAGCAGCCCAACACCATAGCCACTGAGCAACCACGGCGGATTAGTAGGATGGGAGATGAAGGAAATCGAGTACGCACAAGGTTTATACTGTCGTGTAGGTCATGGAAAAATTACCGACGATTACGTTACTTCCTAATGCGAAATTTGAGCGCAGCAAATAAGCTGTTTCACCTTTTGGATAGATTGAGGCAAAGAAATCGAGCAACACATGTATGCGCTATCACAGAATTTTTTTTTTATTTTTCACACGTATTCCTTTAACAAAGACTCCACTAACAGTTCTTGACAGTCATGAAGGAAGCTTTGTGGTCGGAGAAATAGACTGATATATGTTCGACTTGGTACACCAATGCTTGATTCTCAAAGACGAGATCTATACAAGTGCCTCGCGAGGTTGTCACAGCCGTGGGGGAAGCAGAGGCTAAGCGCCGCCGCCGAGAAGACCCTGCCGTTCGCGCCGCCGAAGCGGAGGCTCATTGCCGCCGTCGAGAGCAACCAGCAGTAAGCGAGGCTGAAGCAGAAGCTCATCGCCGCCGCCGAGAAGACCCTGCAGTTCGCGCCGCCGAAGCGGAGGCTCATCGCCGCCGTCGAGAGCAACCAGCAGTAAGCGGAAGCGGAGGGGGGCGGCGTGTACACCCAGCGGCAAACGATGGGGGCAGAAGCGCGCGCAGCAAGCGGACAACACGATAAAGGGAGGAGGGAAGAGATAGCAGCGACTGACTGATGCCTTTGACTGATACTCTTTCTGCATGGCGGCGACGGTGTTCTATGCAGTCACGTTATCTTGACTCTCTAGCGGCGTCAGCGGCATCCAGCGGTATCAGTCGGTCGCTGCTAGCGCTGGGGGGATGAAAGGGGGGCGGAGCTGGTTACGAGGCCGACGACAACGCCGACGACGACGCGAAACCCAGGAACGGACGCCAAAGAGCTGCGCTCTAAAACGTAGGTTGTGCAGAGGGTGAGCGATAGCACACGCCTATGATGAATTTTTTTGTGACCAAAGGTTACGGAAAACCAGACAGCCTCTAGATTGTCGCTCGCACAGACAAGAGAAGATGGAATGTATGTAACAATATTCTCGTCTAACTCAACCGATAAGCTATAGAAAGAAGTGATCGAAGCCTGCTTCATTGTACTATGGAAAGAAGTTTAAGAAATGGCAGAGAGGTCGACCTAAGGTTGACTTCTCTAGCCTGCTATTCAGTGTCGAAATAAGGGGCGTGGGGAGACAGAGAAAGAAAGTTATGAATGGTGGCGATGTGGACGGAAAGATGTGAAAGTAGTTCAGATGGATTTTCACAGTCGCGAGCACAGCCCCGTGCTGCGAAAGACAGTAAGTAATGCCAAAATTGTCTGCCACTTGATCTGTGGTCAGGCCGAGGTCCCAGTAGTACATTTTCATTTCCACTGCTTATTTTCGATACGGAATCAGCCAGCGTCTTCCGTTAGTGCACGTAGTAGAGGCAAACACAAAGGACATGGTGCGCTTGTTTCTGGAACGTCACAACGATTCAGTTGACAGAGTTGGCATGTTGAAGTAGTTACATATAACGTTTGGTAAACGCCACACCTAATCGTAGTCTGTGAACAACATCGCTGTAAGCCATGTGGCATTCGAAAAGACATAGTAGGGTCAAGCCTGTGAAGGTGGCTACTGGTGGCGGATTCCCGGTTGCCACAAGTGTTATTTTGTCGCAGTTCTGACAATCGCAGTGACAAGTGGTTTGCCCTCGGGCCTGCAGAATGGAAAGATAACAAGCGTGCCGTCATTTAGGGAGTTTCTGGTATCCTCATCATCAAGGACGCTACCATGCACTCCTAAATGCCCAGGTACCCACTGGTACCGAATTTAATGTCCCTTCAGCAAGAGTGTGAGCTCTGCCATGTGAAATGACAGAAAACAATAGGAGTTACTCCTTATCACGCATTAAAGTATTTGCAGGGTTGGCTTTGAGTCCCGAAATATAGTCCATGCTTGAGAGCGATACTCGGATGCACATCGAATGGCCTCTCTGATGGCGACCAGTTCTGCTGCTCTATGTTGTTTTGTATAGGTCAGGCGCCACCTCTCACCCACGGCTGCAGATGACTTGGACAAAGTCACAGAGGCCTACATGTAGATGTACATAGTCTTGCAGTGTCTCCCAAAGCCCGTCGAAGAACCCTGCGGTTATATATATATATATACCGGGTAAGTATATATATACTTACCGGGTAAGTTGTTCAAATCCTTACGGTTAGACCATTGATATTTTGTGAATTCCCAGAATAAAAAGCAAGGAAACAGGCTTCGATGACAACCAGGGAGACGTGTCTGGGAGACATGGAGGCGTAGAACATGATAGTTTTGAATATTCGTTGCATCTGAAGGCTCTTGATAAGATGCTGTCCGCGCGTTCGTACGCAACAGACGACAAAGGATGGCGTACGCCTACGCCTGTTCGAAAACATGCAAGCCCAGGTACTGTGCGTATGCTTAGGCGTTCCGCGTTATACCTAGACTTCTGGCACAGTTGAGGAAGTCCGTACCATTTCAATATCTGTATACATGCCTCATGAACTGCTTAGTCTTTTAATGCGTTAGCATTAGGAGTGTAAAAATTGAAAAAAAAAAGTGTATATGTGGGAAGTGTGGGAAGCCGACCACGTGGTAGAGGTCGAGAGAGAAGGTGGAAGAGCTTACAAGCCCTCCCACCTACCTATCCACTGGCCTCATTGCTCTGCTAGAAGTGCCAGTATACTCGGTCTGTCCACATCGTCAGCGCGCGATCATAAGCAACTCTCTCAAACCAGCAGGCGCATTATACGGAGTGCACCACTCCAGTGAGAAGTGTGCACTGCGGACTGCACGGCGGTTCATCGAGCCCGAGAATCTTGGCGGTAGAAAGTGACCATCCCTACGCGCTCTATAGCCTTCCTCCATCCCTTTGTGTCCTGGACGTAGTGGCAGCAGGAGCAGCGCGGCGGCAGGACCGGGGGAGCGGCCGACGCACAGAGCTGCGGCCCACGCATCTCGGCGCGCTTCCTGCTCGACATCCCGTGCGACATGACGCGCTCCGCCTTCTGCAACGTCGCCGGCAGCTCCTACCCGTGGTGCGTATAGACCTTTTTTTTTCATGGGCGCCGCCACATTGCGTGGGCTGTGGCGTCGTGCTTGGGTAGTTGGCATGCTTTCTTGTGCGAGCGCTCCATGTTTTATTATAGGTATGCGCTCAACAGCAGTTTCTGATGGTTATTCTCGCGCTTGCGCGTTCTATTTAGTATTACGCGGCGTCTTCCCCATGAAAAACGGTTCTGTGAGACGTACTGAAGTGATATAAGCCGGCATGACCGGCATTTCTGCTGGCGTTGAGGTGGATGGAGCACCCAGCACGATTGCAGGTTGTCAATTATCCAATTCCCGTCGACCCACACGGCTCGCCATTCACATTCCAACCCCGTATCATGGAGGAACTTTATGAGGAGCCGAAGCACCTCTGTGCTAAATATTCAAAGCCCCCGCGGGAACAAAGTGTCCTTGCACTTGAGTGTGGGACCATTTTGCGGTTCAGTCCATCTGTCAAATTTTTACATTCCGTGTCAAATTCAGGTCATTCTAGTGTGTAATGGTCAATGCCATAAAGAGCTTGACAATGCACATACGATGATGATGTGCTCAGTCCTGTCTTGCACCCGACCACGCTGCAGTTTGCGCTGACCCTGTCCGGACAGGATAAAGAAAAGCGGCTTCACTTCAGTTAAATCCCTTAATCACACAAGGTTGGTGCCTTAGAGACTACAACGAACGGAAGTGGCTTCAGATTATCTGCATCATGTCTCTTTTTGCTTCTTGAGGAGTCTTCTTCCTTGGCCTGAACTACAACGCTTTGAGCGCAAGGCTGTCAGCAGCCTCGTTGCCTGCTACGCCGATATGTCAAGGTCCTTGACATATCGGCGTAGCAGGCGTAATTGACAGTCAAGTCAATTCGATATATCAAGTCATGGTAAATTCGACGTTCTGTAATTCTTTAACAGCAACTAATGTATGTTGGACGCATATTTAAGGGGAAACCCATGCTACAATAATTGCAGCGATGAATTGCTCTCTGTAAAAAATATCAGCAGGCTGAGGTTGATAGGGCTCCAGTTTTCGCAAGGCTACTTGAATGACGAGACTTTCCCAAGCAGTAGAAGGTACGACACGTTCAAGTCGGACAGCCCATTAGACATTGAGAACCGAGATCACGCAAGCCGCTGCACTAGCTCCATTCTCTTTATCAACAGAGCCGTCAGTGTATGACTATAGAAATGGCATTCGTACATTCTGTCCAGGTACTCCAACACCAGCGATCTTGCTTCCACCTCCGGTGCAAGGTGCTTGGTGCGAATATGCGGAATGTTTAGTTGACATTTTAAACTCTCGTAAGACCATGGTAGCTCCTGACATCATAATTATTTAGTATATTGCAGGCCTAAAGACGTGAGATTCAGTCCACCTCCGAAGTCTATGTATACATAGAAGAGCTCTCCCTGCATGAGTCTCACTGAAGCGGTCCTCTCTCCGCTTTATTGTATCTCAACGTCTTCTCTTGCAGTTGTACCGGCTGCATAAAGTAATTTACTCGCATACCACGCTCCACGCAAGGTGCTGCGGACTTTGCTCGTGCTTCCCAACGCCACTGTGCTGAACATCGTGAATGCTGCCCTGAACAAGCCAATACGGGTGTCGCAAGTGATCGACCTGCAGACTTCATCAAGCGGAGTCAAGAGGGCTCTAATTTCAGAGCCTTGCTAGTCTTCCTGCATGATGCAGGATTGCAGTTTTTTTCTAGATTTTTTCTATGCCATAAGGCAGCCCTCCTCGAAAAAAAAAACATTTCGTAAGTGGTGCGTAAGTGTGAAGGCAATTATTGTATAACACCCATCGTATCGTTACTCTGGCATGCCGAGTTCGAGCGAAGCCACCGTGCGTAAATTAGGTCATAAGTAGCGCGGAAGAGGGCTAGGATAAACGAAGGAAGCTAGGGACGTTAGCCAGAACGGCGTCTGGATGGCTGCCCTACATTCATGATGAGAGAGAAAGGAATAGAAAACGCAGGACAGTACGCATACGCACGTTTAGTCTTACTTTGAAGCGCGTTCTTTTTTTTTCACCACATACCGAAAGCACCCGAATTTTTCGCGGGGAGCCAACGTGTGCAAAATGCAGCTGCTGATCATCATCATCATCATCATCATCATATCACCACCACCACCTGCCTACTTTCATGCCCACTACAGGACGAAGACCTCTACCAAAGATCTCCAATCACCCCTGTCTGGCGCCAGCGTAACTCCGTCCCATGCTTGCAGGTGTCCTAATTTTATCACACTACCTAGTTCTCTCCCATCCTCGACTGCGCATCCCTTTTATTAGCACCCATTCTGTAACTCTAATGGTCCACCGGTTACCTGTCCTTGATTTCTTACTCTTAATGTCGGCCAGAAGGATATCGACTACCCCCGTTTGCTCTCTAACCTAAACTTTTTCTAAACTTTTTCACAAATTTCTGACCCATATGTCAGTGCCTGAAGAATGCTGTGATTGTATACTTTTCGTTCAAGGATAGCGGTAAGCTGTGGGTGATGACTCGGTAATGCCTGCCGTGTGCACCTCAGCTGATATTATTCTTCCCTAGATTTCCCTCTCATGATTCGGGTCCCCGGTGACTAATTGGCCTTGAAAAATGTGTTCTTGCGCAGACTATAGAGGCTGACCACCCATCACGAATTCTGGTTCTCTTGCCAGGATCTTGAATGTTACCGTAGTCTTCAGCAAATTAATCTTCAAACCTACTCCTACGCTTTGTCAGCTAAGCGATATGTGGGCGTTACGGACTGTGACAAAACGTCAAGAGCCAAAAAAACACCTTGAAGAAAGCATGTACCCAAGCTCATAAAAATCTTAGTAGCAAGGAAAATTACCAACTAAACAGCCCAATCTGTCAAGCTTCTAATGTACCCGAAATTGTTTACTCTTACACTCTGCGCGTTTTCATAAAAGTCATTTTTAGGCTAGAAGGAGCCCTACGCCCCTCAGTAATTACAACCCCTCTCTGCTCAGCCAAAATCTATTATTGCAGTTTGAACAGAAGGGTTATTCGACAACTTATATATGTTCACTCAGATACTTATTGATTTTGTTTTCGCTAGATTTCTTTGAACAATTCGGCGATAGGAACATGTAATCAGTTTTATAGCGCGCGACGTCACTAAATTCTTACTGCGCATAACTCTTATTGCCCCAAATTACGATGCTCACCGTACAGCACGCTGAATGTACTGCATTTGTGCAGCTCGGAAGAGGGACCTTATATGTAGAAAGAATGCAAGGAGGTTAACCGGAAACAATCCTTTTGTCTACCATCCCCCTTTGAGGCTCCAGTTAAGCTCGTCCATTGACAATTTACTTTGACGACGTTTCTTGCATCTTCAGAGTCATCGAAAGCGTGGAGATGCACAGACAGACAGACAGACAGACAGACAGACAGACAGACAGACAGACAGACAGACAGACAGACAGACAGACAGACAGACAGACAGACAGACAGACAGACAGACAGACAGACAGACAGACAGACAGAGAAGTTTATTTACATGGTCCTGAGAAGCTTTGCCCTACTGCAGAGCTGCGGGCCGCTCCCACGTGGGGACTGGTAGGCCCAGCCTAACCGCCGCATCGTGTGCTTTCTGGACAGCCCAAGTTTGACGTGAAAGTTCTGAGCTCTGGATAGCAGAGCTCCATTCTTCTTCCGTGAGTTGATTGGGTCCCTGTAACGAGGGGCATCGCCACAGCATGTGTGCGAGATTGCTAACAGCCCCACAGCCGGGGCAAGTAGAGCTAAAAGCCTCTGGAGTGATCGTATGGAAAGGGCCAGGTTTTGATAGCACTTAGTCTGAAGCATGCGTAAAGCGGACGCCAGAGGTCTAGCCAGTTTGCTATGAGGGGGGGAGGGGGGGATAAGTCCTCCTACCCAGGTGATAGTGCGTAGTGATATCGCTGAAAGTGGTGAGAGTGTCCCGAAACTCGAGAGCTCCGGAGTCTGAGCTTGGCCCTGCTCCCGCGCAGTGGGTTAGTGCGCGCGCTTGGGGGTGGGCGATGTCATTGAGATTGGGAAAGGAGTCAAGCTGGGGGTCGAGGTGCGCCGGAAACCACGTGATGGTTTGCGGAGAGATTATCTTGTTCTTGAGAATCTTGTGAGCTTCCTCAGCGATGGATCCTGAAGCGAAAGCCCTGACCGCCGACCTCGAATCAGTGGATTCGTGATCTTCTGTTATCTAGGAGTGCTATAGCAACTGCGACCTGCTCCGCTCTGGTTGGTGTTGAGCATTCACTATCTGTCCGTTGTGATCTACGAGGGCAATGGCGAAATTAGACGACTCTCCATATTGGGCTGCGTCGACAAAACAGGCCGAGTAGGGATCGTCTTTGGTACGCTTGAGGAGGGCGAGGGCTCTTGCCCTGCGTCTGCCTACGTTGTGTTGAGCATGAACATTACGGGGAAATGGTGCGACTAGTATGTTGTTACTTTGATGTTCTGAGATTTGATATTTGCGCTCCTCCATGAGGAGAGGGTTGATCCCAAGAACTGCCAGGATCTTCTTTCCAGTCGGGGTACAGGATAGACAGGCCAGTAGGGCTGACTCCTGGGCCTCGATTATCTCGTCCAATGTGTTGTGCACTCCTAGTTGCATAAGGAGGTCCGTGCTCGCCCGTAACGGAATGCCTAGTACTTTTTTGATACTTTTTCTGATGAGCGTGTTTAATCGTTTCTTCTCAGTTATACCAATTGTGCATGGCTGCCACATAAACTATATGACTCATGAGGAAGGCGTGGAACAACCTGAGGAGGTTGTCTTCCTTTAGGCCTCCACGCCTATTTGAGACTCTGTTGATGAGTCTGATCATGTTCTCAGTCATGGCTGTGAGCTTGTCGGGCGTCGTATTGTTACTGCCATTGGACTCGATGAACATGCCAAGTACTCGAATAGTGTCTACTCTGAGGATGGTACAGCCGCTTTTAGTGTGAAGGTCGGTGTTTATTTCAGACAACGGTTTCCAGCCTCTAGGTTTGCGACCTCTCCTGACTGGCATGTAGAGGAGGAGCTCAAACTTGCTCGGGGAGCATCTAAGCCCTGTATTTTCCAGGTACATCTCTGTTTGATCTACAGCCTCCTATAAGCCTGATTCAACAGCTCCTTCGCTTCCTCCAGTGCACCAGATTGTGATGTCATCAGCGTAGAGCGTATGATTGATCCCTTCTATGTTGGAGAGCCTTTGCGATAGTTTCTTCATGGCGATGTTAAAAAGCAGTGGTTAGACTACAATTTCGGTTTGGGCCTCAGAGGCACGCCACATGGAGATGCACAAAAGGTTAGAAATTTTCAATTCTTCCTTAAGTTTTGTCAAGTAGACAGAATGTTGACTCTGTGCAAGAAATCTCTGCAAGAATCTCTGATATGAGAACATCAACTATTTAATGTCTGTAGCATACTATTTCTATGTCTAGCATACCTATTCTTAAGAATATGCATGATTTAAACATTTTGCATCATTGACAGAATGAAAATAAAAATTAAAGATTGAAGATTGAAAAAGAACGAAAAATAATGAACCCACCAGGTAACGGCATACTTACATTGAGAGCAAACATACCGCCGCCTATCTTCCAACTCGTCTTGCCAAAACAATTTGCATATATTATTCAAATTTGCAACACAGCTCTAATGAGAAAAGTATTTCAAGATGTATGCGACACGTTTCAAATATATTTATTTTCATCGGCTTTTGATACACCATCGTGGCGGGCACAGTTGAGCACACATTGCCTGAAGGGGCTACATAGGGAATAATCACTGCGACGCCGGAACTGGTTGATGCAGCCGAACTGTCAATACAACCGTAAACCCGACCGCAAAAGTTTTCAGAGCGCGAGCTCCGAAAAAGCCAAATCCTGTCGCACCCGCTGCATCGGCTTTCGAAATGAAAGGTGGAGAGGGTACCTCATCGTAGGGCCAACACATTGCCCACCCCAAATTACCAGGATTAGTGGCAAAGTAGCCAGCTAATTTCACTTTTTTTTCGCGATTTTGGTCAAGCAGCGCACTTGGATGATGAGGGCATACACAGTAGATGTTCGTGTGAACGTCTCTTTTCCAAGTGCGCTCCTTTACCAAAATAGGATGAGCAACTAGCCCATCAGTACCTATTAAGTAAGTTTTTCGCGAATTCAAAGCTCCCAAAACTTTTGCGGCCACCTGTAAGGATGCTTTCGCCGTGATCCTCATATAAGAATTGAACAAACTAAGTTGTCTAAGCACTAGCCAACGGTATATAGGTGAGACTTTTTCCAAAGCCCTGGAATTGTATTGTGCTATATACTACAGGTTTATGGATGGTGTGAGTTGGTCTATATAGATATCGCGCACTAGCGCCAAGCTGAAAAGCGCCTATTGGGGTTTTCATCCTTGCTATTGACAAAAACAAAGCGAAAGACGAGACGTATGCAGAAAACGGCCAATTCCAGCACTGTTCTTTTTTTGTTGTTGTTATTATTTTTTGTTTCCGTTCGTTCTGTACTTCCTGTTCTTCACTCTGTTCTCGTATACTTCAGATTCAAGCGACCTTCTGAAGGACAGCAAACGGACAGTTTCATGCAAGCGAAGGATCAAAAGCGCATATACGAGTTCAAGCGAACAGCGACTGTTAAGAAATTCCAGCGTTGATGCGCACTGGCACTTCCTTTCATGCATATGAATTCAACTTGAAGGCAACTCAACACTTTTGCGCGCACAGCTTTGCAGTTCAGGCGAACGAAGAAGGTTCCTCAGGGTGCAAAAATAACGATTAAGCAGGACATCTTAAGTCAACTCCGCTCGTTGTGCTTTCCACCACACCAACCGCGTGCGACTAAGGGGCTTCACAGAACTGCAGCCGCCCTCCTATGTCGCATCCGCTCAAGGTTAGCGCTAAATTCAGCGTGGCCGTGCAAGACAGGACATAGAGTGTCATCGTCGTGTGTGCAGTGACGTCGGCCATGATCTGTTAGAGTGTCCTGAATTTCATACAGAACATAAAGTATTAATAGGTGAACTGAATCGCAATATTGTCTCACACACAAACAAGTGCAAGTGACCTTTTGTTCCCAACAGGCCACTGGATATTTAGGAGAGAGGTCTTTCAGTTCCTTCTCAAGTTCCTCCGTCATACAGAACTGGAGTCTGAATGGTGAGCGGGGTGGATGGGGTAACAAGCACACGTGGAACGGGTGGCTCGCAGCCTTATGCGTCCCAGTTCGAATCCGTGCTCGTCGCTAGTCTTCCCTTGTGTTAAGAGAAGTATTGTGACGGGCTTCTGGCTTTACCGCACTTGATGTAAGCGGCACTTGGGTGGAGCAATTGCCAACAGCTATTACAAGGCTAGGTCCGCCTTCGCCAAACGGCACATCCCCCCTCCCTCCTCCTCCTGCGTAGACATTTAGTCAGGTTGTACGCGAAAGTTGTGTCACCAGCAGCTTTACCTTCAAAAAACAGGGCCCGTATTCACAAAACGTTCTTACGCCAAAAGCGTTCGTGACAGCCGGTAATGATGTAGGACATATTATTAGTGAAGGCGATCAGCCAATGAAAAAGAGCACTTGCAAACGAAGAGTTTTGTTAATTCGACCCCAGTTGTTTATCAAGTTTCTAACGCTGAAAACCACTGTAGTGCATAAGACGCCGCTGCTAATTTGTAGCACAGCCCCGCTACGCGATATGAATTAGTGTGAACGGTGGCGCGGCAGATCGTCTGTGACACTCGACCATAGAGGAGGCGCATTCCAGTACCAGCAGCCTCTGAAAAATGTTACCATTAACATCACGCTCATTAACTGCGGATTCGGAACTAGACGGACGTTTTTGACTGCTCCATAGGTTCTCGTGTAACACATGCAAGCCAAATTTCACACAGTAATTTAGAGGAGGGTTCAGTGCCAGCTCAACACCCCCGTTAAGCCTGCACGTAGCTCACTCCGCGCTGACAACCATCGTCGCGCGCAGGCACGCGGTGCGGCGCTACATCTTTGAGAATCAAGGCCTGGTGCGGCGCATGTACGGCGACCAGCGACACAGCGTGATTGTAGGCACCGAGATAGAGGCGCGCAGGATGCGCTACGACGACCTGCGCTTCCACGAGCCGGAGAGCCCCGTCCCGCCGGTCTCGTCCGTGCATCGGACCCGGGGTCGGGCGGCGTACCGGGTGCGGCCCAACAGCCGCTACGCAAACTTACTCAAGACGTCACCCTTGGCCGACGGCGAGAAGGAACGTCCACCACCGCCGCCACCTCCACCGCCACCGTCTCTGCGGCCGCCCGCACACGCCGATGTGACCGTGGGCATGGCGACCACAACAGCTGGCACGAGCCCAGTGCCGGCCATGGACGTGACGGGTGACAGTCCGGTGACGACAGCACCGGCCTTGCTCGACGACGATGCAGGCGCCTACAAGCCCGGGTGAGTACGTGAGCGTTGTAAGAGAGCATACAGTGAGTGAACGGCCGCCGAATCCGTTCTGCGGTGGTTTATCCTGTTCGCTGAATTGAAAAAAATCACCGACGATTACGATACTCCCTAATACGAAATTTGAGCGCAGCTCTGTACGTGTTCCTTTCGTGATAACTAGGCTGGCGCTGGCAATGTCTGGTGCGGCACGTTGCAAACGAAGCGAAGTACGGCGCAACTGCCTCGCTAACCTGGAGATCGCGAGCGCCAGCGCGTGGGTGACAGCAGCAGCCGCCGACAGACCTCCCAGACGACCGCGCTACTCTGGCGCCCCCATCTCGTAACCTTCGTCTGCGCTTTCCTTATGCTTTCGCTATACCCTCCTCCGCTTTCTGCCTCATGGTTCCGCTGCACTCTCCTCTCCCCTTTCCTGCTCGCGTCGTTCATCCACCGCTGCGCTCCACGTTCGCTTTCACCTTTCGCTGTGCTCGTTCGCTCGGTTACGCCAACGCCAACGCTCGCAGCAGGAACGGGCGCCTAAGAGCTGAGCTATAAAAGCATTGGTGATAAGCGGTTGACTCGATTGAACGGTGAGTATCGCAGTTTTCAGGCCACAGTGTATTAACGCCACTTGTTCGTAGCAGATCAGCCGACTCATCAGAACAAGTACCATCTTAGCGTCATGGTGCTTAAACTTTCTCAAATGTTGCTTTGTTGGTGCTTGTCTGCGTCCTTATGAGGTCATAGTTAGGTTCCAAAGCGGTCACACCAGAAGAATAATATGGCCATGCCTCTGTAATACGAACCACATTGGTTCTTGGTGAAACTTTTGTAACGATTGTTATTTTAAACAACAAAAAAGCCTTCATAAATGAGCGTTGAAATTAAGGTCTGGTTTGAATGTAACGGTATCTAGTATAGCGTTCAACTTCAGTAAAACATTTGCAGACTGAAGGGCGTTCCCTAGCAGTATTCCGTTCGATGCCTTTCACTTTAAATTATATTATTTTTGCCCTTTGCCATTATCTCGTGCAAAGCCGCGCCACCGCTATCGCTGGAATCGGCCCCTTGGTGGGGCGGATCATCAGAAACGAATAGAAACGCAGTAAAACAATCCTCACATAATAAAGCCCCATGGTGTACTCGATCTAGTGAATTAGCGGCGTGAACGTTCACACTCTTGGTCACGATACAGACGGTAACTGGTCGTCAGGATTTGAAAGGCAACATTAGAGTGCATGCATTCTCCTTAGTGGTGTCCGAATAGTAAAATTTCCGAATCGAATCGAATACGAATATTCGACAAAAACAACCACGGAATATTGAATCGAATATCGAATACTTTCTCATTTCTAAAGCAGCATGAAAGGTCCAGTTTTCGCGGAGTCGGTTTTGCAAAAAAAGAAAACAGGCTTATATGCATTGACACATGTATGTAGTACCGCTTACAGTTAGACATCCGGGCCACTTAGGAACTTGTGAATGATAAACAACTGCTTTCATTTATCTGGGGCAACATGGCAGTGACAGTATTGAAAAAAGGAAGAACATGCTGCCAAACCCACTCCCACCGTTGCGTTAGCTGAAGGAGAGAAGTGTGTTACAACAGCACTGCACGTTGTTTTGAATGGTGCAAACATGGTGGGCCTTCCCAAATAATAAATCGTAGCAAATTCCTATATAAGCCACCTAAAAGGAGCCAATATTATTGAATGACTGGAAATTAAACAGAAGTTACCTGCCCCGCGCATACGCTCAGTAATTGAAGCCCTTGCGCAGCAATGTTGCAGCAGAATAATTCCGAACAGTCCTTGTTTCCATCGTTCTGTCTCCAACGGGAGTCCAATAAATGTTTTTATCCCTTATAATTGTAAGGAGACAAATATTCTACCACTTCGAATAGTATATTCACGAATCGAATACGAATCGAATAGCAGGGACTATTCAATTCGAAAATATTCGCACACCCCTAGTTCTTCTTATCTTAGTTCATCAGCGGTCTCCCACCCCGTCGTGCTCAGGAATCAATGACATTAGAGTGGAGCTTGGTCTCTACACTACCACGCGGCGCACCCGCGATGACGCAGGTAGCGACGTGGATCACCGCATGTAACCAGCGAGTCGCGGAAACGAAACAATACGCTGCGTGCCGGAATCAAGCCGGTGAACACAGCTTTACGTCATTAATAAGTTTGATTCCCGGTCGTCGAAATCTCTGGGCCATAGCCCCAATGAACGCGTCGGTTCCCAAGCAGGTCTACGAATTTTTTTTTGTTCTAAATCTCAGAAGTCGGTGGAAGTTTTTCAGTGTTTATGAGTTTTCCAAAAGTCAGCGTGTGACCTGTGAATATTAAAAAAAAGCGACAATTATCGGTGACAAAAAAAGAAAAGAAATGCTATAAACGGGTTGCCATAGGTGCGCCAAAGCAAACGCAACGCCATATCTATATTTGCGCTTGCTTTGGCGTCTGTGCAATGTAAAGTGCGATATTTCAAACATTCTTCTTTAGTCGTTTTGAGACGCATCGTTGCAGCCAGCTGAAAGTGGAGCATTCGAACTTTGCAAAACTCCTGGAACATTCTAATAGACATAGTAGTTTCTTAGCCATTGGTTATCTCTGCGCAATATGCATAGAAATTTGCGGCAAGGTCGACAGCTGGGCAAGTTGGTTAAGATTCATGAAAACGTGGACACATACAAAACAGGACACAATACAAGAGCTCACCAACAACTGGCCTTTTATTGGGAAGAACAAAGGCATTAATACAAAGAAGCCAATAATCGTGTGCGACGATCGCAACAAAGCATTTACGCTGTAAAGCAAACAATCCCACACTTGAAAAGAGATGTTGAAGGCACAGACACGCATACATGGTCGAACGCTTTCACAACCTCATTTTTCTTCTGGTTCCTATGCCTCATCATCACCTTTTTGCGATGAAAGAAAGACTTGCAGCCATATGACCTGCAATGGGCAGACAGATTTGAGCAAGGCGTAATATTGTTAAGCAGTGAAATCCGTTTGTAGCTCGTGTTACTTCAGCTTAGTGCAATATACATCTTTCTTGTAAAAATATTTATGTTGGACAAGCTGGGCGTCGCAAGCGAAACTCAACCTGCAAGACAACAGAGGGCTCTCAGAAGACAAAATCCTTGGACAATGGCCTATGCGTTCCTGCATGCAAAAGGCAACAAAAGCCCTTCTGTATTTCTTGAAGGACACTGGATTGCATGAACGCTTGCGACAGTGGAGGTTCCTCTGCAACTGACTGTGAATGACTGACTATTATTTTTGTTTTCTCTCCTTATCTGTTCTTCCCTTTCCCCCTCTCCAAGTGCAGGGTATCCAACCGGGCACGTCCTTGGTTAATCTCCCTACCTTTCCCTCTTCGTTTCTCTCGTTCCCTCTAAAATGAATTGAATTCTTGAGTTTTACGTGCCAAAACCACGATTTGATTACGAGGCACGCCGTATAGTGGAGGGCTCCGAATTAATTTTGATCACCCGGGGATCTTTAACGTGCCCCCAATGCACGGCACACAGGCGTTTTTGCATATCGCCCCCATCGAAATGCGGCCGCCGTGGCCGGGATTTGATCCTGCGACCTGTGCTTAGCCGCGCAACACCATAGTCGCTAAACCACCGCGGCGGATGCAACTTAAGATGAACGCTATACTAGAATGCATAATACCAGTACCGAAATACATGACCAGTTATATAATTCGCTCATTTTCGTCCTGTCCGTTATAGTGAAGTGTAAATGCACAAGAAAGCATGATCCATGCAAACTTTGCCCATCAGTCAAGTAGTCAATAACTACGAGGCTCATGATTACGAGGCACGACCTTATTCTGTGGGGCGTAAGGTCATATAGTTTTAAGCATTTCATCACAAGAAGAGGTCATAAGAAACACGCGTACGTTCCTACTAAGCAGGCCCGTGTTTCATTCCAAAATGAAATAAAAAAACGGATGAGCATATACAACCACCATGTACCGCTATTCGTCCCCGCGGACTGTACCACGGCTCTGGCAATGGTGTTCTCAGAGTACAACGCTAGTTTGAGCAGGCTCGAGATATCATCGTTATATTCATCCACTGAAGCACTACTGCGTGGACAGCACCTTTCACAGAGCGTGTGAGCTTTGTCCTCGCTCTTTGCATGTTTGTGACCGGATGCCGATACGTCACGGAGAGTTGCAGAATTGGTTTATTTTTTATTTTTTTGCTGTAGAAGACACGTTAAGTCCCATTATTTTCAACTTGAAATTTTATCACCACTTGACTGCAGTCATGTGCGACTGAACATTTCCTACTGGTAAGTGATGGAGTGACCAACGCGGTTCCCTGCAACCTTTCTGTTCAAGCGATAAGCTTTGGAAGCTAACACTTCCCTCTTTGTTGTGATATTGCCGGTATGTATGCTTTATTGATGCAAGAGCATGAAATGGCCAATTGAACGAAAAAGCCGGCTTCTGGGCACCTAAATTCCCATTGGGTGCGACGCCACGTCACGAGCGCGCTTCGACTAAGCAGAGTGGGTGAAACGGTGTTGCGTGAGAGAAAAGAGCATAGCCGCAACGCCACGTCACCAGCCCGCCTCGACGGGGCAGATGCGGCTACGAGACGCCGCCTAGGCGAGGCGGGTTATCGTCGGCGAGGGAATCTCGTGACGCACACGTGCGAGTGCCTCCAACTCGCTCTGCCCTAATGGCGGCCTTAGTGGCCGCTGCTGCTTCCTCGGTCTCTTCCCGCGCAAGACGTCGGTGGCATGCGGCGTTGGCACCGCAGGCTGCTGCTGCATGCTGGCTCGGGCAGCACGTACTGCTATGGCACATTACTCGCAGCGCAAAACTCGACGAACCGCTCAGCGGCGTTCAATTGAGCGTTAATGCTTTCGCATTCGCAACCTATAAGAAATGCTTAGGCGTCCTCGGATTTTTTTTTTCGAACGTATGCTTTTTTTTCATAGCAAACCCTTAGTTTAGTTGTTGATATACAAAGAAAGTTGCAACAGCCTTCTTTTCAGTGGCACGAACATGGATTGACACTCCTGTTTCTTGCGCAGCACTTCCGGTGCACCTCCTCAGGCGACTGGGGAGGAAATTCAAAATAAATCAGAAAAAAATTGCACAGCAAAAAATTCATGGGCTTCATTACAGATATAACACAAGAGCATAAGGTTAATTACAAGTTGAGTTACTGAAGTGTCTGGCATAATTATAATTAATTAGAAATCAGTGAGACGACCATGGACGAAAAATAAAATAAATCATAATAGGAAAAAATAGTACAGTACAAAATTCATGGGTTTCATTATAGATATGATAGCAGAGAACAAGTTAAGTTAGAAGTTGAGTTACTGAAGAGTCTGGAATAGTAAGCATTAATTAGACATCACTGATTACCGCACACCAAAGCACGCAATCGTAGACATTAGAGACCCCAAGTGAGCACGACTGTGGAAAAATTCCTGGGAACTCTGAAGTAGAAAGCGGAAGTAATGACGTCACTAATGACGGCACACACAAGAAGGTGGCATGATATTTAACCGGCTAATTACTGGAAAGCAGTTGCCTCCGAGTTCGGTTCGTGTGTTGCGTTCGCCTAAGTTAACCTTAAGAACCCCACAGCCAATGTGCGAGTGCCTCTAAGAGACTCTAAGATTAGGGTCGCCTACTTTTTTTTTTTTTGTTCTGATCGTGTACAAAAGACTGTTGCTGTAAAGGGCGGCGATGTGCCGTATAGCCAGCCATCTTGCACGCCGGTCAAGCCGCGTGCTTAAATAAGCAAAAAGAGAGAGAGATGAAAATAACGTAACGCGTTTTGCAAACATGAGGCATAGCTGTTTTCTATCTTTCTGTTTTGTTTTGTTTTTTTAGCTCCATACCCCGGTGAGAATTCCTATCCCCCGAAACGGCCCACAGTGCACCGTTTCTCGATATGTTGAGGTGGACCCGCGATTGTCCACGAGAAAGGCCAAAAGACCTGTGGAAACAGCTAACAGGTATCCTGAGTCTAAAAAGAAAATCTGACGATAGTCCGTGTCAAGTTCCCTTCCTCACACCGATCCAAATCTAATAAAAAGAAAGCGGAGTTGAATTTGGAGCGGACTGGCGTCTTCATGCTGAGTCAAGCTCCGTGTCAGTACCGTCGTTTCTCACATGCATGCATTATAATCTTTCTGCTTGACCACAAACTGAGTGCTCATAGCTGAGCTAGATCACGACTACCGCATACACCTGTTATTGGAAGCTACGCATGTAAACGTATATGCATAATTTTGCGCACAAAGTTTAATGGCTGGAGTTCCTCAGTACATATAGGGCTCGAGAAGGCTAAACGTTTGTGAGCAACTTGGTTAAGGCAAGTCATGCGCAAAAGCTCAGAGAACTTTTAGGAAATCAGATGAACTCACGAAGAACTCCGCGGAGAAGAAGCCTGTCTTTTTAGGTATGTGGCACGCGTATGACCTTGGAATCGTTTTTTTTTTTCTTTTTTTTTTTGGCACTGTGTGGATGCCTGTGCGCACCATTTCCATTTCAGCTGGCTGGGTGCTGCTATTTTCAACGCTGCCAGGCTGTTGCGCAAGCTCCCAAATTGGTGCGTTTGCTCGTGCAAGTTATATGTGTGTACGTGCTGCACAATGCTTCAGTGCGCGTTTGCATATTCCTTCACTTACGCATTTTATTTTTCAGCATGGAAAGGTCTGCGATTCGCGTGACGAACAACTGGCTACGCAGCTTTGATAGCACTCTGAAGCTAAACACAAACGGTTGCGACGGACGTCATATTGGAGAATATTATATTAACACTGACCGCCTAAAGTTCTTGGACATGCACACGTCTATGAACGACCGAAAATCGCGGTGGCGTGCAACGGAAGGTTAAAAATGCCACTAAAACGAATACTCAGCGAAGAAAAACTGGCAGAACGATGTCGTATACGCGCCGAAAGGGCTCGACAACGTTATACTGCCACGCAACATATTTTATTTTGCGTAAATAAATGCGTGCTCCCCGGCAGCTTCAAGTAGCCAGGGCCAGAGCGATTGGTGGGCGATTGGTGGGCTTTTAATTATTCCTCCCCGGAACGGGGTAGTCTCCGACTATTCAGAAAAAAGAAACGTCTGTTTTGTTTGGCATATTAATGCGTATTTAACGCCTACACGTCATATTGACGTCGAACTTCAACGGTTTTGTGACGTCGTATGACAGACAGGCGAAGTGGGTGTATTGGCGAAACCTTTGAACCAATAGCGGAGAGCTAATTCAGAAAAAGGCGTAACATCGGAAACATAGTTTTTCTTTTTTCCTTCGTTCAGTCTAATCATGCATAACCAGTGTGTACACGTTATATGCGACGGGGAGTTCTCGCGGTTTTCCTGGCGTCCCGTGAAAGACAGGCGAATCGGAGGTGGCCCAAAAATTGTTGGACCAATCGTGAAGGACTGATTGCAGACATGAAACAGAAAACTAGTGTGGAATAGCTTGAAGTCATAGCGTCCCAGCCACCGCGAGCTAAGCAAGGGCAAGCATACCAACGCAGACGCCGCCATCACTGTCCTCATTCGGTTATCTACTTTCACTGCGCCAGCTCGGCACCACCGAAACCATCTGCACTTGTGTACGCTCCTCGCTTCTTGTCAATCAATTAGATAGGAAAAACCTGTCAATGGTAGGCAGCGCTACTCGCTGTGAAAGCAAACAAAATTGACCTCCTATATAGGAGGTAAGCGTATGATTGGGCTGTTTAAAACAACGCTGCGGGTCACCGCTTCATGCTTGCGTCACTGGCACTTAAATTTGTCGTCAGAAGATTGGAATAAAATGTGACATAGTTACTAGCGCAAATCCTAACCTTTTTTTTTTTCGTTAGCCTTGTTCCCGCCAAGTAACTATGTCACATCAACTAAAGTTAATAATTGCAAGTTATTTCAAAATATTGTAGAATTGTAGAGCCCAGTCTAAGTTCAGAAAGTTAGACCACTCTCTCTTTCCTTTACTACTCTTTTCTTTCTTTTTCCTTTTATTTCACGGTCACTGCGTAGCGCTATGCACTTTTTCGATCGGGTGTGCTATGTCTATATCCCCTAGCAGTGGTTCGCTCCGGAGCACGTTTCTGAGGCTGTTGGCTCAAGAGTGAGCATGCGCTGCCCTATCGTTAGACCACATTACCTCGAGTTTCTGTCTCGCGGGCCTCGATTTTTATTAATCAGGACCATATAAAGCCAACAGAAAATGAAGCCAAGGAAAGCATAGAGGTAATTAACTGTGGTTGAAACTGAAATCTAGAAAATAGTAAATAAACGAGAAAAAAAAAGTGAATGGAAAACCTCGTTGCTGTTGGAGGGAAACCAAACCCACAACCTCCGCATTATGCGCATATGCACATATGTTGTAAGTCCAGAAGGAGATTCTATAGTTAAGCTATCAGGGAGACCTCCTCTTAAACAATACATAAAGAAAACAAGCAATCATAAGAAACCAATAATTAGGCAGCAAAGTATATTTACACATAAATAACAATAAATTAGAGAACATAAACGCTAGATACAATAAACAGATAATAAACCAACAGATAAAGTCGCCAGCAGATAATTCTGTGCAATAGTAATTTGAAACTGACGAGGTCCCTATCAGTACAGCACCTGTTGCATAGTTCTAGAACGACACTATGGACAATTCTGGGGTTGCACGTGTCAAACTCACGTCTGAATATGGGGCACGCCGTATTGTTGGTGACTCCGGAATAATTTTGACCACCTGGTGTTCTTTAAGGTGCGCCCACATCGAACTACACGAGCGTAACGACAGTATAAAACACCGGTGTCAGTGAAAGTTGCACTAATATGCAAGGGGACAAAATCCAAGCTTTTTTTACTGTACACTGCTACACGCGGTTCCTATGCTTAACGTTCCTCAGGCCTGACATAGACCGTAGGCCAGTAAATTTTGCCGTATGTGCTGAATGAAACCACTTCATCAACATACCATGCACATGTTTTTTTTTCATGTAAGTGGTCTACAGGCGGTCACTCAAGCCTCTGTATGTAGTTCACTTTAGTTTTAGTCCCTGACGTTACCGTTCTATGTTTTTATTTTTTTTCAGCAAATTTGTACAATGCACTAAATACAACTGAGACGAGATCAGAAAGTGTGGAAAGCGGATCGTCGAATGACGTTCTGCAAACGTTCTACACCTCGTCGTGAAAACAGCCGTTTTGCATCTATTTTTGAGAATGGACGGCAAAAAAAACAAAAACAAAGTGGAACTGTGCGTGACTTCTTTGCCCGAGAAGTAACGTGCGCAATGCATCTGTTCACAGGAGCCCCACGCAAGTGGTGTTTCACGGCGAGCCCGTCGACATCGACGAGCCTTCGCGGCTTGCCACGGAGACCCCGCACGACCAGGGACCTGCCGCCATCCTGACAACGCCGACAGCGCCCACGCACGCACCGGCAGCCGCCGTGACCACCAGGGAGGTGGGCAAGCCTGCGCTCGTGAAATCAGCGAACTGAGATGTGACCGGAGATGAGATAAGATTGTGCTCAGTCAGCAAGCGTAACCATCAGAAGGGACGAAAGTAAAGCGGAAATCAATGAAATCGTCGCGAAATTAATGAACTCAGAAATGACCGGAAATAAGAATATGCTCACGAGCAAGCGGCTCTCAAAAGGACGAAAGTAAACCTTAAATCAATGAAATCTATGTGAAACCAATCAGCTTAGAAATTACCGGAAATAAGGATATGATCACGAGAAAGCGGCTCTAAAAGGTAACGAAAGTAAACCGGACCCAAGCGAGCGCGAACAAAAACTCGCGGTACGTCCAAAATTTTTTTCCTATTCCTGGTACACGTACCCTAAGCTCGCGCTCTTCAAAGGCCCTTATTCCTGAAATAAAATTTTGAAAACTAAAAAAGAAAGTGTTTACGTAAAACTATTCGTAGGAGCGAATGCCAATAAATCATCGCGTTGGATTATTACCGAAGGTGGCCCGCCAATGGTTAACATTACTTGCGGAGGAAAAGCTTTGTGAATTCGGCCCCAGCTCGAAACTATGCGATTTTCCGCTGTTGAAATTGGAGCTAAATGCCGAGCCAAAGCGCGAGGCTTTTGGAATGTCGCATGCACACAGGAATCTAACTCACGTGGTAAACATATCCCATCCTTCACCATGACGATAGGCGGCTAGACCCCTTTTCTTGAAGGCTGATTTGCAATCAGTAGCTGTGCTAGGCTCCTTCTCATAAATCTTGTCTTACGTGCAAAAGTTTACTCAAAGGCGATACATCTGGCGCCCGCTACTCATCATGATAGCAATCTCACTGCTAACGCGACGCGTGGCCAATCCCGAACTGCACGTATGAAAGACAGGTTTTGTGAATAAGTGGGACCGTTTTATCATTCTAGCGTTCTCGAACTGTGAACATCGCGATACAGTGAAAACGAAATTAATTTAGATTTATAGTTGTGAAAGGGCTTTACTACAAAATAAGGTGCACTCAGCTTATAAGTGTAGAAAAGGCTATATTCGGCCTGCCTGCCTTTCCCTTATGACCTCTCTCTCTCTCTCTCTCTCTCTCTCTCTCTCTCTATATATATATATATATATATATATATATATATATATATATATATATATATATATATATATATATATATATATTGGGGCCTTCTGCTGTGCCTTTCCAGCGGCATTCCCGCCCCCAATCAGCTCCCAGTTTAACGGAGCCGTTCGTATACTCATGTGCAGATCGTAAGAATGAGCGCCGGCCCATCGTGATATCGAATGGGATGATGGCATGAGGCGCTGCTGACTAAAAAGCAGTATAGTTGTTCAGGCCCGAAAGCTAGGCGAATGCGGCTCACGAACTGTTGCAATTATTCGTCCTTATAAGAACACTTTGTAAGAACAAGGCGCCAGCCAATCGTGATAGCAAACACGATGTTAACGAAGGCGCTGCCCAGCCAAAAGCAGTTCTTACGAGCAAAAAGTTTTGTGAACCCGTCCACAGGGTATACAACAACGCTATGCAACAGTTCGTAAATTCAGATGCCAGCTAATGTTGCGCATACGCAAACTTCGCGGAATGAAGACGAGGACAGGAGTAAAGGCACATATAAAAGACACATATGGAGGCCAGTTTGTGTTTTATATGTGGCGTTACACCTGTCCTCGTCCTGGCTCCGCGACGTTTGCGAATCCATCGTGCTATATATCTGCGCAACAGCATCATCGGTTGCTCCTGCGCCGCCTGCTGCGGGTCGCCTTTCGACTTAACCGACCCTCGCATCACCTATGTTAAGCATCCTGGATGTGTACATGCCCGATAAAGACAGTTCCGCTTCTGCTCTCGACTCGGCTGGCCCCGTGTCCGGCTCTTTCCGACAACAACGCAACATAACATATTAGGACAATGAACCAAATAGCCCATAAACTTTCGATTGAGCCAGGCAAGAGTTACGTCGGACAAATTATTAGTGACGGCGGGCGGCCAGCGACTTACCGAGAATTTGTCCCCAAGGCCTGCGTTCACAAAACTTTTCTTACGTAAGAGCATCTCCTCATTGGCCAGCACTCAAGCACGCGCCACTCATGATAGCGATTGCAGCAACGGAATGACCGTACTGACGACGGCGAATCGCGGATGTCTCTAACGACGAACTTCTGTGAATACGAACCCAGGGGCCATATTCAGAAATATTTTCGTCCATGATCAAGTGTTGTCAGTCATTGGCCGACCACCTTCACTAATAATATGTCCACCATGACAGTGGCAGGCAGCTGCTCTTACGAACAATTCTAGAGTAAGTACTTATGAACTTTTTTTTGTGCGTGTGAATACGGGGTGGGTCCCATAACTTAAGAGTGCCACTTACGCACTTCATGAGCCACCGGACCGGGATAAGTTCGTCACGGAGCCCGAATTTCAAAAGCGTTTTATGCGAGGGGTCGCACACTCGCGCTAACATGATGCCTCGCTCCGTCCCGTTTCCCCCGACGGCGACGTGCCTCTTCTTCCGCGCCGCAGCACCTGTCTACCGGCACGTTGGCGACGACAACGACAGTGGCTGCCGACTTCGAGCCGTCGTACGCGGCCGGCGAGCCGTTCACGCATGAACCGGAGCCGCTGCACGCGTACGCCACCAGCCAGGCGAGCACGGCGGCGTCCCAGCCTCTGTTCAGCCTGCTCGACAGCAACAGCATCGAGGCGCCCGACAGGGACGACGCACCGCACCACCACGAGCGGCCGGCGACGGCAGCCGCCTCGGTGAACCACCCGCACGATGACGCCGAGGAGGATGCGTCGGCCGAGCAGCCGCCGCCGGCCGAGCCTCTCAGGAGGGGCGTGTGAGTACGCATGCGCAGTGCCTTAGCAAGAGGACGTCGTGCTGTCCTCTTACATTCAAGGCAGACCAACCGCAGTCACTAAGGTTAAGCCTGTAAATCATCCTTATTTCTCGGAGTCCTCTCTCGGCGAAGTGTCGAGTTCGCAGCGGTGGAAATAGCTCAAGAAGGCTCGTCGTCCTGAAATTCATTCGCACGCAACTCCGATGATAACGAAGTGGCATGTCCGCCTTTGTCGCTTTCGCTTCAAAGGACGGCACGGTGGAGCCGACAGGGTCACCCTAGGGTTACTGTAATACTGTACAGGGCGTCCCATCTAACTTTAGTCGGAGTTTAAAAATATGCGAATGTCAGCTAGCTGGAGAGAACCAAGGTAATGTTCTTTGCCGTCGCTTGGAGATACAATTTTCTTTCCATTCCGCCTAATTATATAATTAGTCTTAATTAATCACCTTCTCATATATTATAACTAGATGAATATTGCCAATTAGAATATTGTAGAGCGACATGAAAAACTCCCGATACAGCTTTCTGTCGCTCAATACGTGCTACATAAAAGTGTTTTTCCGAGCGTGAAAGAAGGCCGCGAATACACGCGAAATACCTCGAGCAGCCAGTCGAGCGGCAATTTTGCGTGCATTGGCGGGCTTCTTTCACGCTAGGAAAAACACCTTTAACTTTGTGGAAGGCACGCGGGTCCCAGCGGTTACTCTGGAACATTCGACGACTGATCTATAAAAGCCGACGCGCTTGACCCACTGATCAGATTTTGACGATCGTCGACTGTGTTCGCCTTTGTCGCCGTTCCTTAAGTGTAGCCTGTTTTTGTGGGCACAGGTTCGCCCAATAAAAGTTAGTTTCGTCTTTCACAGTATTGCTACTGTGTTCTTCATACGCCACTCCAGGTGGCAATGTTGGACAGTTCCAAGGAACTAGCATAACAATCTAGTTCCCTATTTCTACATCTCAAAATGACCATTTGGACCAAAATTAACGGACGTCAAATTATTTGTTCGATTTACTCGATTATGCACGCGGCACCGAGAAGCGCGGGTCACGGTGCCCCTGTGACGTAGTAGGGTGGCGTAAAATGAAGCTTCGCAATACCGCGCGACAAAGCGGTCTACCTCACCCCTGCTGCTGAAGAGCCTATACACGCGTACGGTCACGAGTTACGCAAACCGTCGATCGGAATCTGTTTGTGAGAAGAGGGAGGCGGCGACGACAGCTTCATTTTACACCACACATTTACGTCACAGAGGAGTTGGACGGAGAGCCGTGCTTCGCGGTGCCGCGTGAGTTATCGTGTAAGTTGAACAATTAATTTAACACCCATTATTTCGTCCTGCGGGGCCGTTTTTACAAATCCGTTCACACAACCCATCATTCGCATAGCTGAACGACCGCAGAGTCAAAGTTCCTTCTTCACCATCATCACCATCACCAACGTCGTCGTCTTACTGCTGTCGTCACACAAACGCTCGCCTTACAAAGTCATGGTGGTCCATTTGGTAACGTCCTTTGCGAAGCCCAAAATAGTACTGGATGTCGCTTTGGGGGGGCCCATGTAGCACCCAAAGCGCACACATGTATTCATGAAAGACTAATCTTCGTTCAAATAAGGTGACTGGCCCTTACACCCCCCAGCAGACTTGCCTAGGAGCGGTAATGTGCTCTTCCAGAAGGGCTGTCAAGATGTGCGGCGTAAAAGATAAAAGTTTAATAAATGAACGGACTTAGGACATATGAACTTCTTCGGCAGCATTAAGGAAAATTGGGCGAGTTGGTAAACGTCGGTGACTGTATTGGTCAACAAAACAGTGCTAAATTAGACGAGGACTAAGAAAGGCCCAAATGTGTGTGCACCTTTCGTAGTTTGATTTGTCAAACGTGAACAGTTTGGTCAAATACGGACTAGTTCTGCGCCATGCAAACCTTGACAGCCGTGCACTAACTAGACGGACATCGCACTTTGTTGTTCTGTACTTTGCGGTCTGTCATTGTTTCGAGAAAGCCTATTTAGACATGCGTTTCCAGATAGGCTAGCCAGGCACGGCACGTCAGATACGGCATGCTCGCACACCTCACGGCTGCTTATACTGCACATGGTGTATATATGTACTACAGCTTAAGTTTGTCGAAGGACATGTGTCCCTCACTTGCGCATCTCATTGCACTGAAAGTGGGCATCTGGAGCAAGCGCCAGCTCGCCCCCAAACCACGCTTATTCTTCACCCGGGTTGCATGCGGTGCATGCTCTTCTCCGCTGCAGGAACGCTTGCCCGGTGAAGCAAGAAGTGCTCGCTCCTTATTGGGCCAACAACACCCGAGGCAAGGTGCTGGCGCTACTCAACGTCTACCCCTTCGAGCAGTATGTGCACGCCGAGAAGTGCGCGTGAGTATAACCCTGAACCACGGCCTGCAAAACGGGCATACCTATCAAGAGCCAGAAATGTTCTTTTATGTAGCCACGAGTTGCGGCTCGCTCATACTGATGCCGCATTTCTTTGACCTACAGGTTTTTTTTTTTTTTAGCGACACCAAGAGAGAGGAATCTATTTACAGAAAGGCAGAGAGCTCGGCCTCAGCTATAACTTCCTCTGGCCTGCTGCTCTACACTGGGGAAAAGGACGGGAGGAAAAGGGATGATTAATGATGGTGATGATATGAGGAAGAAATGCGTATATACAGGGTGTTTCAGCGAACACGTTCACAAATTTTGAAGAGTTGCCTGTGACAGATGTCACAATTCTAGTTCATGAACTGGTCTACTCGAAGCGGCGGACAATACTTGCACAAACAATTGAGATGCAAAGTCGACTAATTAATAACAATGCACTGATTAAGTTTTTAACTAATTACATTATGGCCCATATAGCAATTTACAAATTCTAGCAGTGTAGTTCGCAAGGCGGATCCACTTGGAACGAATTTTCAAGATGACACCAATTACGAGATATAAATTCCCGAACTTGGCGGAGAAATGCACTGGCATTCCAGTTAACTTCTTAACGAAACGTCGTTTCAGGCATTGAAGCACACAAGTAACTGGGACGCCAATGCATTTCTCCGCAAAGTTCGGGAATTTATATCTCGAAACTTGTGTCGTCCTGAGAACTCGTTCCAAGTGGATCCGCCTTGCGAAGTCCACTGCTATAATTTGTAAATTGCAATATGCGTCCTAAAATAATGAGCTATAAGTTAATTAGTGAACTATTGTTAATTAGTCGATTTTGCATTTCAATGTTTTTTTTTGCAAGTAGTGTCCGCCGTTTCGAGTAGACCGGCTCATAAACTAGAATTGAGCTGTCTGCCACAGGCAACCTTAAATATTTTTGAAAGTGTTCGCTGAAACACCCTGTATACACGTTCACAGCGTTGTGGCATCTCTAAAGCCGTGCGTCCAGCCGAGTGGCTTGTAGAAAGGCTATAGCGGCACTTGTTATCAGGGCTGCGCTGTTTGCATTAGGCCAAGGACCTAAAAGAAACTCTCCTGATAGAAGTCTCTTATCGACGTTTGCAATGGAAGAGACCAGTTTCTGTCGTTCTTGCGCGTACGCGGGACAAACGCAAAATATATGATCAAGTGTTTCTGGTAGCTGACTGTATTCATAATTTGGGCTAGTATCACTGCAACGAATCAGATGTCTATAACGCTGGGTGAATGCGACACCAAGGCGAATCCGGTGCACCATGATTGTTCCACCAAATTTTTAAAAATTCCCTGTGGCAGATAGCATAATTCTTGTCATTGATCTTTATAAATTACTCGTTGAGGCGGCCATTACTTCAACGAGAAATCATTATGCTTAAATGAACAATTAAAACATGATTACGCTTATTAACTTCTTAATGAATTATATTACGGCACGTATTTCAATCTATGGATTGTAGCTAGTGAGTATGCAAGGCGTATCGACCTGGAACGAATTCTCAGGACTACGCCAGTTTTAAGATATTAATTTTCATATTGTCCGACAAAATACATTGGCGTTCCAGTTACTTTTGTGCTTCACTGCATAAAACACCGTTTTCTTTAAAAAGTAAATGGAACAACAGTGCACTTTTACCGCAAGTTTAACGGCGCACATATCGAAACCGGTACTACCTCAGAATTCGTTCTACCTTGCATACTCACTAGCTACAATTCGTAGATTAAAATATGTACCGCAGAGCAATTAATTAAAAACTAGTTAGCGTAATTGCGTTGATTATTCAATTAAGCATATTCATTTCTCGTAGAAGTAATGGCCGCCTCACCTTGCAATTTAGATACAGGTTTAGAATTGCGCTATCTGGCACAGCCAATGTTTAAAAAGTTCGTGCAGCCAAAAAAAAAAAACTGCGAAATGGTAATGCTCAACAACGGTGTCGTGATAAGACTAGGCAGAAGAATAAAACATTTCATGTCCCCATCGACGGCATTTGAGTGGTTTTCTAACAGCTCCGCCGGCCATCCACTTTCGCAGGGTCGGGATGGCGAGTCAATTTTTTTTTACTGAATAGAGTTATACATCAGGGGACGCAAGAAGCTTGTGTCCCCTAATCGCTTGCGCTTGGGTCCCCGCAAACACTAAGCAGACTTTAGGTTCTTGAGCACGCAGGTCAGTTAGCGTCCCCGAGTCAAAATCTCAAAACTTTCTGCGCGAGAATGCGTCGCTGCATTTCTCGTCTGTGCTTGTCCTTTGCTCAGCTTCGCGGCACAAGCTTCCCTCAGTCTTCATAAAAAGGCACACGGTCACTTGTGAGCGCTTGAATTTGTACATTGTTGAGGACATATAAAGTACAGAGTGCACGCGCTTACGAGATTATGGTCTATGGCCTATGGCAACAACCATGGCCACAACCACTTACAAGCCTATGGCAACAGCACCGTGCAAAATTGTTCAGGAAAGAAATCTAAGCAGACTGCTGAACATAAATAAGTAAATTTTGCTGCATGGTGATGCCAGCTAACTTACGACAAACCTTCTACATTGTGGTTGTCCAGCACCTTTCTAGGCGCGCCAATATTTTATGTAGCACTGTCGCTCACTCCGTAAGCCTTCTGAACACAGCACACTTGATTCACGCGATACAAGCAGAGCTCGCAGCAGGAACCAAACACAAACAATAAAAAAATAACATCCAATGCCACGTTTCTGACTCTGCATTGCCTGCGGGTTCCTTTCTTTTAATGAATGTTTTATATTAAAGCTTCAATTGGGGACCAGCTGGATATATGCAGTTATACACTGTTTATACCATTCTGGCGCTACAACACAGCCACGCGCATAAAAAAAAACTCTTTTCTATCGAACACAAAACACCCTCTCACAGATGGCACCGCAGGTGCAGGGGCCCTGTGCTCCTCGAACGAGGGCCGTATAGGCAAGATCCAAGCACTGCAAGACTCCTACGCAAGGAGTAGGGATACTAGTCCAAGACATCGTGTCGAATGGCTCAGAAACGCATAGATGTTCCGTCCTACTGTCACGAGTGATGGCGACAAAGCATCGAAGATATATCGGGCGGACTTCAGTTTTCGTATTCGTAAGTGCTCTTCGCCATTCACCGTCTGCCTCTGCGCGTGCTTGCGTGCGTGAGTGTGTGCGCCCGTCCGTCCGTATATGGGCCCAGTCCTTTTGGAGCCAACGTCACAGCACTGCTTGAAGTTGAATCATAATCTCCTTGTGTTCTTTTACTGAGTGCTTTAAACACACATTACCGGTGTTTGATCACACTTTGTGATGAGAGGCAAGTGATGTGCCCAGGGCTGGACCGACTGGACAATTGAGCACTATCAGAACAAAACCTTCTAGGCCAGTGCTCCCAAAAGAAACCGTGCGCCGGAGGCTTTATTCGCGTTATATAGCTCGGGTTCCTGAAGTCCGCGGGCCTTCATGATAGGCTACGAGCACCGCCTGCCACAGCTCTATTAAACATGAAATGCTCTTAGCTCCCTTGACCTTCAAGTGCCCTTGTGCCAAAACCCAGAGCCGTTATCCGGACACTCAAATGAGAACATCCGGGCAAGTTGCAAGAACAAAACGAGATCATCCGGGCAACCAGACAAGACAGCATTACATACGTTAGTTACTTCCGAAACAAGTTACAAAAAATATTACTTCCGCGTTCTTCCTAACGTTTGTTCGCAATATCACTCAAGCTGCAACTTCTAGTACGCTCAAGCTTTATCATTTCCAGTAACGACGTTCAAAAGGCAGATACATGGCATTATATACTTGATTGTCACCTGTTTGCGCTGAGTACTCTTTTCAACGCCAGCGGTCCGTGAGGTCCGCGGCGCGTCCGGCGCGCCTGCAGCATACGGCGCGCCGCGAATGGCTGTTTCACCGAGACGAGACTGGCAATAAGGTTCCGTCTGTGACAGGAAACTATTGCGTTTATATGGACCAGTGCACAGTATGGCGTGGTGCGATGTGCTGCGGTGCGGTGTGGTGAAGTGTGCCACTGCAAACATGCACGACACCATTTTAAGATTGTGGCAACTATCATCTCCAACCAATCTGCTTTGCCGGTGGTCATTTCATGCTTACATCTACTCTCGATTACGGGAGAGCCAGGATTTTATATCTATCTCAATGTAGCTCTGTAGAGTATACGTGGTTACATTGTTTGTGCTAGTCTCTCTCTCTTCTCTCTCCTTGCGTTCTCTTCCTCTTTTTATCCCCTTACTCCTTCGTCCCGTGCAGGGTAGCCAATCTTGACTACCTCTGGTTAACCACCCTGCCTTTCAATGCATCCTTTCTCTCTCTCTTAACGATTTAGTTCTGAGCATTCTGTGGAACATAAAGCAGTTCCTGGACTTTAGATGAAATTGGGCGTAGTGTCTTCGATGGCGTGACGTATGCTCAAATCGTTCTGTTGAAACAGGCGCTACGACGATTCTTCGCGCGTCCACGTGTGCCTCGTCGTACAGCCACACAATGTAATGCATGTTCTGCACTTCGAAGAGGGGGCAAATCGGCAACACTGCTGAACTGCCTCCGGTTGGCATGTTATGTAAACGTGAAACGACTGCGCAAACGATGAGAAGGAAGCGGCGAAAAATACCGGCCAGTTTCTCTCCCTTCGCCTGCGCGGTGTCATTCGCGCCATTTTGCTTTCGTTAACTTTTGAACAGTGACCGATTTGCACGTGTACCTAATGCACACCGTACTGCGACGCAGGTTCGAGAACCAGCAGATGTTCTGCCGGGACGGCTGCCGGTGCGAGCAGCAGTTCCGGCTGCACCGGCTACTGGCCTTCGACCCTCGCAACGAGTGTCGGGGCATTTTTGCCGACTGGTTTCGCTTTCCCTCTTGCTGCGTCTGCATCTGCTACGATCTCGGTTCTCCGGCTTCCCGGTGGATGTCTTCCGGCCGAGGTGCCTGACATACTGTGACACCGACTTCGTCTCCAGTGCCAAAGCTAACTTATGCATGCGCCCCTCTCACAGGCGCGTGTACAAGAAATAAAAACAGATTTAATAAAGACATTTAAAAACACCATGGGTGTTACAAGACCAAATTACCACGCATTGACAAGCACATTATATCACTGTGTCCATACATGATTAGTAGCCCTAGCATTTATGACAGCATTTTAATTTCATCCTAAACGAAGGGAGGAGAAGTAAGGAATGGCAGGAAGGCTAAGCAAAAGAAATCCAATTGGCTACACTGCGCGAAAGCAACAGACATTATGCCCGAAAGAAAAAAAAGTTGGTTGATCCCTATTTCAGATCAACTGGTATGCATTTTAACATGCATTCATGCATTTAACGTGATCAACATTTTTAACATGATCAACATGCATTTTAAGAAGCAGTGGCAGCTTGGTTGCCCGTTCACAAATAGAAGTCCATAAATCTGTGTAATATATTTTTTTTCATGATTACGCTTTCGTTCGAAGAGCAAAGCAATGACAGCGATAGCAAGCCTGCGATGCCTGTAATACTGCGCATCATAAACAGCTCCCCGGAGGCTGCCACGCATGATATCCGACGCGACGGTGAGTGCATATGTGGCGAAACAGCGTCGTTACAAATATATTACACAATAACTTTTTCTTGGGCTAGCGCCCAACGACATGATGTAGTGGTGCAAAAATCCCGAAGAGAAAGATTAGCAGTGACAGATCGAGCAGAAAGAAAGACGGCGCTACACTCACAACTCTTTATTAGGCACAAAGCTTGCTACATAAATATCGCGCCCACAATCGGCACCACGGGGCGGCAGAGAGCAAAAGACAAGTCATCTTGTTCGCGACAAACCTAGCAATTTCATTGCCGCATCATATACTCGAAACAGATGTTTGACTAACATAAGCTCACTGATATGAATATGATATGCATCTAGCAGTTCCCGCGCGGTAAATTTATCTCTACTCCTGCCCAAGATCCTCACCTCAGAAAAATGTGGCTGACAGCATCACGATCTGCAATGCCCAGAAAGATGCGCGCTCATATCCTTTTTTATTTAATTTTTGGTGTGTTCCCTCATTCGGTCGTTCACACAACGGCTGGTCTGCCCGACGTAGGTTTTCTCGCAACTTCGCGGTCTGGTAAACCACAGCAGTAGAACACTTTTCCACGTAGCATTTCGCGTGCTTGATTTGCACGTTTGGACTGCACATTGCGCGATTGTGGGCATAGGTGAGCCAGTTTGTTCACGACGGAAAACACAACCGGTAGCCCATACCTGTTCGCCACTTTCTTGAGGTTGTCGCTCACCTTGAGGAAATAAGGTACTACCTGTGCCTTCCTTCGCGATTATTGCGACATTTGAACTTCTGCAGCAAGGTTTCTGCCACCGAGGGAATCCGGCATTTAAAAGCCGCTGGACCGTGACCAGACATAAATGTCAGCAATTTGTTCCAATTTCCAATTTGTTCAATTTTCCTTGACGTGAAACTGCGTTTGAGCGTTACATGGTTAGGCATGTAGCTTAAATCTCACAAGGCAGCGAGAGTGCCAACTGTTTCGTCGGTGCTGCACAAGTGGCGCGCCCACTTCTCGGCCTTCGTCTATTTATGAGCACAAAACTCCTCTCTTGCCGAATGCTGGACACACGTACATAATACCATATACTACAACGCGGAAAAGATTACGTCTGGTCAAGCTCCATGGTAACTATGAAAACAGTACGCATAATTGCAATCCATTTGATTATTCGTGTCACATTACCAATGGTAAAATAAATTGAGAGCTGGTGCGTGCAAATGACTCTTAGGGTGTACCTTTCACGTTAGTGGTCCTAACTTTGTCACTTAGCCTGTGACAACGGACCTATAGCCAACGCTTCAAACCCTCACGCTAGGAGCCATAGTTAAATATATGATCCCTCCTTGTAACGTTGCACTCCGTAGCTTCAACTGCTGCCTGACCAGTCGAACAAGCACACTATGCTTACGCAGACAAGTAGCATAATGGTACGTATACATTCAAGCGAATTGACCATGAACTGAATTACTGGAACAAGGGTCGCACAGCACGATAAGAGACAAAAATAAGCGCACCAAAACTGCGCGTAATCTGTGAGCGTGCCTCCTTTATTCGTGAAGCGTTACGCAGAGCGAACTTGTCAAATCAATTTAAAAGGCATGCGCTAACACAACGCGTTCTTTGCCAGCGCCCGTTCCCAAGTTCCTTCTGTTAGACGCACTTTCCTCTACCCTCCCCATCCCATCCCAACGAGTGGCGCTGACAAAAAGTGTGATTAACAATTATTGTAAAGTTTTATATATGCGTAATTCCACGCCTACTGTCCCAACCTTGGCGCTCGACCATCATCGATTTCTTTGAAAAAAAATTGAGGACTATCTATTTAAAGCAACAAGCCTTTCTGTGAAACATTCTTGTGGAAAAAAAAAATTTCAGCACCGCTAGGAACATGTGAAGGTTTTTAGAAAGCTCGAAAGTATGAGTCGTAAAACGCACTGTCAAAAAAGTTTTTCTTCTTAAATTAGGCGAGCACACGATTTTTCCTTGAGAATGAAGATAGGCTTTTCACTTAAAAAACGTGTTATCGATCTTTACGTTTCCGTGAGTTTTTACGCGGCACTAAATATGCAAAATTTGGTGCATATTGGGAATTTTTTTGCAGAAAGATAACTTTTACCGAAAGGTTTGGTATAACTAAAGCTAAACTAAAAACTAAGAAAGGTTTCATAGTAACTAATTGCCAGCAAGTTCTACTGTAAGTGAAAAATAATTTAGGACGAATATAACGTGAAATGGCCTGTACACCTGGCGACAAAGTTGCAAAAAAGTTAGTTTTAGCCTACGTTTAGTCGTAAATTTAGCATTGAGGTGGTCGGGGTAAAAATTCGCTAAATAGCTTATTTATTAGAAACATTCATTGTCTACAAACTGAGAAAATCTTATTAAATTACTTTTTTGTTTTAGGCAAGAAAAAAATTGAATTTGTGTTATACCGGCCTCGGTGCTTGCACGTGTTTCCCCTTCGTAGGAAAGCGTCCTAGCGGTAAGTAGAACTTGCGCGGACGTAAAATTTCCTGAGCCGATGTAGGAGCATCTAGACAAGATAATCAGCTCCTCAAGTTTTTACTTGAGTGCTTTATTAGAAATTATTAGCCTAGCCAATAAAAAACGCGAGCCCCAATAGAGCGCATTTAACCTGATGTCGCCGTACACCGACGGCCTGCATAGCGTCGTCACGCGGCATCGGAAAGTTACGCTGGTGAGTACAGAGCGCAGTTAAGTACACTAAGATTTAGAAATGGGCGAAAACTTTGTGAGTAAGAAAAAAATCTGTTGCTTTATTACGGCAAATATGCAGCAAATATCCGCCAACACAATCGTGTTTTAGCGACCAAGTTAGCAATGATGTTAGAGGAGTGATGTCGACTCGTCACTAAATGTTTTGGCATGCTTAAGTTCAAACGACTGCATTTAAAGATATGGCGGAAAGAAATAAACACGTTCAGTTGCTCGCCCTCTCTGTCTTTCTTGTAGTTAAATGTTAAATTCAGACCGAATGAGACAGTCCGCTGACCTTTGTGAAGCTCAGGATTTAACATCCAATCTACGATAACTGAAGAAAAAAATGGGAAGACTCGTTCGAGTTATCGACTGTAAAAATGTTGAGGCTATAATCCTTAAACGCGCTCCTATGCTCCTCAGATGCATTATATTTTTTCACACAAAACCTAGTATGTTTCAATGCTTGCACTTCCCCTGGTGGTCTTCTTGCAGCAATGTTCAGAATAAGGTTCTAGTTGGTCGGAATTTTTCGCGTCGGCGTCCGTTAGCAAAAATGTCGGCCGATCCCGGCGGCAGTGCCGGGCCAGGAGCAGTGGCTCGTACAGCCGTAAGGCAAAGGCTTCAAGCACTCAACAAAGTGTAGCGAACAACGCATACATTCTTTGGAATCAGGCATACAACATAAAGAACAGCATACGCACTGTTAGGGTTGGCGTCTGGCACCACGTGCAGAAAGGAATTTCAACCGACCATCTCCCACCCTGCCTCGTCGAAATGAGGCGTGACTTCGCCTGCTATGGTTGGCGTCCCGCACCTCGTGCGGAAAGAACTTTCTCTCACCCGACCTTCTTCCACCAGGCCTAGCGGAAATGATGCGTGACTTCTTAATACGCCATGACCATTTCGAGTGTCTGCCGGTCTGGCGGAAGCCCCGCAGTGTACAGCCCTCTTTTGTGTGTGTGTGCGACTTTAGAGGGACCCGTTCCTCGAACGGCCAAAAGGAGAACTTCCACGAACCAGCAACGCGCAAGGGAGACGGACAAGCGTCTACAATTCCTGGAGGCGGGACGGCCTCCTCCTTGCAGCTGGCTTTCGGTGCCGGTCACGTGACGTCGACGGAAGCAAGATCCCTCCCACGATTGTAGAGAGCCTATTTAAGGGGCTCCGAAATGTACTTTTGATCGCTTCATGCTCTTCTCATTTTCTTTCACCAACTTTTGAATAAACCGTACAAGTTTCGCACTAGAAATCGTCTCGCCCTTGCTTGGTAGCCATGGTGTACCGGATGCCTGCAGCCCGCCGACAACGCCACGCTACCCAATAAGTAACGTCGATCGAGCTTCGTTAGGCAGGTGCCGCTACAACACGGCAGCAGTACGATACGCTACCCTGGAGTACGCAACGCCGCGTACGTTTCCCGATAAAGGTTACTGTTACGCAAGCTGCCGCGACGACGGCAGTTTGCGAAGTGGGGAATGAACCTGGAGCCTTTCGTATATAAAAGAACCAGCCTAGAAACTGATTTCAACGTTGTTGCAACACCGTCATGGGCGGCGGCGTGCTGTCAGAATTACCATTACTACCATTACTCTAAAGCAACAAAGTATCGCATACCCCCCTCAGCAGTTGTAGTGGTGCTTTTCAGCAGCTTCGCTGCGCATCCACTTTCGCAGAGCCGAGATGGCGAGTCAATTTTTTTTATTATTATTATTACATTCTGAAATCTTGCCTGTCATTACTTGGCTACGTTTAAAAAACATATTCGTGACGTCAATTAATTGTCGCTTGTACGATTGAAACAATTGAACATTGTTTTATAGGATAAATGGATTCAGTTTTATTTTTTTAACAAACTCTTCGCGAAGACTTTGATTTAAATCCTCAATCCGTGAGATACCTGCCATCAACTAGTAGTGACGACGTACCCTTTGACAATCAATCAATCAATCAATCAATCAAAGTTTATTTCGCCAGAAAATTCTGAATGGTCTTCAGGGCTAAAAGCTGCTCTAGGCAGCTTGACTGAGTCCCTGAAGACCCTTACATCGGCAGCATGTGACGTTCACAGCATATATATGCATATTTGATCATAATTATAACATGTGAGTAATACTGTAACAAGTTTACGTAAGGATTACTTGAAGTTAACATACAGTGTTACAGCAGGATTCACATCAATCTTTTGTACAGCATAAACATCATCGTATAAAGACTTTTTACTGCACAAAATAAAATAAAAGTAAATAAAAATAAGATTCTGGTAATTTAACAGGTTTCACAAACAATAAAGAGTAAAAATAGCACTGATAACAGACATCGCGCAACGATAACAAGACCACAACAGAATACAATAAGTACAGGATGGGCAAAAGCCACGTAAACAAGACACATGCACGCCTTTCCAAAGATAACTATGCGACCTCTATTTCCAACATTGGTGTGAAGAACTGACATAGCTGCTTTTGTGTAGCAGTAGTTAGTTCAGGAAATTCGTTTAGAAAGAAGGGGGGGTGAAACTTGTGGAAGTCGACAACTGAGGAGAGGAAAACCGGAGCCAAGGTGACATGGGCTTTTGACAAGATAAAGGTTAACAATGTGCTCTACGCCTGGGATGAGGTTAACAGCCGCCGATACGCGCACCAGGCTCCTGCGGCCGCGCTTCGTTCGGCTTCGGGTGCCGACTGACTCGACCAAAATGAATCTGCATGCTTTAAGATCATTAACCTGAATGGAGGGCCGTACTTAACAAACAAGATAGCCTAGAAAGCACTGTAATAGAGCACGATCCAGATGCAATGGTAATAACAGAAACATGGCTGAACCCGGATGTGACTGATGTTGAGGTAACGCCCCTCGGATATTCCATAATAAGAAAGGATCGGCGCACTAGAGGGGGTGGGGTAGCTATACTTCTCAAAAGCGACATTCCTTTTACGGTACTTAAATGATCCAAGCAATCTCGAAACAGTCTGGATTAAAACTACCTTGAATGACCGTAATTTGCTAATCGATGGTGTGTACCGGCCTCCCAACTCCCCTGTAGAAGTACTAGAAAACTTGGAAGCCTTTATGAACTTGCACATGCATACATATGACAACATATGCCTTGCGGGCGATTTTAATTTGGCTGGAATTGATCGGGCGTCGAATTCTTCAGGAGGAACCGAAGTACGGAGTTCTGATCAGTTATTAAATATTGCATTTAATTATAACCTGACTCAAGTTGTGTCTGGCTTCACAAGAGTGGGCGCGGAAACTTCAACGATTTTAGATCTTGTTTTCGTTTCAAATCGCCTATGTTCTTTTATTATGAGCTGTGACATCGAGGACGGTATTTCGGACAATAATATGGTAGTGACGTCTTTAAATTTGTCTGTGCGCACACACTTCCGTGCATCAAAAATACCGTTCTTGAATTTTACATTAGCCGATGATGTATCTATTTTAGATTACCTCGAAGTCTCGTTAGATAAGTTCCTAGGTCTTGTCCACTCTGGCGCAAGCGTGGACGAGCTATGGAATTTCTTTTCAAACGTGGTCGAGCACTGTGTGGGAAGCTTTGTCCCAAAACGTTTAAAAACAACTAAACGAAAAAATCCCGGGATAACCAGAGAGATAATTCGTGCAAAAAGAAAGCTAAAACGGAAGCGAAAGTCGTCTTTAAAGAATTGCCAGCCATTTGACAAAAGCTGCATTTCTAGTATGAGTCGCGAATTAAAAGGGCTAATCAAAGAATCTAAAAATAGATTCTATAATGTCACATTACAATCTTTTCTGAAAAGCGCCCCCGGAAAATTTTGGCGATATATTAACCCCCCAGCTGCTTCTCGTTCGCATGAAACTGGAGATAGCGCTCTAAAGAAGGCACAGGATTTCAACTCTTTCTTCTCGTCGGTTTTCACACGCGATAACGGCTTCCTGCCCGATTTTACAGATGAACCTCAAAGGCCGCCTTTTCAAGATGTAAAAATTGATGAACAGGGTGTATTTAACCTCTTACTCCACATGAACACTAAAAAAAAAGTACGGGGCCTGACGGAATTCCTAATGAATTTTTACAAAGGTACGCAGAGTCGGTTTCTAAATTTCTAACTGTAATTTTTCAGGCATCTATTAACCAGTGTTCCTTTCCCAGGGTATGGAAGCGTGCTAAAGTTATCCCAATTCATAAAAGTGGCAGCAAATCAGACATAAAAAATTATAGGCCGATCTCCCTTACTAGCACTTGTTCGAAACTACTTGAACATATCATATCTAAGCAATTATTGGTCTACCTTGACAACTACCATATATTAAACGAATGCCAACACGGTTTCCCTCAGGGACTCTCTACAGTGACTCAGCTAATAGAGACTGTTCACGATCTCGCATATTCAATAAATAACCGAGGCCAAACAGACATAATATTCTTAGATCTGGCCAAGGCTTTCGATAAGGTTTCGCACCCAAAGTTGCTATTAAAAATTAGAACTATATTCAAAAACCCTCGCTTATCTGAATGGCTTTCGTCCTATCTAAGCCATAGAGACCAATTTGTCGCATGGGAGGGATACCGGTCTTCCTTTCGCCTGTAGAGTCTGGAGTACCCCAAGGAAGTGTATTAGGCCCCCTGTTATTTTTATTATTTATCAATGACATGCCGCACGACATTACAGTTCCCATCAGACTCTTCGCAGATGATTGCGTATTATATAACCGTATCGAATCACCTGCCGATCAGACGGATTTAAATTCAAATTTGCAAAAGGTAAAAAACTGGTGACAGCTGGCAAATGGTTCTGAACTCTGACAAAACGGTTTACATGTCTATCACTAGAAAACGATGCATTATTGATTACGATTATTCCATTGAAGGTGTCGCGTTAAAATAAGTGTCAACATTTAAATACTTGGGTTTAAAGCTTACTTCGGATTTGCGTTGGAATGAACACGTTGATTACGTATCTACCAAGGCCCACAAAGCCTTGTGGTCGCTTAGAAGAAGAAATCTGTATAATGCTACCCCTGAAGTAAAATGCCTGGCATATAAAACTTTGATTCGACCGGTTATGGAGTATGCAAAAATAATGTGGGACTCATACACTACATCTAATTAGTCTAAGCTGGATAAAATTCAGCGGCTTGCTGCACGGTTTATTTTTAACAAATATCGTCGTTCCCACTCTCCTACCCAGTTATGTGAACTTGCTGAACTTCCTTCTCTAGAGTCTAGAACTGAGTATGACCGTTCAAGTTTCTTTTTCCTATTATACATGGCCATGTTAAAATTGATAAAGATGACTATTTTCATTTCTCTCCTAGTAACTATTTTCGTCATCGCCACAGTATGTATATCCCTCCTCCAATTACTCGCAATGATTGTTTTAAATACAGCTTCTTTCAGAGAGCAATAAAACAATGGAATCTATTATCAGACTCAATAGTAAGGACGTCATCTTTACGCGATTTTCTTGAAAATGTCAAAAGCACATGTGTACGCATACCATAACTTGGCCTCATGGTTATAGTGTACACCTAGGTATTGTATTACATGCTGCATTTGCCGTGGTGCCACTATCAGTGCATTCCCCAAAATGTACTTTATTTTTTATCGTGTAAATATATATATATATATATATATATATATATATATATATATATATATATATATATATATATATATATATATATATATACCACTTCTGTAATAGCCCAAAGTTGGGCTGACAGCATCAATAAATGAGATGAAATGAAATGGATGGTAAATTGAAGTGGAGTGCCTGTGAGTTGTAGGTGGTCCGGTAACGAGGAACAGACCATGTTAAGGTATATCGCGTACGCCTATTAGGGTAATTAGGTGTAAGGTTTGATATAGTTACAAGGCATTCTTTATAAGTGTTTGAAAAGAAGAAGGATAGCAAAATTCGAATTTGTATAAGTGCTGTACCCGTATGATACCATATTCCTGAAACACCGTTTCAGTTGAAGCCAGGTAGGAAATGTTTGCAACATGGCGAAGAATCTTTTTTTGTAAAAGCAAGATTTTATTTAAGTTCCGTTTAGTTGTGGTAGCCCAGACTAGACTACAGTAGTTAATTTAGGACGCGAATAGTGCGTAATACACTTGAAGTTTGACCTTTGAGGGGAGTAAGCGTTGACATCGTGATAATGCCCCAGTAGTTGATGACAGTTTCCTACATAGTTCTTCCACATGTGAGTTCCAACTAAGGTGAGCGGAAAACGTAACGCCGAGTATCTTGTGTTCGTTTACTACAGCGATGTTCAGACCTTCATATACCATAGGGCTTAACCGTGGAAGTACTTTACTTCTTGCACGAAATATAATAATTTTAGTTTTTAGAGGATTAATCTTTATTTCGTTAAGGCTTGACCATGTGGATAGCTTTGAAAGTGTGTTATTACATTGAAGGACTAGATCCTTTATGTTTGGCCCAGAAAATAGTATGCTACTGTCATCGTCATATATGACAAATTTTGCTGATTTTTCAATATTTACGAGGTCATTGATATACACATTGAACAAGGGGGGACCCAGAATGCTCCCTTGTGGCACATCTCTTGAAATAGGACGGAAAGATGATTGGAAACTCTGCAAACATGCGTTCTGCTGGCGGTTTTTTAAGTAGGATTTCAACAAATCCAAAGGTTTCCCACGAATTCCCCATGCGAACAACTTGTCCGCAAGAATCTCATGACTGAGAGAATCGAACGCCTTGGAAAAGTATATTATATATATATATATATATATATATATATATATATATATATATATATATATATATATATATATATATATATATATATATATATATATATATATATATAATTTCTTTCATTGTTAATAGGGCTGTTTCTGTCGACCTTCCCTTTCGAAAGCCAAATTGCGCATCTGATATATGTTTGTTCGAGAAAAAACCAGTTATACGCGTACAGATTATTTTTTCTAAGCCATTGGAAAAAACTGGGAGAACGGATACTGGTCTGTAGTTTTTCATGGACTGATGATCACCTCCTTTATGTATTACAGAAACCCTTGCTATCTTCATTTCTTCGGGGAAAGCGGCTGAAGTTAGTGCAAGGTTGAATATATGCTTTAGAACGGAAGAGATACATGCAATGACGTATTTTACTGGTTTTATCTGCACGTCATTTATATCTAAGGCCCTGCTGTTTTTCAGGTTCATGAAGGTACTTCTACCTTCATGCTTCTACTTGTTGGAATTATTATTATTATTATTTGTTTTGAAAACATATATACGCTTGACAGGAAATGGAAAGCATAGTCTGTGGAAAACAGGCATGTTAGTTGAGCGGAGTAACTGGTTGGGCTTGTTGGTTGAACATAGTGGAAGGCTGCAGCGCAAGAACCAACGGAGGCAAAGGAGGCACGCAAAGTATAGAAGTGTCTGTGTACTTTGCCTCCGTCGGTTCTCACGCTGCCGCCTGCCACGCATGTTAGATCGAAATGCCGAACTTATAATTTCATCAGCAACTCATTTTATTCAAATTCGTTATTCAAAAATTACAAATTCAACACTTGCTCTTCCTCCACCTTTATAAAGAAGCGAAGTCTACCGTCAAATGTATCGTCTTCTTCTATTTGATCACTCCGCTGCTAAAAATTGCCCACACATGCTCACCGTTGTGCTTCCGTACATGTGCAGATACGGCTTGAAGGCCAGAAAGCTCGAAGGTTGTGTTCGTTACTAAAGCCCTGGAAAATGGCTCCATTCTCGAAGGTATGAATGGCGGGCCATTTAATATATGCTAATGTGTAAATGAAACTTTTAAAGTTAGCGACATCTGGGTGATCGACGACTGAATATAATTTATTAATTGTTTCGTGCAATAAGCGCAATAATTCCTCGACAACCATGGGACGGGCGTTGAAGCACGGGCCCCCAATTATTTAACACCTACCAAAATATACCAAGCAAGGTGTCCGTGCAGCAGTGCTAATCATTGCTGCATTCAATGTCTGAAACTGCAGCACACGCTTAATTAAGCAATAGGATTGCAAAACAAAAAGCAACTGCAAATTGAATTTTTTGTATAGTGCATAACAGCTAAATCTACCCGAAATGGCAGCGCCGATGCGCCAAGGACACCCGGAAACATGACTCTGTTTTGGCCATTATTGTGCCTCATTGTTAATTTTGTTTTTCAGTATACTTACAAACACACATGCCATGCACGCTGTTCTGAACGGCGGCGGCGTGAAAGCAGAACTTTCTGCCTGCAGTGAGCGAACGGACGGGTTCCGCCCGTTGACACCGTCCGCACCATGAACCAGCTACTCGCGGCCTTTCTCGATGATGCCAGTGACGTGGTTTCTTCGTCTGCTTCGGCTGCGTGGCTTTGCGCTGCGCACCAAACCCTTCTTGCCTTGCCATGCCAACAGCGTCGCGAGAAGACAAAGCGCAGCGCGCTGGTCCCCCTGCCAGTGTGTGGTTTACGGCTGCTCGTACATTCGTGGTTTTGTTAATTATAATAATCAGTGCCTAGAGTCAGGGGGGCCAGCCCCCCCCCCCTGCATTTTTTTGAGAAGGGGCTCGCCCCCACTCCCCCTCGGCAGCTCAACTGTAACACTTCGGCACCCATTCGACAAGCGCTGGAGGCGATTTTATCACCAGGAGTGCCTTGTGCGGGGCAATTCTAACTCTCCACTTCTTTGATTAATCGTTTAATCGAGATTAATTGGTTGATGTGGCATGAGCAAAAAACAGGAAAGCAGGTATTGTCGTATTAAAGAACCCCAGGTGGTCCAAATTTCCGGAGTCCCCCACTACGGCATGCCCCATAATCAGACCGTCGTTTTGGCACGTAAAACCCTATAATTTAATTTTAAGGTATTGTCGTACTGCTGCATGCATTTCCCCGAGACACTGCACATGACGGCCACCACCCTTATTCGACTAATATTTTTGGCACAGCATACTGTTTCATTAGCCATCTAGGTGAACGTGAAGCTACCTACTCGTGAATTAGTGCAGGTTGACCTTGGTTACCAGTTTTCTCATTCGTTTAGCTGTGCATTATGAGTGCTGTGTTTTACCAAAGACGCATGCATTTGTGCACTTTTTTGGGTAAGTAGGCGTGTAAAATATATTCTTGCGGTGTGTGAGGTTGTCAATGACGTAAGGCAACTAACGATCTTTGTTGCAGCTAGACTACTTTGAGTTCAAATATCTTTAGCGCTCTGCCTCCCGTGTTATTATTTTTTAACGTTACCAAAATGCCAATTTTTTTCTATGTGCTTGACTGAATCGGCACATTAAATAAATGATCGAAATACACTCAGAATAATGTATTTGTTTGTAGAGCACCCATCAAAATTTAATTCTAGAGAAAGTTGGTTTCACTGCACTGTTTGAAGTTGGCTTTTTCAGCGCCAATAAGGTAAACAAAAAGTAAACGTCCCAAACACAACTTCTGTGGCCTGTGAGAGTTGTGACGAAACCGACTGTCACGTGCAATCACATTTAGTCATGTAAGAAGGCCATATAGTAGGGCATGCATCAAACCCACCACCATAAGGTGTGTCGTTCCAGTCTTCCCCGGATCGTGTGTCGCTAATTTGTGCATGAATACATGCCGTCTCCAATTCTAAACAAGTTTACTGACAGGGTCGGGGGAGTTCCGTAACTTGATCATCAGTGCCTATTATACACAAAGATGTGCGCATTTATTTACTTCGCTTGCCTTGCTTTGAAAGGGCATGTACTTTTTCATGATCTTCCTTCTCTATGTACGCGTGCGATTCATGGCAAGAGGAAGCTTATCTATAGCCTGGGAAATTGACTTTGTAGCTGTTATGGCGCCTGGAGGAAAAGCGGTACTGCTTGTTTCCTGAACCTAGTGCGCATAAGCAGTTCTATATATATGCCTGTTTTTATTTTTATCTGTAATGTTTTGATACAAAATAAAACAAATTCGTTTTCTTCTATACCGTGTCCCAAATTACAAATTATTCCTTACAGCCACTGCGAAAGAAAGTGTTGATCATATTTAACAGCAGCGCGGGAAAACTGAGTAAAGTAAAAACGGAGACGCACAGGAGGCACTACGTGTGATCTTTGTCTTTTTGCGCTGCAGTTGAACATTTTCAGCTTTGACCACAAAGCCTAATTTTCGTTTTGAGACCAGCTGCATATTTACGTGATATTTGTTATTTTATATAGAGGGCCCTGATATATAGAGGGGGCTGTTATTTCATATAGAGGACATTTTATATATAGAGGGCACGGCACTCAGCCTGTGGACAGCATGTCTAAGCCGCTACTGCTGCTTTTGCAGGTCCTGCCGTGTTTTTTTTTTTTCGCTCTGGCTTCTTCAAGCGATACCGACCGGGCGCCGCACTTACCACATCATCACGCCGACAGAATTATTGCCTACGCATTGATGGATCACCTGCCTCGTGGAGTGACGTCATCGGCACCAACAGTATTAAAGGACCATCGAGACACGGGCCACATCAGAAAACACGGCACTCAGCCTGTGGACAGCATGTCTAAGCCGCTACTGCTGCTTTTGCAGGTTCGTTTTCAATATGAAGTCAATGAAGTTCCATCTTCCCGTAACGACAACCGTTTTCTGTTAGTTCTGCCGTGCCCTCGTAGATTTTGTCAGACTGTTGTCGATTGTTGGTCGATGTTATTACTGCTTATAATGTCGGGTGATATTGAAGAAAACCCTGGACCAACGACCGCCCAACTATTGCAGATGGTACTAGATAACCAGACCGCGGCTGATAGTGGTTTGAATGACATTAAGGTTCAAATGTAGATGTAACATTTACATTTGAACATCTACATCTACTTAGGGCAGGTAGTGACGGCGGATCCGCATCATGAGGCGGAAATAATCAGAAGAATAGGAATGGGCTGGGGTGCGTTTGGCAGGCATTCTCAGATCATCAACAGCAGGTTGCCATTACCCCTCAAGAGAAAAGTGTATAATAGCTGTGTCTTACCAATACTCACCAACGGGGCAGAAACCTGGAGGCTTACGAAAAGGGTTCTACTTAAATTGAGGACGACGCAACGAGCTATGGAAATAAGAATGATAGGTGTAACGTTAAGGGATAAGAAAAGAGCAGATTGGGTAAGGGAACAAACGCGAGTTAATGACATCTTAGTTGAAATCAAGAAAACGAATTGGGGCATGGGCAGGACATGTAATGAGGAGGGAAGATAACCGATGGTCATTAAGGGTTACGTACTCAATTCCAAGGGAAGGGAAGCGTAGCAGGGGGCGGCAGAAAGTTAGGTGGGCGGATGAGATGAAGAAGTTTGCAGGGACGACATGGCCACAATTATACATGACCGGGGTTGTTGGAGAAGGATGGGAGAGGCCTTTGCCCTGCAGTGGGCGTAACCAGGCTGATGATGATGATGAAGGTTCAAATCTGCGAACTGAATGCAAAGATAAACAAGGTATCCAATGCACTAGATGGTATCCAGGAAATAAAAGCCAGAATAGATTCTCTTGAAGATACTGTGCGGTTACAAGCCAAAAAACTGGTAGAATACGAAAACAGAAGCAGACGCAACAATCTTCTCGCTTTTGTTGTCGAAGAAAGTGCCTCTTAAACAGACATTGATTTGAAAAAAACAGTCATGGAAGAGGTATTTCAGGACAAGTTCGGCATCGAGGTAAAGACGATAGAAAGAATATATCGCCTGGGCAGGATTAAAGAAGGAAAAGGGAGGCCGCTTGTCATGAGATTCTATGACTATAAGGAAAAGGAGCACGCGATGAAAAACTGCTACAAACTGAAGGGATCATCCTACTCCATCAGCAATTACTATGTACCAGAAACGGTGGAAATTCGAAAGAAGTTATGGGAAAGTGCTGCTTCGGAAAGAGCTAATGGGGTGAAGATTTCACTGATCCATGAAAAACTGAAAATAAAGGACAAATGGTACATTTGGGACCAAGCACGAGGACAGCGTCGGGAGATAGCACAAAGCGGGGACAAAGCTGCCCCAAAATTGCACTGCTTCTTTGCAACTACTGCTCCGGAGGGCGCTTCTAATTCTAAGCAGCACACGTACATAGCTACGTCTTCTTTTGTTGAATGCACGGATTATTGCAAATAAGATCGCAGAACTTGAATCTATATTACTCTCTCATAATCCACAGGTATAGTTATTATTACAGAGACGTGGTTCAATAGTTTAGTTCCCAATGACTATGTTGTTCCTCCAGGGTATAAAATGTTCAGATAGGATAGGCGCTCAAGAGGTGGGGGCGTAGCTGTAGTTGTGAAATCATCAGTTAGGGCCGAAAGAATAGACTAGTCTTTCAGAAGCAATGTGATGCAAAAGCTCACTAAATGGCGTTGCGTTCATAGTGGGAGGCATATACAGGGCCCCTGCTACCACGCCTGAGTTCCTGGACGAATTAAACGCTTTTTTTGCGCACTAATTTGAATAATAATAAAAGGCTAATGATGACTGTAGATTTTAATTTACCCCACATAAACTGGAGAACTCTCTCGCCCGGACAAACGGAAGTGTTAGCGCTGAAAAACTACCAGAAATTATGATTTATCATAATTTAAGTAAATTGCTGAAGAAAACACACGAGACACTTTATATTCTAAGTAATTGTTAGACCTTGTGTTCCTATCTTGCAAAATAGCTGCTAATAGTGTGCCAGTCGAACCAGGAATATCAGACCACAAAATGATATCCATCGATATACCAATCGATATACCCAGTCGCCGGCGATCACCTGCTTTTAAACTTATAGAAGACTACGCACGGGCAGACGATACAACAATAGTAGATAACTTAAGTCTGTCATTTAGTGAATTTGAACTTGTGTCATCTAGTGAATCTGCAGAAAAATTGTGGCACCGTTTCAAGGGAATCGTCAAGCATTGCGTACATAAATTTATTCCTACTCACATGAAAAAAAAAACGAAGCAGCATAGCCTATGGATAACTCGGAGAATAATACATCTAAAACGCAGAATAAAACGATTACGCAAAAATAAACAAAAGCCCTCCCAGCTGTCCAATTTGCGTGTTCAACTAAAATTAGCGTTACGGGAATCTAAGCAAAAGTACTTTAACATAACGCTTCCTGGGTTCCTGAAATCTTCGCCAAAAAAGTTTTGGATGCACTCAAAGGATAAAAAACAAGAGATACACCAGATAAAAAGCGGATCGCAAATGATCACGGAAAAGACGCAAATAGCAGACTGCTTCAACGTATTCTTCCAGTCAGTATTTACGAAGACGAGAACAGAGCAAGGAAACAATGAGCGCAGTGAATTGGGCGCCTGCGCAATGCGCACACTAGAAATCACTCAGGCAGGCATATTTCAGCAATTGCTTACGCTTGATACCAAGAAAGCAAGCGGGCCAGACGGGATCCCAAGTGAATTTTTACGGCGAAATGCTGAATGGGTGTCATTTTACCTAACCATAATCTTTAGAAAATCCTTGGAAACCAGTTCACTACCTCAAAATTGGCGCAGCGGTGTTGTGATTCCGGTTTTTAAATCCGGCAGTCGAAATAAAGTTAGCAACTATCGTCCCACATCACTTACTTCTGTGACTTGTAAGCTTATAGAGCATGCAGTGGCAAAGCATATCATTCTTTTCCTTGAAGCCAATAACTTTTTATTTTTGTCACAACATGGATTCCGAAGCGGATTATCCACTATTTCGCAATTCATTGAGACAGTTCATGATTTTTATCTAGCTTTGGATGCCTGCGAACAAATTGACGTCATCTGCATAGATTTCGCAAAGGCCTTTGATAAGATACCGGATTGTAAATTGCTTCTTAAAATCCATAACGCAGGTATTGCTCCAGACATTGTGAACTGAGTTGCAGCCTATTTGAGTGGTTGTGTACAATCCGTCCGCATTGAAAACATCATGTCTCATCCACTAGAAGTCTTGTCTGGGGTTCCACAAGGGTCAGTATTGGGGCGGCTATTGTTCTTGATTTACATCAGTGATATTTCCAGTGTTCTGGAATCACCTGTTAAAATGAAACTTTTTGCCGACGATTGTTTGCTTTATTCGACAGTGGCAGATAAAACCGACCAAAGGAAAATTAATCGATGCCTCCAAGGTTTACATGACTGGTGCATAAAATGGGGAACGTAAATTAATTATTCGAAATCGACGTTTACTCATATAACAAGAAATAAAACTGCGCCTTCCTTTGACTATAAAATTGGTGACAACTTTTTGTTGAATGTATGTAGCTTTAGGTACTTAGGGGTGATCATTAATCATGACTTGTGCAGGCGCCTCCAAGTGGAGGAGATCTGCTCTAGGGCTTACAGGAAACTGTTCTTTTTGAGAAAAAAAGTTGCAGCAGGCACCAACACATTTGAAGCTCATTGCGTACAGAACATTTGTTTGCCCGGTTTTGGCGTACGCCTCCCCAGTTTGGAGCCCTCACCAACTGTACTTGCGAGATAAACTCGAAAAAATTCAGAGAACCGCGGTGCGTTTTGTTTGTTCGCGTTATCGGAGAGCCGATTCTGTAACGCACGTGTTGAAATTTTGCGACTTGGAACTGCTAGAAACACTGCGAGAAAAACAACGAATGAACTCTTTTTCCAGATAACCAGAAATCAAATAAGAATAAACAAAGAAACATACATTCGCCCCCCTTTTAAGATACAGTGCGCGTTTAAACCACAGTGCTAGTGTATAGCCTCATAAAACACGCCGTTGGTGGTTTTCAATACTCGTTCTTTCCTTCGTGTATTAATATATGGAATGGCCTTCCGCACCACACTGTAACAGCACAACATGTTAACGAGTTTTATACTCTACTAGAATTGTATTGCAGGCAACGGTATAATTAAGAGCCGATCATGCTTACTGTTATTCTGTGTATAATGTGTATACTTGTTCATCCCCCCAGTAATTTGTGTTTGACAATGCTCTATAACGTTGTATTGTGGGTGTTGAAATTAATCTTTTTATTTTTTACCTCTCCTGTAATGGCCCTCAGGTGAGGGCTACAGTATTCCTGAATGAATAAATAAATAAAACATTGATTTTCTGGCACGCGATAGAAAACTCAAACCTGAGAGAAGTTCACATGAAAATAGGAGGCTAGAAGTGATAAACAGTGTTTGAACAAGGAATATCGGCTGCAGTGAACGTTTCTACAAAAAAAAAATTGTCTTCTTAAGGGTGGCAACTGCCCTAAAGAAGAGAAATACCCTTTCAAAGCGTTGGTTTCAGCGACAGTCCTAGTTCGACCATTATTCGATCTGTCTCTACACATCCCACTTCTGTACAGTGGAAGAGAGAAAAAATGTGAAGTTACAGAAAAATATGAACAGAAAACAGAACTTCTTTTTTTTTGCCTCAACATGGATAATTGTTTTACGCATATATTTTCTGTCACATAAAACAGAAAGTATGATTAAAATAAAAGAAAAATTTTAAACAGTGAACAGAACTTTTCCTGCAACACAGAACAAATAACTGTCTTTAAACACAAAATTTACCAGCCGTGGTTGCATAGTAGCTATGGTGGTGGGCTGCTAAGCACAAGGTCGCGGGATCGAATCCCGGCCACGGCGGCCGCATTTAGATGGGGGCGAAATCACCCGTGTACTTAGATTTAGGTGCACGTTAAAGAACTCCAGGTAGTCGAATTTTCCGGAGCGTGCCTCATAATCAGAAAGTGCTTTTGGCACGTAAAAAACCCATAATTTGTTTTTTAACCCAAAATATCTATTAATGTAAAAGAGAAAGAAATTGTTAAGTAACAGAAAAAGGAAAAATAGAAAACAGAGCTTTACAGAAATTTTCTGGCAAGGCAGCTGCCAGAAAATTTGTTTTTAAGGAAACATTTTTTACAGTGTACTTTTTCATTCTAGGGTGCATGTCAGCGCTGCTCCACCTGTCACAAAGTACCGAAGAATATAGACAATGCTTTCCCCCAGCAAGGTGTCTACCAAGTTGACATTTCCAAATTCCCTGAGTTTTCTAGGTGTTCCCTGGGTGCCTTTGCAAAATTTCCCGAGTCCCGCAGAACTTTGTTTTATGTCAAGGCGGGCTGACACCATGTCGCCCGATGCTGTCACTCTCTAGCAAGCATGTGAAAAAAAAAATGACTTAATCTAGTTTGAAAAGTAAGGAGTAACCGAAGGTAGGAGTTAGTAAAATACACAGCGAATAAAATGTCTTCGAAAAAAATGGTAAAACCCATTGCAAATCGTGTCAAACATCCTGAAATACGAATAAAAAGGAGGTGCATACAGAAGCAAATATTTCCGAATATGAGCTATTTCTATCAACTGATAGCAAGCTCATTGGTATGAGGCCCGAACATTGTCACATGTGAGATTCTCTCTCAACAGCTGGTAAGTCAACCTCAACTGTCCGGGCATACTTACTCTCAGTCCATGCACAATGCTTCAATGTTACGTTTCACTGCTTTAAAGAGTTTATTCTGGTTTGAATGAGGGACACCTGCATCTCGGCGTTAGTCAACACTTCGTTTGTTATTTGAGCGCAAGCTCCTTCGAACCAGTGGCGGCACGCTTCCTTTCCCGTTCATTCCTCAATGCGTAGGTCTTTTCTGTTGTGTTCCATCCGCCGCGCGTTCGCCCCGCGGACCATCTGAAGCATACCCTTGGTCAGTTCTACAGTCTACCACGTCAGTTCTACCACGTCAGCGTCTCATTTTTCGGACTCCCTAGGGCCGCGGAAACATCCAAAAAATCGGCCAGTTTGAAAAAAAAATGCATGTATTTTACTGCCCTTAATGGCTCACATCACTACAGGCACATCCGAAAAAGCTCTGAAAGTCTACCAGTACACTTATTAGGCATATCGGTGCTCGTACTGTGACAGGAGATGACAGGTTCACGCGTGTGATGTTCCGGCGAAGAAGAGGACTGAAGAGACAAAAAACAGGAGGGGGAAGAAGCGAAAGAAGTGGTCAAGATGGATCCCTGTAAATAAATGAGTGTATTTTAACTCGTACTTTATGTTTGGCGCAGCCGACCATGTGGCTTGAAGTAATGTTGGTAAGAACAGATGGACAGGCGACCATGAAGACCTACCAGCTTGATGGCCAAGACCCAGTGCTTCTTCAGGAATCGGCGACTTCATCGGAACTGCTTCGCGTCATCCCTGAGAAGAGTCAACTGAACGAAGCGGCCCTCGTTGAGAAAGGTGTGGTACGAATCGATACTTCTATGTCTGAATATGAGGTTATGTTTCCGGTACATTCAAAGATAGATTCCAAGAATGAGACCGAGCAGACGAATAACGCCTTGTTGTAAGCGCTGTTGCAGCAGCAGACCACGCTGCATGAGCAACAGCGACTGATTCTCGAAACAGTTTGCGACTCACTAAGAGCACAGAAACCACATCAAGAAGAGTTTAAGCCTGATAGTTTCGATGGGGCGTCCAATGCCGCCAACTTGTGGCTCAGATTTTATCAATGCGCATGTGCGCAAAACCACTGGACATCGTTGGACGACAAAGTCTGTAACAAGCGCCGTTTTTTATCTGGCAATGCCAGAAAATGGTGGGACATGTGAATCGCAAGTCAATGCCGTGATTCGTGGCACAAGTGGAAAGATAGTTTTCTTTCTGCTTTTGAGCGAAATCCGGTTGACAGATGGGATGACGCAATATCTTTCAGGCACAGACACGGGACAATCATGGATTACTTTTTTCGAGAAGAGGCATTTACTCTACATTTCCGACCCTAATCTACCGGACTCTGCACTCCTACCGCTGATAATTCAAGGCATGACTAACGAATCGCAGAGAGGTTTGTGTACACCGTCCAACCTCCAAGGATGCCTTACTTGCTTGCCTTAGATATGTGTACAGCGACTGTCTGATTGGTGGTCCCATTAAAAGGCATAGTACTCTGCCACTGAGCATTGACGCACATGGCGAAACGGCGGAATATTTTAACACGCAGTCCGACCATTCTGAAAGGAGGGAAAATGTATACCTTTTGAAATCAAATCTTTTATTGGTTAAAATGATGGTAAATGGAACAAAATGTGGACTCCCTGCTTGATACTGGAGCATCCGTAAGCCTGGTAAATTAGGAACTTGACCAACCGAGCAAGGTGTGTGAAGGAAGAATGGTTATTGTTCAAAGCTATGATGGAAAATCTAGAAGGTTGCAACACTGGGTAGAAGTAAGCGTTTGATTTGGTGGACATCACCTGCAAGTGGATGCCCTTGTCATGCAGGGTGTTGACTTCGTGTTTATTTTATCTAGACCTGATATGGAAGCGATTGAAAATGAATATTTCTTGGAGAGAAGAAGTGATCATTGACGGATCATTTAAGCCTAATGTGTGTGGAATTGAAAATTCACATCGAAGCGTTAGAAATGCTGATGAGATACTGACAAATTTTCCCAAACTTATTTGTGTTGAGGCGTACTCACTAGCAGCAGATGTCCTCGAGGTAGCGTTTAAGCTTCGTTACGTCACTGTAGTGTGTAAAAAGCCTTACAGTCTCGCCCACGAGAAAAAGATCTGGCTAAAGGCCGAACTGCAGCAAATGCTAAATGCCGGTATTATAAGGCCATCAACATCCACTTTCGCGTCACCAATCACCATAGTTCCAAAAGACGATCGCTCATTTCGCCTTTGCACAGATTACCGGCAGATAAACGGCCAGACTGATTTGTTCTCTTTTCCCGTGCCCCGAGTACACGAGATCATCAATGAAACTGGTGGATAAATTTTTTTTTCTCGGATCCACCTCTGTATAGGATACTGGCAAGTGTCACTGCAAGAAGATTACAAGCAGTACACTGCTTTTGTAACACATTTCGATGTGTACGAGTACAACCGCTTACCATTCGGTTGGAAGAATTCCGAAGCTTGGTTTCAGAAAATGATGAATGGCATTCTTGATGAGTTCCTGGGAAAGTTTTGTAACGTATACATTGACGACATAATCATATACTCACGTACACGAGAACATGAAAAGCACCTTTCACGCGTGTTAGAAGCACCCAGCAAGTCAAAGTTAAAGATTAACAAGAACAAGAGTGAATTTTTTCAGACTAATGTTGTCTTTCTAGGAAGAGTTTTCGACTGCAAAACTAAAACAACAAAAGAGGAGTCTATACAAAGGATAATGAGGCTCGTCAAGCCATATGACCTACACTCACTCCGTGTTTTCCTTGGACCCGCCGGTCATTTTCGTGCATTCATAAAGGATTACGCTGCAAAGACACGATGCCTCACCAAGTTGACGCAAAAGGATGTGCCATTTATGTGAAGAGTGCGAGAAAGCGTACGAGTACCTCGTTGAAGCTATATCGTCGGATCCTGTGCTTGTGCTACCTGACTTCAACAAGCAGTTCGAGCTGTGCACGCACGCTTCACAATACGGTACAGGGGCCGTTCTATATCAACGAGACACAGAGGAACAGCAAGGACGCCAACTCAAAGTGATTGGCTATTATTCTTCTACGCTCTCAAAAGCTCAAGAACATTATACCACCACAGAAAAAGAGGCTCTGGCTGTTGTGATGGCACTCCGGTATTTCAGAAGCTACATAGAGGGTCGTCATTTCCGGCTTTTCACTGACAACCGAGCGTTAACCTACCTCTTGGGATTAACCCAGCGTAAAGGCAGGGTGGCGCGTTGGATCAGTGAAATACAACAGTTCACTTTCGATGTAAGCCATCGATAAGCTCCCTGACGCAGATGCTATTCCAGGCTTCACATCACAGAAGTGAGAACATCTGATCATGGACACGTTTACAGCTTGTGGGAAGGCACCGAAGACTTGACTTGCGATAATGGCAAATTCTGCGTGCCAGGAACTTTGGTGAAAAAGGTTTTGAAGCTGTACCATGACAGCCCAGAGTCAGGAGGGCATGATGGATTCGGGAAAACTTATTGGAAGATAAAAAGTCGATTCACATGGAAAAATATGAAGGAAGATATTAAGAACTACGTGCAAACCTGTCACCACTACCATATCAACAAGGCCAACTGTTACAGGGTTAACTGTGACAGGAGATGGCGGGTGCACGCGTGTACAATTAAGGAATACATACCGTGTCCCCTGGCAGTTGCCCCTTCCCACGCTTGTTATGCTTCACCGAGTAACATTGCTGTACTGAGCCAAAACTGACTTTCGGGAACCGGCATTCTGCAACACGTCGTGCTTTCCCGAGCTTCGAAGTAAATCGCGAGGGCCACATAAGCGGAGTCAGTGCCACTGCTGACAGCGGCGAATTCTTTCAATGAAAAACACGGCGCAGAACGGCAAGAAGCTTAATAGGGAACGTCGAAGTAGCTAGGCCTAGCGTTGCCGCGGTGGTGGCTACGGCGCTACGGTTGCCAGCGGATGTGTGTGCGAGCGCCGGTTCGAGGCGGCAAGGTAATCAAGATGGCGGCGGTGGTGGCTTTGAATAATGCCGTTTCGGATCTGCGGTCACGGCAAAAAGTCCGGAATATCGGACGGCGAATGGTTTTTGAGTCCGAAATTTGAGATGTTCTTATACATTGATTCTATAGGGTACGTGGTGGCGCCGCGAAGCCATCCGAATTATCGGGCGTCCGGAAAGTCGGTCGTTGACTGTACACTGTCAACTCCTCCAGCGGACACGGCACCAAAGACAATTCGTTACGATTCCTCTCCATTACTCGAGCCGGCATTACCGCGACTTTCGTTCCCTTTCAATAATGTAACAGCTCATTTTCCCTGATAAAAGCGCAAATTTCCTGAAGTTTCCCTGAGTGTTTCCAGACTATTCAAGATCCCCGAGAACTCCCGGTTTTTACGATTGGTAGACAACCTGCCCAGGCAGCTGTTTTAACGCGAAAGCGTTAAGAGCCCTGTGTATCAGAAAATCCCGTGTCGGCATTGTTGTTAGTGAGCGAAAATTTCCGTATATATTTAGGTATATGTATATGCCCCCCCACCTATGCCTTGCTATACTTGCGGATAACTTTCTGTGGCTATGAAGGGAAAACTACGGATGCAAATTGCGCGCGAGTGGGAGCGCTTCTGAAAGGAGTCCCGCGTTTTAATCCACGGCAGTTTAGGCTGGGGAAGAGAACATAAACACCTTATTAGCAACAGTTAAATAAGACAGAGCACACCAGTGAGTGTGAAGGTTAGCTTATTTTGCGGCTTTTCCGTTCCGCGTCTGAGAGAACGCGCAACCGTCGCACGTTGAAGTTGCGTTGATTCAGCGCCTGTTCCGACCAACCAAACGCACTGTCAAACGCTGCCAGAGTACTTGGTGCGGTAACACACGTGCAGCAGCCACGCGCCTGCAGCTTTCACTTCAGAGCCACAAAGTTTTCCGCGAGTATAGATGGCATGCGGTATATGCGAGTTATATTGCCACACCGTTCCATCAGTAAAGTTGCTCATACCTTGTCTTAAGTTCTTGACAAAGTTATTCCTCGGAATATTGAGAATGATAGCCCACAAACAAACCCCATGAAACAAAACACCGACAGCGCATGAATTTTATGTTAAATCTTCTCAAACGGAAATATCAAAAGTGCGAAACAATAACAAAAACCCTTCTTTGTTTTAGCGCGGCTGTGGACAACCTCCGGGCTCGGCCCACGCAAGATGCCGCGTTTCTACCAGAACGCTCGCCTTTGTGCACAGTGTTCGCCGCCAGTGTTTCCCGGTAAACATTACGGTTACATAAGCTGCAGTTGCCGGGAAGCGCGCGCGAGAAGCAGTCAGAAATCTTTAAATGTTATCGTGTTCCGCTCTTAAAGGCGAAGGCTAAGCGTCCTCCAATTTTTTATTCCTAATGACGCCAGGAAACCAAGCCTTATGCCACCAGTACTCGGAAAACTAATCGGGAGCGCACACAATAGAGACTTTTAGCGTGTCCGGTATTCCGGCAAGTGCGGGCGGTTCGCCAGTATAGCGGGGGCGTAAACGTGAGCGGCCAGATTGGTGGCGCCAGCTGGTGGTGCAAAGCTCAACCACACAAACACAGAGCTAATTACTATATTCTGCTTAGCTGCTGGTGTAAATATTCGACAGTGGCGTAATCGTGTTCACAATTACGCCGCTGCCAAAAATTTGCACCACTAGCGAAGCAGGATATAGTGGGTTACTGCAGTTTTAGCTCTGTCTTTCTCTGGTTGAACTCTACGCTACCAGGCGGCTGCAGCAATCTAGCTACGCCCCCGCAAATCCGGTAATCCGCCCAAACCGCTCCCGTTTACCGGAAAAGCGGACAGGCTAAAAGTCTCTAATGTTCTCGCACACCTTCTGTGATGTACCGTAGCGCCGAGGTGCTTCTTCCATAGTGCAGGAGAATCCATTCTAAACACAAAAGTGCACGCTTGGGCACGTGTGTTTAAGCTCACGAACTTAAAGCGTAACTGACGCAGAAAAAGAACGTCTGTAAAGTCAACCTGACCGCACCTAGCCCTTTTTTTTTTTGTTGATGACGTCATCAATAGTATGGCTCCGTGAGCATGTTCCTTGTGGCCAGTCAGCTTTCGATTTTTATTCACGCTGTTTCTTCGAAGGCAAGGAGTTTAAAGTTTTGTTGTTGTTGTTGAGTTTAATGGCGCATAAGCAACTAAGGCCATCATGCGCCAACCACAAGGTATAATGTAGCAAAAAAGCTGGGTAACCTCAAAAGTCCTTTGTGATAGAGGGCCCCAAGGATCCCAACAAATTAAACACCTCAGCCTCCTTCTCAGAATGAGAAAGTGGATGAGGTGCGTCACTGGATGTAAAGGAGAACATGGTCAGGCTTTACAATTTTTCAACAAAACCGGCTTCTTTTAAAAAGCTAAAAACATGAATTGTCTCAACCAGTGCATCTTCACTTAAAATCATTGAAGGGTGAAAAGGAATGTGTTCGCTGTAAAATGGCGCAAATTATTTTTTTCTCAGTCACAGGTTGTTTGCATGGGAGTAAAATGTGGGTTACTGCAAGTTCGTCTCCACATTTGTCACAAACAGGCTTGTCTTTTTTTGTCAGCAAGAAATTGTGGCTAAGGTGCGTGTGTCCAATGCGGAGGCGACATAAGACAACTTCGATAAACCGCTCTTGGTGTGAACATGACTTCCACTCTTCCATGATGGGTTTCACAAGGCGTAGCTTATTGTTTGTTTGATTGTTCCATGCGGACTGCCATTTTTCTTTCAGTTTATGGCACACTAATTTCATGCAGTCTCTGTAAGGAATTCTTATGTTTTTTGATTTCCTTATATCGAGCTTTCGCTGCACTCTCGTCTGCTTTCTCATTTCCACAGATTCCTACGTGGCTCGGCACCCAGAAAAATTTGATGTTTTGTCCCCGCCTCGTTGCTCTTATGTTGTGTAGGATGTCACCGATTATTGACAGAACAGCATTCCTAGGCTGAAGTGCTGTAAGTATGCTTAGTGAGTCTGTATAAATGATGCTGTTTTCAATGTTTTCATTTATTATTCTTTCTACAGCCACAGAAATCGCATGACTCTCTGCAGTGAGAATTGATGCACATTGCGGCAGCCGTACTGATCTTTAGCAGGGAAGAAGTTTGGGCGTGTTGGTGGGATACATACAAACTGGGATACATAGCGCAAGAAGCCCTGCTTGTCCCTGTGTCTTTCTTGCGCTATGTATCCCAGTTTTTATGTACTGATTTTTCCCGGCTATAGTTTTAGTGTCAATATAGCAGCGAACGTTTGCCGCCAAAAGCTTGCTCAGTCGCAGAAGCGATGCATGACGCAATGATGATGCAGATTTAGCGTGTCGCTGGCGTTAATGAGTTGCCGCCGAGGGAAGGAAGATAACGAAGGTGAAAGCTACGTAGCTCCACATGGAGCTGTGCAGATGGTGATGGTGCCATCGTGACGAAATCTGGGGTGGCGATCTTGACGTCCCAGGCAATTTTTTTGTCGGTTTCGCGTTCGGAAAGAGATAACATGCGCTGTCATTCGTTCTTGTCTCGTGTATTTGAATATGGGCCTCAATAAACTCTATATCCCATTCGTCCCCAAAAGTAGATGTGCGCGGGAAATGCGCGCTCGCTCGCTCGCTCACACACACACACACACAAACACACACACACACACACACACACACACACACACACACACACACACACACACACACACACACACACACACACACACACACACACATGTTCGTCCATATACACATTTACACACGCCCACGCATGACATGCACACACGCACAAAAAAGTTACAGAGGCACTTAAGTCTCCTTACGTGCATTAAATGCGAAAGTATACTGGGCGTGTCGACTATATCGACGTCCGTACACCATTAAAAAAGTTGTACCCGTTGGGGCTGGTCCCACAGCGATAATCATCATCTTATACCCGCATTTCTTTTCTTTAACGCTGTGAGCCCGGTACTTCCAGGTCACGGACGGCATACGCATTATCAACGTGACATAGCATTCTCGACAGGAAAGTAGCGAGCGCAGAGTTTTCAAGAAATGAAGCGCAAATAAGGCAGATATGACGATTATTGTTGGACAAGCCCCAAGGGGTGCATACATTTGCAAGAGTACTAGTTAGACGTCCGTGTCAAGGGACATTGTCAAATGTCATCACTTGCTCATGTGATCTTGCAACTTGAGGTTCTTAGTTGGTGACGGGACTATGTGATCACTTGTTCATGTGCTCGAATTGGGCAAAGCCGATTCTGAGGGTAATCTACCCAAATTTTGGGGGGTGGGCAGTCAATTTTGGGAGTGGGCCAGGTCGGTTTTGAACGTGCATAAACTCCGTTCTCGAAATAGGCAGTCAACTGTGTGGATGAGCCACCCAAATTTTCGGGGTGGTCCAAGTCGATATTAGGAGTGGGCCAAGTCGGTTTTGAACATGGGTCAGCTCAATTTTCTAATTGGGCAGTCAGTTTTGGGGGCGGCCCACCGAAATTTTGGGGGTGGGCAAGTCAATTTTCGGAGAGGGCCAGGTCAATTTTGAACTCAATTTTCGAACTGGGCAAAGTCAATTTGGGGAACGGGCCATGGAGTCCGACCGACACCGTCCGTCCGAATAGCCACGGCGTACGTCCGACGCCGTGGCCGTAGACTACACCGGGGAAATTTTCTTGTGGCGATTTGTCTCTTACGGTTAGTAAAACGTTTCTTAGTTTGCGGGTTGGCACATGCGCAATTTTGACGTCGTACCTGCGCATGATACGAGCCATGGTCTCACTTGTGCCAGGGACATGGAATGGCAGTTCACTTCGGAGACGACGTAGAAAGCTGTCTTTCTGGGAGTGACACTTCTTTCCTTACCGAGGATAAAAAGGACGCAGGGTTGCCACAGGTTCCTAAATCTTCCTAGATACTCCCAATATCACACGTTCAGTCCTCCTGTTTTGCGCAAACGGTTTTTGCTGGCTGGAACAGCGTAACAGGAACAGAGCTTTTGTGTGAAAACGGATGTACCGAGTTAAAATACAGGTGCCGGCCTGCGTGTGTGGGCTTCCTGTAGACGTTGAAGGGAAGGCCAGACTCACCGCGCTTGACAATAACATCAAGAAACGGTAGACAACCGTATGCTTCTTGCTTGACAGTAAACTGAATAGCCTGTTCCACGCTCTTACGACAAGCAGTTAAGGCAGCGAGAGCGTCCGTGTGAATTATGCAGAAGCAATGATCTACATATCACAGGTAAAACTTTGGATAAAGGGGTAAAAGATGCAAACGTCCGACGTTCGGCGCCTCCATGGCCAGATTCGCAACAGAAACTGATATAGATGCACCCATAGCCGTAGCATGCGTTAGCAGGTAAAAATTCTGTTGGAAAACGAAGTATGTATTCAACAAACAGAACCTAAGGAGACGGGACAGGTCTGAAACGTCAATCGCACACCTATCGAGAAGCGACCCGTCAGCTTCGAGGGCAGCGACGCAAACCTACTGGAACGCTTGCGGATAGTGACTTAATATCAAATGAGACCATGACGTCATTGAGTCGCCAGAATTGCGTACGTGAGTGCCGCTTTTTCCAACGAGTGACGAAATGATACGGTGTGAGAAACCGGAAAGCTTGCACAGAGGTGAGCGAGTGTAGTTGACAATGGGCCGCAGAGAAACACCTTGTTTGTGCATCTTTTGTAAGCCATTAAGTGCAGGAGCTGATCCGTTGTGACAAAGTAGCCGGTAATAGAGTGATTTATGATGTGGCGGCACCAAATGGAAGTCGTCAGCTAGAAGCTTTTATAAGTCCCTTTGCAGTTTTCCTGTGGGGTCGCGCGACAGGCGAGCACAGGTATTGGCATCACTAATCGGTGCCAGTATCTTTTTGGTGTAGTCACCACTAACAAGCAAAACAGTTGCGTTTCCTTTGTCAGCAGGAAGAATGACGATGTCTGGATTGCTTCGAAGCCGGTAAATAGTCTCATGTTCCTTTAGGGATAGCGCGGAGTTTGAAGAACGGTTTTGAAGCCTAGAAAGCACGTTAATAACACGCGTGCGAGCTTCGGCACGTCTAGTGGTGTCGACTTGGCTTACCCAGCCTTTTCAACAGCACAAATCAGCTACTTTCTATCTCGTGTACGTCCTGTGCTAAAGTTTAGACCAAACTTCAAAACCGAGAGTTCCGCTTTGTCAGGCTTACAGGAAGAAAGATTGTGTACAGCCTCTCTTGGTAAACTCCGGGATGTACAGTTTCAGGATGTTCGCAGCCTGTCCAGCTTCGCGTGGTGCATCACATTGTTATTTCGTTTTCTCAGGCTTGCTTGAAAGTTAGCGCGTAGCTTTATTGAAGCAAATTCGGTGGGGCACAGGAACTCTAGTCGGCAACGGACAAAGAAGGTATCATTTGCCAGCATACGGACTTTAGCCTTGCACTCCGATATTCTTGTTTGCGGTAGTAGTTGTTCAGCCCTTGAAATCAAGCAGTCTTTTCGCGTTTATTCAACATGTATTTTTCCGGCCAGACGGGCTGCCATCAAACTTTCAATTTCAGCTCTTGGAGTTTACACGGAACATGACGGCGACGGCAGAAATGAGCCTGAAGCGTCCATATAATTGCTATCGCAATAATGTAATAAGAGTATCAGAGTCCCGTGGCCCATCACTTTCCGCAAAAGAAGTAACAAAATCGAACTTTCACCATGCGACAATTCGCTGCGCCGCAACAATGTCTTTCTTTTCTTGGGCGGGGCCACCGAAGCTAACAAAAACGCAAAGGAAAGCATGTTGGCCAAAATCTAATGCCTACTTTGGGCACCTAATGTGGCTATACCCAAGGAATATCGAAGAAAACGTGAGACACTTGGTCCACAGAGAACCATACACATACTGATCGGTATCCTACACCGGCGAGACAAAAGACTTTCCGGAGAGGTTGCAATAAAATCAAAGTGAAGGTGATGCCCTCAAGCAGAGGCGTTGCAATCCATAGAGTCCCCACAAAGATGATGGCGAGCGCCCATTGTTTCTTTTTCTCGTCTGCTAGCCAGAAAGCGTCCAAAGCTCTGGCAGGTTAAAATCCAATCGGCCAGAGAAAAACGAACGCGCACCAAAGTGTGCCGCGAGGTGGTCGGGGCAACACGAGAAAAAGGCATGCGCCCTGGCTGGCTCTGGTAGCCCGCGAGTAGTGAGAACAAGAAAATCGATTAGGCTGAATGAGTCCTCGCGAATAAAAGTCAAAGCAGAAAAAATAAATACGAAGGTAGTTACCTTTGATGGCTTTACTGTCTTGACATCGATGCTTTGGCGCAGGTGAAAAAAATGTTGATATTCTTCTCTGCGACATGACGGCGAAAATGAATCCCTACTAGTCTTCATCTCATAAGCCCTAGCTGCGTACTTTGCCAACTTGTATGATAGTGTGTTGATTTGGCTTGTCTCGTCGTATGACCCGATGTACGACTTTGGAAATGTCAATGCACCTTTAGTGTCAAATGTTTATGAGAACTTTAGGGCAATAAAGTTTCGGAATTGAAATCCATTCGCTCCACAAAATACTGCGGCCTTCGCGAGATGCCGCGACGAGCCCGCTCGCCATCAAAACGCCCTTGAAACTTAGTGCTCGGATGGGGCTCCTTGCGTTATGCGACTCCAGGTGCATGGGAGCTGCCACGAAATTCAGCCCGAGTTCGCAATGCTCGCGCCGAAATGTCTTTTCGAGCATAAAAAAGACATTCTAGACAAAATCCAGAATGATTTCCGACTCCGGAGTTGTTTTTGTCGGCGGTGCAGGACAGCACGAAATAACTTCGGGGGGGGGGGGGGGCTGCCCCCCCCCCTGGCTACGCCCCTGGCCCGATGGGCTTTACCAGCTTAAGGTAATGCCCATTGGACTGTGTAATGTCCCAGCCACATTTGAAATGATGATGGACTCCCTCCTTCGTGGATACAAATAAATGGTCAACATGTCTCTGTTACCTTGACGATGCCATCGTCTTCTCACCGGCATTTGAAAGCCACCTTAGCCGCTTAATTGTCGGCAGTTCTTGAAGTTTTCCGGCAAGCAGGCCTTCAGCTCAACTTTGCCAAATGCCGTTTTGGCCGCCGCGAAATCACTGTGCTTGGCCACCTTGTGAGTGCTGCAGGCGTGCAACTTGACTCAGAAAAAATTTGCGTTGTCAAAGACTTCCCTATGCCACGTTCCGCTAAAGACGTACGGAGCTTTGTCGGCTTGGGCTCCTATTTTCGACGATGCCAGTCCACTCACGCAATTTTTGAAGAAGGAAACGTCTTTTTCTTGGGGTCTTGAACAGGCCACTGTGTTTCACACGCTCACGACTTTACTTACGTCACCACCCATCTTGGCCCACATTTTGACCCGTCGGCCCCCACTGAGCTCGGCACCCACGCCAGTGGACATGGCATCGGCGCTGTTCTCGCCCAGCAGCAACAAGGACGAGACCGCGTCATCGCCTATGCCAGTCGCCTTCTTTCCTCTTCAGAGTGCAAATTTTAGATCACTGAACGCGAGTTCCTCGCACTAGTTTGGGCTGTCGGCAAGTTTCGACCATACTTGTTCGGCCGCACGTTTTCGGTCATCACAGACCACCATGCGCTTTCCTGGTTGTCTTCCCTCAAAGATACCACTGGATGACTTGGTCGTTGGGCACTGAAACTGCAAGAATACAGCTTTGACGTCACTTACAAGTCTGGCAGACTGGACCAGGATGCGTACTGCCTATGCCGTCATCCCGTGGATCCTCCCGACTTGTCAGCGCACGATTCGGACGCCTGTGTCTTCGCGATATCCGATTTAACCGACATATATGCAGCGAACAGCTCCGTGATGCCAATATACGGTCAATTATCCACCGTCTACGCTCTCATCACTCTGCCCCGTCCCTACAATTATTCGTGCTTCGTGACGGAACCTTATACAGACGCAACACCAGCTCCGATGACCCAGAGCTTCTACTGGTTCTTCCCGAAGCACTCCGTTGTGCACTGTTCTCGAACAGCTTCATGACGCCCCAACCGTTGGACATCTCGGAGCAACTTGCACGTACGATCGCATTCGGCGTCGGTTCTTCTGGCCAGGCCTCCACCGCTCTGTGCGCCGACACGTTGCTGCTTGTGAGTCCTGCCAGCGCCACAAGCATCCATCCTTGTCGCCAGCCGGTCCTCTTCAGCCCATAGACATTCCCGGTGTCCCGTTTTAGCGCGTCGGCCTTAATCTCATCGGGCCATTCCCAACATCTCTGACTGGGAACAAGTGGATTGCCGTAGCTACGGACTACGCGACACGATACGCTATCACGCGGGCACTGCCGACAAGCTGTGCCACTGACGTTGCAGAGTTTCTACTTTACGACGTTATTCACCACGGCGATTGACAGCTGCTGACCGACCGTGGTCGCTCATTTCTGTCCCAAGTCGTCGGCGCCATTCTTCGCTCGAGTTCCATACGTCACAAGTTAACCACTGCCTACCATCCGCAAACCAATGGGCTTACCGAGCGCCTCAACCGCAAGCTGACCACAATGCTCTCCATGTACGTTTCCTCAGACCACCGTGATTGGGACAGCACCTTGCCTTATATGTGAGATTCGCCGGCAACTTGTCACGCCATGACACCGCTGGCTTTCCCCCCTTTTATCTCTTGTTTGGCCGCCATCCCACATTGCACTTCGAGACTCTTTTACCATCACCTATGCACCCTGTAACAGACTACGCCCGCGATGCAGCTTCTCGGGCTGCAACGGCTCGCCGGATTGCAAGAGATCTTCTTTATGCCTCCCAGCTGTCCCAGAAGGCCCGCTACGATCGCCATATCACAGAGTCGTTAATTACTTTCCGGGCTCTTCGGTCCTCCTGTGGACGCATTGCCGCCACGTTGGCTTGTCGTCCAAGCTTCTTTCCCGCTACTCTGGGCCTTACAAGGTCCTACGCCAGATCACTGACGTCACGTACGAGATCGCTTCGTCGGAAAGTATATCATCTGCCGCGTCCGCCACTGATATCGTGCGTCTCCCGGCTTATAAGCCTTATGTTGCCGGACAGGTCCTACTGCTCCTTATAAGCGCCGAGACGGCGCACTCGCCGGCGGGGGTTCTATATGTTACGTGCTATTCCCGCGCACTGAAGCACGCATCCTGTCGAGCATGGAATAATGCGCCAGAAAGACGGTGAAGACGACGATCAGAGTAGCACTCGTGTTGTTCTGCCATCTAGCCTGCAGCCGTCTCTCTGTATATATTTTGTAAATATAATTTCCTATATCCCTTTTGGCAACTCTCATCCCCGTGGCCATATTTATTCAATTGTGTGTTTTACTAATTGAAACAACTTGTCATTATTTCGCCTTATTGGCGGTGCCTCCAGGACACCAAAGCTAGATCCCGGACTGGTCCGTGAATTGGGGCTCGCCGAGGCCTGCGCGTGCCAGGGGAGTATAAGATCGGCTGTCCACTATCGCGGACAGCCAATTTTTTATGCGAACACCCCCTGGCACGCTAGCTTCGGCTTCCGCGGCCCCAACCCACGGACCGCCCTGCTTCCAGCTTTGGTACCCCCGCTACCCCTTGGGTGCCCCGGATATCCTGCGCCGCCTGCTCTATTATAACCTCAGGTGCTCTCCTGAGGCCTCCGTTTGCCGGTTAAATGTGACCTCCTGGAGCAGTGCTTGTAAAAAAAAATTACCGACGATTACGTTACTTCCTAATGCGAAATTTGAGCGCAGCAAATAAGCTGTTTCACCTTTTCGATAGATTGAGGCAAAGAAATCGAGCAACACATGTATGCGCTATCACAGAATTTTTTTTTTTATTTTTCACACGTATTCCTTTAACAAAGACTCCACTAGGTAAGCTTCTGCTTCGGCGGCACGCACCTCTGGATTCTGACGGCGACGGCGCTGGGCCTCTGCTCTGGCAGCTCGTTTAGCAGCAGCAGCAGCAGCAGCAGCAGCAGACGGAGGACTTCCATCGGTCGTCTCGCTCATGGCTCAGAAAGAACTGGCAGATAATTTCGCAGTGGCGAACGGCAGCGGCAATTTCGGCTCGGGCGGTGCACATATACAGATCCGCCGCCACCGATCTGGCTCTCTGATTGCCACCGCACAGGGCGAACGGCAGCGGCAATTTCGGCTCGGGCGGTGCACATATACAGATCCGCCGCCACCGATCTGGCTCTCTGATTGCCACCGCACAGGGGTTGCATTGGAGGAGGAGCGAAGAAAGGAATTAAGTTCGAGCCGGCGCTTTGACAACCGGAGACTCGCAGGAAGAGGGGGGAGGGGGGCGGCGTGTACACCCAGCGGCAAACGATGGGGGCAGAAGCGCGCGCAGCAAGCGGACAACACGATAAAGGGAGGAGGGAAGAGATAGCAGCGACTGACTGATGCCGCTGACGCCGATAGTGAGTCAACCCCAGCTGCGGAGTTGGTTTCAGGGACAACGCCGCCGATGCCGACACAAACAATATGATACCCTCGCTTCCGCAGCGCTAAGAACCAGGTCTAGCCGTGGGAAGGTGGTCACGTATTCGTCGACGTGCCGGGGCCTACGTGAAATAACCGGCGCGTCGGCAACTGAAGAGCACCCTATCCGCCACACAAGAACAGGGGGGGGGACCCTTTCCTCCTCTTTCTGCATGGCGGCGACGGTGTTCTATGCAGTCACGTTATCTTGACTCTCTAGCGGCGTCAGCGGCATCCAGCGGTATCAGTCGGTCGCTGCTAGCGCTGGGGGGATGAAAGGGGGGCGGAGCTGGTTACGAGGCCGACGACGACGCGAAACCCAGGAACGGACGCCAAAGAGCCGCGCTCTAAAAATGCAATCTATCACCGCGACGAAACAAACTCGACCGCACTTCGCAATGGACGACCGCACGCCAAGTTTCATCCTAGTGTTCCTGTATATGCTCCCGCAGGGAGCATATATATACAGGAACACTATTTCATCCTAGACGCCAGCGCTCGTTTCTCCCCTGGCGGAACGATTTCATCTCCAACGGGTGTAGGTTTCCGCCGCCGTCGCGCCCGCGTTCAGTTCGCGCTGCGCGCGAAACGTCTCTTGTTTGCGACGGCGCCTCTTCAGTTGACCGGAAATTATTATTGTATTGTTAACTGTCACGATAGCAATGTAAACACGAAAGGGTTGATGCCACCAGTGAAATTCTGCCGATTCACAAGAAAATGGTACGAAAGAAGCAGACGACAGACATGGATTACTGCGGTGCGCCGAGGGAAGTAAACAACTGGCAAACGAAGCGAGCTTGTTCATTGATCACTCCTGAGTGTATGACGGTTTTGATATGTAACCCACATGAATTTAATAATTACTCGGTACATAATCTTTTTATTCATATAAAAACTTTAAGTTGTTCGACGAGCGCTTGTCCTGTCTTCTTTCTCGTGTTTCGTTTGTGTGTGCGCTGCCCAAGAATGGAAACCACTTCTATTGTACGCGCTAGCAGTGGCCGAAGTTCACGCGTGCCCAGAAATTGAATATGTGCACGAAGCATTGAACATGACCGGAGCTCATTCCTGCATCACCACTGCACCGATCGATCGAGTTACTGGACGATACATGCCCGCGTCTTGGTCGCGCCGGCATTGCTAAAGGAGAAATGATTACTAATAGTTTCAACTTCCGTCTCTTGAGCACTGTTAAAAAATAGCCAAGCTATTTACATTGCTTCCTCTATTCTACATTTTAGGGAACGTACTAGTTAAAGTTGTGTGCGCATGTCGTACTAGTGCTATGCAGCGATATATTTTGTTTATTTCCGCACAGTGTCGATGGAAGTCCGTTGTCGCCATCAGAGACCACACGGATTTGTAGCAAACATTTCGTGAGAAACTGTAAAAATGACTCTAGCTCGTAAGTGCCGTATGTATGTGCCGCATCGTATGTGCTGACGATTTTTTCCGGCGGCACATACGATGTCGTTTCCAATTACCTGCTCAGCGTCACTTACATGGTTAAGCAGACGCTGCCCTTTCGCCGCATTGCAGTCATAAAAATAATCGTCAAGCGTGCCGATCTTCTTTAAGGCAAATGGAAGCGTGTACAGTCTGTTTCACACTTAGGGGAAAACTAGGAACGTATTACATCGCGATGCGGCAAGCAATGGAGTCGTGCGGCGGCAGCAGCTCGAGCAGGCGCAGACGCTCGAAGGGCGGAGTCGTGATCTGCGTCGTGCTACGGCGGCGCGCGCTGGCCGCATTGTCGGGAAGCGTGCTACTGTCTAGGGGCAGTGCACCGATTTCATCGGTACTGCGGGAACTGAGCTGATATTCTTTACTAAACGTTGTGCGTCGCCAAACTCTGAGCCTTCGTTGGCGATAATGGAGTTCCACAAACTTCTTTTGACAGCATGCTTCGTTTGTTCTTTCGAAAGGCCGGGGTACTGAGCGCGTGCACGTATATTTCTTCACTGTGTGTGCTACCGTAATAAGCAGCGACAAGACGCTCCAAGATGTGCGCGCAACGTGCTCAGTCTTTGACTCGAAATGAAAACAAAGCACTCAGCAATGATAACTATGGGGGTCGAACACGATGAAACAAACGGATACGATTAAAGGAATGTTTTAGGTTAAGACAATGAGCTGGAAGTGGTTTTTCTCGACAATCATTCACTACACCAGAGAGACCCTGCACGCCGGCGGGGGATTGGACACGTCACGCTCGGAACTTCAGTTAGTATCTCGTCATGTCCCCAGCGGCAGCGATGAGAGCGCTCATTCTGGAAGGCAGTGAAGTGTAAAATGACTTGATCAGGGATGTGTTCATTCGCAGCACGTGTCAGTCGCTGACGATGGTGGATCGAAGCCTATCCTCGGGCGACTGATAGAGGGGATGGTGCGCCAACGATACTTTCAACGAGCCCCAGACATCTTAAATGATGTTGGCGCCAGGGGATTGAGGCGGCCACTCCAAGATAGTGACGGCGCGCTCTTCCAGCAGTTCTTGCACAACACGAGCAGTGTGGATCGGCGATCTATCGTGTTAGAATATATAGTCGCCTTCCAGGAACGGGCCGTCAAGAATGTATGGAATCAGTGCGTCGTCTATGACTGCCCTGCAGCGATGAACTTACCTTCGAGGCGTATCAGTGGGCGTTGCACAACGCTTAGTAAAGAATACCGGCTCATTTCACGCAGTAACGATGAGATCGACGCCGTGCAACTGACAGTAGGTTTCCCGACAATGCGGCCAGCGCGCGCCGCCGTAGCAGACGACGCCGTTCAAGATCCCGCCCCTCGAGCACCTGCGCGAGCTGCTGCCGCCGCCTGACTCAAGCGCTCGCCGCATCGCGATGCCATGCGCTCCGAGTTTTCCCCTAAATGTGAAACAGACTGTACATCGCCCTTCGAATGAAATGTCCACGCGCACACACGTAGGCACACACCGCGCGCGGCATGAAACGTGCCCAAACACGCGCAGTGCGGCAGTGCAAGAGGCAATCCAGACGGTGCGAACGAGAGATGGGAGAGGGGTACCACCCGCTAATAGAATTTTTCTTCGCATGCGGCGCTCTCAACGCCGGCGCAGCAGCGCCGCTCTCGGTGCCGTTCTTGTCCGTGCCGGCATGTCTAGGGGAGAAATGCACACAACACGCGCTAAGAAACCTCCTCCGTAGTGACTAGGCAGAGTCACATATTCAATGAGCCAAGGCCCCCAGATTTTACTCACGCCTGCGCAGAAACGTCGAGCGCAGCGAGAAATGCCACGTCCCGCTGTACCTACTAGCAATTATATTTTTGCCCACGGATGTGGACACGAAAAAGTCGCAGTTTCGCCCGAAAGGCTTAGCAGCGATTGCGATAGCAAATTAGCAGACAGCCATACGAAGTAAAGATAGCACCTTTATCAGCCGTACCAACTTGTAAACATTCACCGTCTAAAAACTCAATTTACAAGCATGGTGTCGCGTGCACAGCGAACATGAACGCATCATACTCGATGACCGCGGACACTCGCTGTCAAAACGCTGGCGTGAGGAAAAGCGGCAGCAGCAGCAGCGAGCAAAGTGAGCGCCGAGAACCCACAGCACGCACAAAGCTACGAGCCGCCGACGTAGTACCTAGATTCTGCCGCAGATCGCTCTCGAGATACGGCCGCGCGACCGCGAGCAGCCGCCACATGCGCAGTTGCAGCCTGAGTGGAATGCCACTGCATGACCGCCCCCCCCCCCCCCCTCCCGTGCCTCGCACGCCACGGAAGACGGCGCGCTTCCTCCCTGCTATTCCTCCCTTTCGCACGGGCAAGATTGAGCCGCGATCGTCGTATCCCCTCGCAAGCTTTCACTCGCGCATTCAGCGTAGGGCGCGCTACGACGGTGTTCTCGCCCTTCGACTTTATACGGATCCGCATGGCGACGGCAGAAATATGCTTGGAGTATCCATATAATTGCTATCGCAATAAAATGACGACCAACGAGCGGCTCACAGCTTCGCTGTAAAAACAACGAGGCTGCAGTCTCGCCGGAAAGCCGAAACAGTATTAGTAACAGTTGTACTTGAATAAATTTCGTGTGACCTCGAAGAATTGTTTACAGAAGTGACAGCCTTACATTAGCATTTGCGGGACCTCATAGTAGGAGCCAGTTGAATTTCACAGCCCGTCCCCTTGCACCCCCAAGAGACTTGCGTCTCTCGGAGGTGTGATTCGTGTGATTGTCTCATACTTTGGTTTCCATTAAAAGTATATATATATATATATATATATATATATATATATCGTGCTGACGATGCCCTCTCGGTGAGCGCATATTTCCCCCCTCATCTTTTAAGAGATTCAATACATACAAGCATTTGTCTCGCAAACCAGATTTATTTCAAGGGAAATTTTCCACGTCTCAATAATTTCTCTCGTCGTATTCGAGTGCTGATTGCCGTGTTATAGTTTGTTAACGAAGCTTCCCTTCAAGTCTAAATATTGTAAGGCAGTTTTCCTAGTCTCTAAAGCCGCTCGAGTTCACGCTGCTCCTCTGGCGGCCATTTTTCCAAGAAATTATGCCTTCCAGCCACTGTCGACTGTCGCGGACAACACCAGCCCCTTTCCACATAAGTATGAGGCTCGGAGCAGGAGCTATGGCGCTTGAAAGTAACCGCTGGCTTGACGAACCAACCGACTGAGCTACCTTTTCGGGCAACATTGAAGGATCACGAGTTCAAATCATAAGTTATGTTCTTTTTTTTACCTTTCTTTTTCTTTCTTTTTAATGTCTTTTCCTTCATTTTATCACTGTACGGAAACCCTCCTAAAAAAAAAATTATATATCCTCAATTATGTGTGGCCACACATGTGCAGGTCATAAATACCAGGTTCTCTAGCCGAGTGCCATCCATGCGGTATAACCGAGCTCAGATTGACCCACCTTGTCTGATCAAATTGGGCACCACTGTAGGTTAAATGAGGCGTACAACTCCTGCGGGACCCGCCGTGGTTGCTCAGTGGTCATGGTGTTAGACTGCTGAGCATGAGGTCGCGGGATCGGACCCCGGCCACGGCGGCCGCATTTCGATGGGGGCGAAATGCGAAAACACCCGTGTACTTAGAATTTGGTGCACGTTAAAGAACCCCAGGTGGTCGAAATTTTCGGAGTCCTCCACTAAGGCGTGCATAATCAGAAAGTGGTTTTGTCACGCAAAACACCATTCTCCAATTTTTAATTTAATTCCTGCGGGGACGGTAGAGTATCCGTCTCCAGTGCAAAACGACCGTGATTCAAATCCCGGTGCAGCGCAATTCTCCACCGGAAAATACAAAAAAAAAACGTGTGTTGAGAAAATTGCACAAACAGGCCTGGAGTGCGGCTGTGTTGAGAAAATTGCACAAACAGGCCTGGAGTGCGGCCTGATCCCGGTGACCAGAACCGGTAACGCACTCTCTCACCAGAGCAGGATTGGCCACCCTGGTGCAGTACTTGGCCACAACCTCCTATATGAATACAACAATCAAACCCCGGCCCTCAGTCCCCAGCAGCCGCGAAGCAACTGACCACGGCGGCGGTCAGATCTGTGACGCTGCAGAGGGTGCTAAGAATACCTGGCTCCGGACAGGCCGCCATTGGAATCTGAACCTGGCAACGTTAATCAACAAGCGTAAGACAGCGGACATCAGAAACTATAATATGGATAGAATTGAACAGGCTCTCAGGAACGGAGGAAGCCTAAAAACAGTGAAGAAGAAACTAGGAATAGGCAAGAATCAGACGTGTGCGTTAAGAGACAAAGCCGGAAATATCGTTACTAATATGGATGAGATAGTTCAAGTGGCTGAGGAGTTCTATAGAGATTTATACAGTACCAGTGGTACCCACGACGATAGTGGAAGAGAGAATAGCCTAGAGGAATTCGAAATCCCACAGGTAACGCCAGAAGAAGTAAAGAAAGCCTTAGGAGCTATGCAAAGGGGGAAGGCAGCTGGGGAGGATCAGGTAACAGCAGATTTGTTGAAGGATGGTGGTCAGATTGTTCTAGAGAAACTGGCCACCCTGTATACGCAATGCCTCATAACCTCGAGCGTACCGGAATCTTGGAAGAACGCTAACATAATCCTAATCCATAAGAAAGGGGACGCCAAAGACTTGAAAAATTATAGACCGATCAGCTTACTGTCCGTTGCCTACAAAGTATTTACTAAGGTAATCGCAAATAGAATCAGGAACACCTTAGACTTCTGTCAACCAAAGGACCAGGCAGGATTCCGTAAAGGCTACTCAACAATAGACCATATTCACACTGTCAATCAAGTGATAGAGAAATGTGCAGAATATAACCAACCCTTATATATAGCTTTCATTGATTACGAGAAAGCGTTTGATTCAGTCGAAACCTCAGCAGTCATGGAGGCATTACGGAATCAGGGTGTAGATGAGCCATATGTAAAAATACTGGAAGATATCTATAGCGGCTCCACAGCCACCGTAGTCCTCCACAAAGAAAGTAACAAAATCCCTATAAAGAAAGGCGTCAGACAGGGAGATACGATATCTCCAATGCTATTCACAGCATGTTTACAGGAGGTATTCAGAGGCCTGGAGTGGGAAGAATTGGGGATAAAAGTTGATGGAGAATACCTTAGCAACTTGCGATTCGCTGATGATATTGCCTTGCTTAGTAACTCAGGAGACCAATTGCAATGCATGCTCACTGACCTGGAGAGGCAAAGCAGAAGGGTGGGTCTGAAAATTAATTTGCAGAAAACTAAAGTATTGTTTAACAGTCTCGGAAGAGAACAGCAGTTTACGATAGGTAGCGAAGCACTGGAAGTGGTAAGGGAATACATCTACTTAGGGCAGGTAGTGACCACGGATCCGGATCATGAGACTGAAATAACCAGAAGAATAAGAATGGGCTGGAGTGCGCTTGGCAGGCATTCTCAAATCATGAACAGCAGGTTACCACTATCCCTCAAAAGGAAAGTGTATAACAGCTGTGTGTTACCAGTACTCACATATGGGGCAGAAACCTGGAGGCTTACGAAAAGGGTTCTGCTGAAATTGAGGACGACGCAACGAGCTATGGAAAGAAGAATGATGGGTGTAACGTTAAGGGATAAGAAAAGAGCAGATTGGGTGAGGCAACAAACGCGGGTAAACGACATCTTAGTTGAAATCAAGAAAAAGAAATGGGCATGGGCAGGACATGTAATGAGGAGGGAAGATAACCGATGGTCATTAAGGGTTACGGACTGGATTCCAAGGGAAGGGAAGCGTAGCAGGGGGCGGCAGAAAGTTAGGTGGGCGGATGAAATTAAGACGTTTGCAGGGACAACATGGCCACAATTAGTACATGACCGGGGTAGTTGGAGAAGTATGGGAGAGGCCTTTGCCCTGCAGTGGGCGTAACTAGGCTGATGATATATATATATATATATATATATATATATATATATATATATATATATATATATATATATATATAAGCCAACACTGACACCAAGGGCAACATAGGGGAAATTATTTGTGCTTAACAAATGAAGAAACGATAAATTAATGGAAATTAAAGCGGATGAAGAAACAACTTGCCGCAGGTGGGAACCGAACCCGCAACCTTCGCGAGCAATTAATTTTCATTAATTTATCGTTTCTTTACTTCATTTATTAAGCACAAATCATTTCCCCTATGTTGTCCTTGGTGTCAGTGTTTGTTGGCTTCCTATGATATGACTAATAAAAATCGGGCCCCTTGGTTAACCCCCTTTCTTCTCATTTACATATATATTGCAACTATCAAAAGAAGCCAACAAGGAAAGACACCAAGGGCAGCATCACATGTGAAAATGTAGACAACGGTTCCTGCCCCAACTGCAGCCAGTTGTTTTTTCATCCACTTTCCATGAATTTATCATTTTCTTTAATTATAAGTACATGCAATTTGACCTATGATGTCTTTGGTGTCGTCGTTTGTTGCCTTCTTATGACATGACTAATAAAAATCGGGCCCTCGGTTACACACACATATATAGGTGGGGTCTGGAAAGTAGGTCAGGCCCCAGGCCACTCCCCCCCCCCCCCCCAGCCCAGAAAAATGAAAACTTTCCGCCCATGGCCGTCATTACTGGTCTGGTAAAACATTTACCAATAGCATCGATGTGCATTCTCTCTTGTACATTTTATACTTACACATTTTTGTGTCTGCAACATCTACAGGCTTGGAATGATGCCTGTCACTGGCAAAAGATGCTGAGAGTGAGTGGGGCTATACTAATCCAGGTACTACCAAATTAGGAAGGCCCAGTAAGCTTCAACAAGACACTCTCTCGCCAGAACAGTAATTGGCCTCCCTGGTGCAGTATTCGGCCACCCTCTCCCAAATGACTCACTCAATTACCCAATGGCCCTCAGTCCCCAGCAGCTGTAGAGCACCTGACGAAAAGGCGGCGGTCAGACCTGTAATGAAGCAGAGGGTGCCAAGAATCTCTGGACCCGGACAGGCCGCCAATGGAAACTGACTCTGGCAACGTTCAATACCCAGATCCTCTCGAGTGAAGCTAACTTTTCAGGACTCTTTGAGGAAATATCAGGCATTGTTTGGGATATCATTGGCTTTAGTGAGGTTAGAACTGGTGAGGCTTATACATTGCTGAATAACGGCCACGTCCTCTGCTATAGAGGCCTGATAAGAAGCAATAAGGGGTAGGATTCCTAATCCATAAGGACATAGCGGGCAACATTGACGAATTCTACAGCATTAACGAGAGGGTACCAGTAATCATAATCAAACTCGATCAGAGGTGTAGATTTAAGGTACACGCCTACGCTCCAACATCCAGTCACAACGATGAGGTAGTAGATCAGTTTTATGAAGATGTTGAATTAGCGATGAGAAAAGTGCCAACTTGGTATACAGTAGTAATGGGCGACTTCAATGCAAAAGTGGGGGAAAAAGCAAGCACGTGAACAGGCAATTGGCAACTACGGCGTCGATTCTAGAAACAGTAGAGAAGAGATGCTGGTAGAATTCGCGAAGGAATAAGCTGCGAATAATGAACGCCTTCTTCAGGAAACTTAGCAACAGAAAGTGGACCTGCAAAAGCCCTAATGATGAAACAAGAAATGAAACTGATTTCATACTTTCTACCAATCCCAGCATAGTGCAGGATGTAGAAGTGATAGGTAGGGTAAAGTGCAGTGATCATAGGTCAGTGAGGGCTAGGATTCACCTCAATTTGAAGAGAGAAACAGTAAAATTGGTCAAGAAGAAACAAGTCAACCTAGAGGCAGTAAGGGTAAAAGCAGACAAATTCGGGCTGTACTTGCAAACAAACATGCTGCCTTAGAACAGAGAGATGATGATGACATAGAGCTAATGAATGAAACCGTAACTAGGCTGGCTTCAGAGGCAGCAATTGAAGTGGGAGGCAAGGCACTAAGGCAACCACTGGGCGAGCTCCCCCAAGTAACAAAGGACCTAATAAAGAAGCGACAAAGAATGAAAGTGTGCAACTCAAGAGATAAGATAGAATTCGCGGAACTGTCAAAACTGATGAAGGCGGCGAAACTAATTTATATTCCAAAACTATAACGTGAGAAAGACTGAAGTAGCCGTAAAAAATGGACGCAGCCTGAAATCAGTGAGAAACTTGGCGTAGGACAAACCAATATGTATGCACTGAAAGATAAGCAGGGTAATATCATCAGCAATTTCGAAGATATAGTAAAAGATGCGGGATAATTCCATACTGACCTGTACAATACCCAGAGGAGTCAGGATACCTCCATTAGAAACAGTAATGAACAGGATACAGAAATTCCTCCTATACCTAGCGACGAGGTCAGAAGGGCCTTGCAAGACATGAAATGAGGAAGAGCAGCAGGAGAAGATGGAATAACAGTCGATTTAATGAAAGATGGAGACATAATACTTGGAAAACTGGCGGCTCTTTATATGAAGTGTCTATCAACTGCAAGGGTCCCAGAAAACTGGAAAAATGGAAACATTATACTAATCTACAAAAAGGGGAACGTTAAAGAATTGAAAAATTATAAGCCCATTAGCTTACTCCCAGTATTATATAAAATATTTACCAAAGTAATCTCCAATAGAATAAGGGCAACACTGGACTTTAGTCAACCAAGGGAACAGGCTGGCTTCAGGAAGGAATACTCCACAATGGATCACATCCATGTCATTAATCAGGTTATCGAGAAATCCGCAGTGTAATAAACCTCTCTCTCTATATGGCTTTCATAGATTACGAAAAGGCATTTTATTCAGTAGAGGTACCAGCAGTCATAGAGGCATTACACAGTCAAGGAGTACAGACCGCTTACGTAAATACCTTGGCAAATATCTAGAGAGATTCCACAGCTACCTTAATTCTACACAAGAAATGTAGGAATATAGCTATAAAGGGGTCAGACAGGGAGACACAATCTCTCCAATGCTATTCACTGCATGCTTGGAAGAAGTATTCAAGCTATTAAACAGGGAAGGCTTAGGAGTAAGGATTGACAGTGAATATCTCAGTGACCTTCGGTTTGCCGATGACATTGTTCTACATGTATTCAGCAACAGTGCAGACGAGTTACAACAAATGATTGAGGACCTTAACAGAGAGTGTGTAAGAGTGGGGTTGAAGATTAATATGCAGAAGACAACGATAATGATGAATAGATTAGCATGGGAACAAGATTCCAGGATCACCAGTTGGCCTCTAGAGTCTGTGAAGGAGTATGTCTACCTAAGTCAACTAATCACAGGAAACCCTGATCACGAGAAGAAAATTCATAGAATAAAAATGGGTTCGATCCCATACGGCACACATTGTCAACTCCTGGCGGGAAGCTTACCATTATCATTGAAAAGTAAAGTGTACAATCAGTGCATTTTACCAGTGCCAACAGATGGGGCAGAGACTTGGAGACTGACAAAGAAGCTTGAGACCAAGTCAAGGACCGTGCAAAGAGCGATGGAACAAAGAATGCTAGGCATAACGTTAAGAGACAGAAAGAGAGCGGTTTGGACCAGAGAGCAAACTGGTATAGCCAATATTCTAATTGACATTAAGAGAAAAAAAGGAGCTGGGCAGGTCATGTAATGCGCCGGTTAGATAACCGTTGGACCATTAAGGTTGCAGAATGGGTACCAAGAGAAGGGAAACGCAATTGAGTAAGACAGAATACTAGGTGGAGCGATGAAATTAGGAAATTCGAGGGCACTAATTGGAATCGGTTCGCGCAGGACAGGGGTAATTGGAGATCGCAGGGAGAGGCCTTCGTCCTGCAGTGGACATAAAACAGGCTGATGATGATGATCTTTGTGTCGAGTTTTGGTCTATGCTGTTTTTCACCACTGTAATTGGAGAAATCTATTATTACAATACAGCAGAAAAATATTTGTGTAAAGGTGATAACTTCTATGTATTTCTGTAACCTGGAATATCCAGGAAATCAGCTGCAGCCGGCATTTCAAATAAGGTTGAATGCAGCTAGTGGTGTAGCCAGGGGGCGGCATACCGGGCACGTGCCCCCTCCCCCGCCCAAATTTCTGCGTTGGTATGCAGTTTTCCCAGCCCTCCTCCCCATCTCCGTCCCAGGTCAAGTGGGTGCCCCTCCCAAAACAAATGCCTGGCTACGCCACAGGTTGTATGGATATAGTCCACAATACATTCTAGGTAAATAAGTTTTGCTGTCACTATAATAAAAAGAATAGCAGGTATAGGTGTTTGGAAAGGTGCTGAAATATGTGTATAATTTACTGCTGCAAGCTAGAGCAAGCCCCTGTATAGCTTCGGGAATGGTGTTCTCACTAGTAGAGCATGTATAGGTCGGTACAATAGGTGGATACTCACTCACCCATGCTTTCACTGGCTTTCTACTCACACTCATGTGTACTCACTCGTCAGTACTCAACCACTGAAAACACTTCATCCATAGGACATTCGTAAAGATGATCCGTAAATTTGAGCATAGCTGCAATGATTGTGAAGCCTGTGCGACGTGGAGCAGGGTCGTTTCAGGCATGCTTGTGTTCAAATGGAATGATCGACATTTGGGCGAGTTGGTACTGGTTTTCGCGCTGCCCCTTCAAGATGTTCAAATGGAATGAACTTGTGAAACAGTGATAACAGGGCAATGTCACCATGAGTGCTCAAAGACTGCAATGAAAGTTTCAGTTTGTTTAGCGTTATATTGAACTGACAGCTGTAATTGTTTGAAATGGAGTGACAAGGCTTATTTTGAATTGATTATAGCATTTCAATAAAGTATTTTTGGTGAGGGAATCAAATAGAAGCATACTCGAACTGAAGACAAATGAGAGTTTGATAAGCCAGCTTGTGAAAATTGGAAGGGGCATTTTTCAATTTGCGTTGCAAGTATCCTAGTGATGGGGAAGCGTTGAGCCACAAAATCACTCAGCGACTGCCTTTCTTGGAATTGGTTTTGTCCTACATGCAAATGAAAAATCTGAAAATAGTGGCATCAATATGACAACTGTAAAAGAGTGCTAAAAATGTGGAATTCTACGATGAAATCACAAAAGTTGGCAGGAATACAGTTACGACAGTCTAAACTGTTGAACTGCCAGTAAACAGTAACAAAGTTCAGTGTATGGGAAACACATGCATGTTCCAAGATGCTTTAGGCCTTTTATCTGATAAGCCTGCAGTAAGCCTCATTTTGCTGGGCTGGGGGCAACAGTAAACGAATCCACACCAGCGGCCTCACAGTTCATCCTTGCCTGAACCATAGTTTCCTACAATTACTAGAAGGAACTCTGGTACTGCCATTGTTCAGCCACCATGCGAATCATAGGTGGTAAATGGATTCGTCTGATCTTCGTGCTTGGGGCTTCAGACATCCTTGTGGCTTCGCTTATTATGCTTTATCTGGGCCTAAATTTCAAAGCAATTTATACTTTAATACAGCAGGTAATGACTCTGCAAGCCTGCATAATCGTTGGCAAGTGCAGTGGTTCTGCTTCTGTGTCCTTGGCATAATGGTTTCAATATTTGTGGTTTTGTGCTAGAGGTCCCATGTTCGAAACCCGCGGTCAGACAATTTTGATATTTCTCTTATCACAACACTGTATTCTTAAATAATCATTTAGGCAAATCTATGTACTAGTAGTCAGTCCCATGCTGACTAAACTGCCCCGCTTGTAGATCCCGCAGACACTAGTGCCTTCTAGTAATTGCGCAAAACTTTATGGTTCCAACGACTAATTTCCAGAGCTGGCATTCTGAAATGACACTGAACAGGTCTTCTATACCAGGCCTTGCATTCCATCACCACTGGGTCTTCTGGAGCTGCTAATTCTGCCACATTCCAGTCAGTTTTCTATTTGCATAGGTTTGGTAGTATGTTTTGTTCATATTGCAGTGAACCAGAAACACTTATTTACATGCCAACAATTTCTGTAACTGAGAATCCTTCTTAAGGTTCCTATAAATGAGCTTAGCCTCGGCATGACCACATGTGGGCAGGGATAACGCAAATATTCTATCCAATGCTTTTCCTTTTCCCACTTCATCAATGGACCAAACAGTGCTCTGCCTGCATGATCTCCAGAATCGGCTGGTTCTAAAAGGTGGACCATAAGAATTGAGCAATAGGAATTACACTATACCATGACCCTGCTTTCCTTTGGCACTTCCAAGCCGAGGTGCGGTCACTGGAATGTTTGCAACACTGTGAAAGGTTTCATCCTCGACTCATTGCTTGCCTTCCTAAAAGGAATTGACTCCACTAAGGTATCTCAAAACACTCGCATTGCAATAACATTTCGCCAGTATTTTTTCCAAACCTCATGTGCACGCTTCCCAATTCTTGGCTAATACCCCCCATGATGGATGCTTGCCAGAAGTCAGTCATCATGAGAAGGCACAGGAGTAGGCTGAAACTTGCTGCACAGCCCCTTCCTTTACTTACATAGAGAGTTTTAGTTTAGGGGACGCACGTGGCTTGCGTACGCAAGAACTAGGGGCAACGGTACTGCGCATTTGCAGACTCGGACATAGGGGTCTGCGCAGTACAGTGGCCCCTAGTCCTTGCGTCCCCTAAACTAAAACTCCCTAATATCTCCACTATTCACTGGATGCCAACAGTAAGACAGATCTCGTAGCAATGCCTTCTACTCGATTCTATGCCTCTTATCCATTGTTCGCAGCCAGGTGATCCCACTGATGCAGGCGAAGCCCTGCTGCGACCACTAGTGAAGTGCAAAAAGAAATGGCAACGGAAAGAGAATTGGTACGAAATCTGAGCTTAGACTACGATTAATTCAAAGAGGAACTGCAGTAGAAGCCCATAGGCACTCACTGGCATTACAATATCAAGCAACAGGATGCTGTACCCAAAGCCCATAATGAAATCCTAAGAAAAAAAAAAAAAAAAAGACACTGCCTACAGCACTTTGGGCATAGCTGGCATTTTTTTTCGTGAAAGGGGATACACAGCAAAAATTCTCAATTAAAATGCAAGGCAATACAGTAAGACTAAAACAGCAGTAGAAATGAGGTTAAAAACAAAAATGCAATGACCAATTGATACTTCAAAATACGAAAAATTTTGTCAGAAGCAAAAGCTTTCATAGGTCAAGGTGATGAAACAAACACTAACACAGTAGACATAAAACCCAGACCCACTGAATGCCACTGTTTGTGAACAGTAGTTGACCAGATAATTTCTTCAAGCCACCCCTATGCTAATGCAAATGTAGCACTCTTCCACAGCAACTTTGCTACAGCAAATTGCTATAGCCCTGTGCTGGACAGATTACTTCACTAATACTTCCAGCAAAGCAGTGCACAGTCCTCGTACAGAATGTACAAATGGGAAAGATACCAGGTTTGAAGCACAAAGCGCAAGCAGGATACCACAAATGAGTTTATTCAGTTTGGTCAGAGTTTGTGGCAATTAGCGGGTGGTGCCAATGGACACCTGCCAGACCCTGATCAGGTTGTCCGTGTATCCAGCAAACAATGTCTGGCCATCTGCTGACCACGCCATGGAGATGCACTGAGGCAGTTCAGCCTTTGCATTTGTTGTCATTACTTCCGGTCGCAGCTCATCCACCAGGCTCTTGCCCTCCAAGTCCTGTTTTGGAAGGTGGCACAGTAACTTTTCAGTCAAAAGAACACTGCAAATCCAGGAAAAACTCCCCACTTGGGAACATACTAAATTTCTTTAAATATTATTACCAAGTTGCAGATCAGACCACTTGTGCAGACCAGGCTACAAATCTGCTTTGACCAAGTGAGATCATGGTGAAACCCTCATAATTGCAGGACACAAGTGGTCAGCAGGACCTCTAAGGCTGTCAGGTATTGTAGTAATCACAGGGCACACCATGTGCTAGCTCACTTGAGACATAGCCGCAAGAGAAAAGTGAAAAATAATGGCACGAGTTTGTAGCAATTGAGTGAAAAAATGCATAATGCAGGCCTCCTAAAACTCAAAGCAAAGCAACATTACCCTTGCCAGCTTGAAAACATGAGAAAAGAAAACCTTTTAATTCAACACAAAGGTAGACATAAAAAGGCTTAACAAGAAAACCACCACCAGCTACAAAATGCTAATTTGGTTGGATTGTCCTTACTTTTGGCTTGTACAAATTCTTGTATTTTTAAGTGCCTAAAATAAGTGCACTGTTTCTAAGGGTTCAAGGACTGCTATGAACCCTGTACAACAGCATACTGTGTGGTGGAATTCTTTGAACACTAGGGCCCTGGTCTTGACTAACTCTGTAATAATGATTGCATTGCAAAATCTTTTCCTTTTTCAGGAATTTGAGCTGCATTCCACCTACATTATCACAGAGCTAGACATCATGAGCAGCAGATAAAGAAGGTAGCCTTACAGTATACTGGGTAAACGAAAGTGCGATCTTATGCAGTGACGAAATTAACATTAGCCAAATGAAACTTACCCAGATGCGAATGGCCGCACCAGTGGCCACACAGAGCCAGTAGCGGTTAGGACTGAAGCACAGGTCATTGATTATGTCTTGGTGGTCCAGTGTGTACAGGCGCTTGCTCTCATTAAGGTCCCAGAGCATTGCCTGGCAGTCCTACAATACCAGAAACACAATAAAGTTAGCCACACTTTTTCGCGTGAAACAAGACTATTTACAAAAATAGCATAGCCCTCATATTTGCAGGACACTGTGGTCAACAATGGCCTTCATAAGACCTTCAAACATGTCAATAATCACAGGGCATACAGATACCTATACACAAGAAAATCTATGGTGAAGATACAACAGCAGTGAACGGTGACCCAGAACAGTAAAAACACTGTACATTTGTCATTCTGAGCTGTGATGTGGAACAAGGTTGCTGTACAGATTGGCCCAGCAATCACTTCACAGGACATGATCAGCTTCTTCCGAGTTACAAAATGGCAGCAATGAATGAAAGTGCTGCCACCATCCACTTTGACTTCACTGACAAATGGTGCCGTATCTTGTCTGATAAAAGCGCAAAAGCGGGCCTTTTCCCGTGACGTGCAGTTGCCGTTTTAAGTTTCCGACAGCATTCATCTTGGTCTTGTTTGAAAGAGCAGGTCTTGTTCAGTTTTTGCGCCACCGCTACTCTGTGCGCTGAATGGCCACGAAGAAAAAGCCTGCGGAAGAGTTGTCCCTATGTGCAATACAATTCGTCGACCGAGACACGTAACCATAAGCACAGCATGCCACTGGCAGATTTTCGCTGTCTGCCTGGGCCGCTAGGGTGCGCGCAACGTGGCACGAAACGATGTCAAATTCAGTTTGCTACGAACCATAAATTCAGAGAACAGAAGAAGAAACGAGTAGTGTTAAACTTTCGGAAGTGCGCAGTAGCTTTGTAAGAATAGTTTGCTACCCATACCTCCCGCAGCGACTGCTGAATAGGCTTAGCAGGCAGATGAATGCGGTTCTGGCAGCAGCCGGCATTCGTAAGGAATTCCAGCACAACTATGCAGCCTTACAATTTTGAGAAGGCGGCTAAAGAAAAACAGCAAGACTTTGCTTCAATGCCGGCTACCAAGAAAAAGTCTGATTTTCTCGCTCACGCGGTTTCATAAATGGTCTGCAGTATTCTGTAAAATGCAAGTTGCGGTGCAGCATTAGGTAAAGGCGAATGTGACTGCAGTCTTGTCACAGAGATAGTCATCTTGTGTGCCATCTGCGGCGATGCCGCGTCGGCACGAAGTTCGCCGCGTTGGTGTGGAGTTCTCAGTGTGAACAATCTCGCCGTGCAGGAAATGCGGAGCACCGATAATTGGCAAATAACATTAAATATTTTTTTTGCGATTAAAAATATTCATCTTCTGTGCGATCTGTGTCGACAAAACGCGCAACCTATTGCTCATCGACAATCTCAGATGCAGAGTGCAGGTAATCGCAAATGACATGCTTTCCGTTTTCGATAAATATATAGTTTTGCTGGAAACTGAAAGCACCGATTGCGATAGGAAATTCGTACATCTGTGCAAGTAAGGATAGTAGTTTTATCGGCCATAAAAACATTCGCTTACTAACTAAATTAACAATGATAGAATGTGTAAGCGTGATCCAATGAAGACATAGAAACAGACACACGGAGACAGTGCTGTCTGTGTGTCTGTTTGTGTATGTTTAAATTAACCAGCACGGTGTTATACGCGCACAGGTAAACATGAACCAACATCGCTCGATGGTCCGCTGTCTGAAAACGCAGGAGTTAGAAATCGCGGCAGCAGCAAGCCAACTGACCTTCATGCATCTCGCTTCAACACGGATAAAACGTCGAAAGCCCAGCGCATACGAAGCTACCGGCACTCTGCGCACTCTGCAAGCATTGCAGACCGCTTTGAAGATGAAGCCCATGCAGATAAGCACTTAGCCATCTCGCAGACTGCTTTCAAGACACGAGCGTCAGCAATGCATCCCTATAGCATCCACGATTCGCGTGGCGAACGCAGTAGTAGATGCCGCGGTTGTCTCCACTCTGTACAAAGCGACGGGCGGCAGGCCTTGCCTCGCGCGCCACAGGAGAGGGCACACATCCAGGTTGTGTTCCTCGCTCGCGCATGCGATTGAACCACGTTTACCGGCTCACCCTCACACACTTTCACTCGTACGGAACACATCACGGTGATGGCAGAAATGTGCCTGGAGTGTCCATATAATTGCTATCGCAATAATAAAAGTTTCATACTGTGGCATACATACATGCTGGTGATATGTACATACTTCATTATATTCCTGAATAAATTGAGTTCTGTGTTTTTCTCGATTTTTTCAAAACTAACTTTTCACTCAGCCTGCTTGTTTGTGGCAACAATATCAAGGCCTAGGTCAGCTACAGCTGTAATTTTTTTTTGTTACATGGAGCTAAATGCATAATGGTTGAAGCAATGCAAGCAGATTCCTTTTTTTTTTCAAATTCTGTTTATTTGCTTTTGTTTTTGTTCCCCTAGTAGCCAAACTAAACAATGAACTTTGATGAGCTGCTAAATTGCCAATTGTTGGATTTGAAAACTGCTTGCGGCACTTCACTTCCTTAAACATTCTGTGGCCCACTCATGCATTATTATTGCTTTCTACCCAATATTTTGACCTATTGTCTTCACAAACAATAGTAATTGACTTTTAATTATCTCCATAATTACTTACTCTATCAAAAAAATATCATTTCTGAAATTGGCTAGAAAAGCTGAAGACGATGTCTTCCAATTAAATATGGTCTAAAAATATGTAAGAGCTCTATACCCCACGTCCCCCCTTAAGCCACTGAGGAGGTGCATAGCCCAGACTGGCAGTTGTCAGCACAATACTTGTGCACTTACTGGCTAGAAGAGAAACAGCATGCATCGGCAGAAATGAATGAGTGCTGCAGCACAGCCTACAGTGCCAGTGGCACATATCAAACTATACAAAGATAGGGGTGTGTGAATATTGACAACTTTCAAATAAATGTGTCCTATTCTATTTGAGGACTGAATTAGACAGTTGGCATTTGCAAATTCAGATATTTTTCCAACAGCTTCTGAATACTATGTCCCACTGTGTGTGCATGTGCATAGCATGCAAGATAAATTGGCTTGGGCCAGGTCTTTGGAAAATTCAGGTGCAATCGTTGCAGCAAGATTCTACTGTAGGAAGGCATGATGCATCTCGCAGAGCGAGACTCAGCTAAAAAATCATCATTTGCACTAATTTTGCTGAGGGAGGCAACCAGCAGTGGTTACTTTTAGTGCAATCTATGGGCGTTTCTCTTTGTATTTAAAGCTCACTGAACATTCCAACACGAGCAAAAGATGGCTCTTCTCCCACTGCCGTCACCACAAAGTGAATACTGAATTACAGTAAAACCTCGTTAAACCGTACCCACTTACAGTAGTTTCGTTTTAAAAGTAGTAAAGTCAAATCCCCAACTCAGCGGCCATTGAACATAATGCATTTTGTAACCACATAAACCGTACCAGCTTATGGCGTACGTATCAGTTAACACGTAGTGTTTCCACTTTTCGTCGCGCAAACACGGCGGTGCATCGTCTTTATCGGGTGGCCCGGCGGAACAACAAGCCTCAGAGATCGGAACGGCCTCCAAGCGCCCTGCACATTTGCCCGTGAAGCCACATCAACATCATTTCGGCGGTGTGCCAGAGCGTTGTGGCGTCGCGCAAGTGAGGGCTCTCGTCATGCTGAAGCTCAGATAAAAAAGGCGCCAGATGCTCAGCGTAGACGAAAAATTAGATATCATTCGTGCTATGAATGTGACATGACACGAAGAAGTCTGTGCTGGCACGCGACAAGGATCTGCTCGGCAGCGCTGCTGCGACCGCAAAGAGATGTCGGCTATGAGGTTCGACTTTTCGCCTTCGTTGCCTCTGTTGTTGCCAAAGTGTTGGCTAGTAACAGTGATGAGGACACAGAAAGCGACAGCACGGGCGATTCAGGCCCCGACAGTGGCAGAAGCTGCGCGTTACATCAGCCACATGAATGCCATCGTCGCGACGAGAATAGCACCCCGCAATGAAAAAGGCGCCCCGCGACTTCCGCAGCGCTACCACGCGTGTGCACGGAGCATACGCAACGCCAACGAGGAATCTGCATTGCGAGTGTTTGCCAAGAAGAGGGGGCTGGCTGAAAAGCTGCCTCACAGCTTCAGTAAGTTTGAGGCCGCTGTCGTCGCTGCTAGGCCGCCGGTGGCATCAAACGAAAATAACACTTGTCGCGCAAAGCGAATAAATACTACACGTCCTTTTCCCTTTCATCGCACTCTCCGAGTTCCGTTTTGGCAGGTAAGTGGTCGATCTCACACTATTTCGGTTAAACAGGACTACGGTTAGTACGTGCTTTTTCCAAGCTCCAACCAACTACGGATTAACGAGGTTTCACTGTAACTTGATTGTAAACACCCGAATAATTTATGACAATGCCTGCTATGACAGTCTTTATTATGCTAATGAATTGCTTATTAGTTCCTGATGCTCAATTTTAATGAATGTTTCAAAATCTGCAGTGTAATCACAGCAGGCTGACAATGAACGCCAGGATATCGACAGCGCCGCCACAGCCTGCACATAGCGCTGTCCAAGATCAGTCATGTGATCCACATTCAAACAAACCATCTCCACACAGAGATAAAGAGGAAGCATAATACCTTTCCACCAGAGGCACAAAGTGAGCCATCAGGGGACACAGTGACAGTGTTCAGGTAGCCCTTGTGGTCTTCGTCATGTGCCTTCTTCAGCTTGCAGTTAGTCAGGTTCCACACCTTCACTTCATAGTCCCAGCCACAGGAGACAATGATGGGGTTGCTGTTGTTGGGCGAGAAGCGCACGCATGACACCCAGTCATTGTGAGCATTCTCCTGCAAAAAGTCAAAATGGATTGCATGTATTCGTTTACTGGTATCCTTCAATATAGTGACACAGTTGAAAATTTTTCCCCACAACCACCACGTGCATTACCTCTGCAACCAACCATAACGCAAGGTAATGACTTACCAGAATAGCAATGCTAAGTCAATCGCTTTGTCAGCACACACACCTTTAAGAAGGCTTTACCAGCTTGCGAAAAAGAATTACCAGGTGGCAGAATCTGCACACATTCAATAAACTCTACTCCCCCAATAAGGAATGTAAGCATATTACTAAGTATTCTGTAGGTAGCACAGAAGCCCATTTGTACATACCTTAGCAGGGCACTAGCATGCTTTTAAAGTGAACAGTTGTTACTGCAAATTTATAAGCCACACAGTAATAGGTGAACCAAGTACAAGTCATCTGGCCATGCACTACTCACAGATGCTGAATTCACATCTGACTGTAGTACAGCTAAGCTTCCAAGATCAATTAGTACAATGGTAACTCATCAGTTGCTGAGCGATTCTTCGACGTCAGCCCCTTCATCAGCTCCATTAGTCGAATTGTGCCCAGCATTGAACTATAACAGGAAAGGGGAGCCTCTGCATGCCGCAAATCCTGAAATGTGTTTAGATGATGCCAAATTTTGACTTTCCTGCATATTGAGCTGCACACTGTGCCCTTGGCCCGACTGTCTCTCGACTACAAATTCCCAGTGGCGACACTTCGATAGTGGGGCGTGGAACTGGAAACATGACGGTGGCCCTTATCAACATCATCAGCCTGGCTACGCCCACTGCAAGGCAAAGGCCTCTCCCATACTTCATCTAACCCGATCAGGTGCCAATAGTGGCCATGTTGTCCCTGCAAATTTCTTAATCTCATCCGCCCACCTAACTTTCTGCCACCCCCTGCTACGCTTCCCTTCTCTTGGAATCCAGTCCATAAACTCTTAGTGACCATCGGTTATCTTCCCTCCTCATTACATGCCCTGCCCAATTATTTTTCTTGATTTCAACTAAGATGTCATTAACTAACGTTCGTTCCCTAATCCAATCTGCTCTTCTCCCTTAATTAACAGTACACCCATCATTCTTTCCATAGCTCGCTGCGTCATCCTCAATTTAAGTAGAACCCTTTTCGTAAGCCTCCAGGTTTCTGCCCCGCAGGTGAGTACTGGTAAGACGCAGCTGTTATACACTTTTCTCTTGAGGGATAATAGCAACCTGCTGTTTATGATCTGAGAATGCTTGCCAAAGGGACACCAGCCCATTCTAATTCTTCTGATTATTTCCGTCTCCTGATCCGGATCTGCGGTCACTATCTGCCATAAGTAGATGTATTCCCTTACCACTTCCAGTGCCACGCTACCTATCATAAGCTGCTGTTCTCTTCAGAGACTGTTAAACAGTTTTCTGCAGATTAATTTCTAGACCCACCCTTCTGCTTTGCCTGTCCATGCCAGTGAGCAAGCATTGCAACTGGTCCCCTGAGTTACTAAGCAGGGCAATATCATCAGTGAATCGCAAGTTACTAAGGTATTCTCCATTAATTCTTATCCCCAATTCTTCCCAATCCATGTCTCTGAATACCTCCTGCAAACACGCTGTGAATAGCAATGGAGAGGTCGTCTCTCCCTGCCTGACACCCTTGTTTATTGGGATTTTGTTGCTTTCTTTACGGAGGAGTACGGTGGCTGTGGAGCCGCTATAGATATCTTTCAGTATTTTTACATACGGCTCGTCTACACCTTGATTCCGTAGTGCCTCCATGACTGCTGAGGTTTCGACTGAATCAAACGCTTTCTCGTAATCAATGAAAGCTATGTATAAAGGATGGTTATATTCCGTACATTTTTCTATCACCTGATTGATAGTGTGAATATGGTCTATTCTTGAGTAGCCTTTACGAAATCCCGCCTGGTCTTTTGGTTGACGGAAGTCTAAGGTGTTCCTGATTCTATTTGCAATTACCTTAGTAAATACTTTGTAGGCCACGGACAGTAAGCTGATCGGTCTAATTTTTCAAGTCTTTGGCGTCCCCTTTCTTATGGATTAAGATTATGTTGGCACTCTTCCAAGATTCCGGTACGCTCGAGGTCATGAGGCATTGCGTATACAGGGTGGCCAGTTTTTGTAGAACTATCTGCCCACCATCCTTCAATAAATCTGCTGTTACCTGATCCGCAACAGCTGCCTTTCCCCTTTACATAGCTCCAAAGGCTTTCTTTACTTCTTCCAGCGTTACTTGTGGAATGTTAAATTCCTCTAGACTATTCCCTCTTCCATTATCGTCATGGTCCCCTTCACCGTTTGCTTAAGAGCTGTCTTGTATTGCCGGTTCCACCCCAAGTATATTTTGCTATGTGCTCTCGCTGGCGGCTGAATTGTTGAAAATGTTTGTGAGGCGTCACTTTTGCTTATTGCGAAATCCTGCAAGAACTCCTCAGTGGTCAAGCTGCGATATTGGCGAAGTTGATATCAATTGAAGCAAAACAAACTCTGCTCACTTTTGAGGTAACTGCTTTGAAAGCCCGGCTTTCGTCACTTGAAAGCAACATTTTTGAAAACATTGATACAATGCGCGCTTGTCTGAATACCGTTGAAGTTCAGCAACGTCAGGACCATACCGTGTTAAGTATTGTAAAGAAGATTCATGATCTAGAAGAAAGAGACAGACATAACAATCTTGTTTTTTATGGCCTGACTGAACCGGATAGTGACGAGAGGGCAGTGAAATCAGAGGAATTGATTGCCAATCTCTGCAACAGATTTGTTAGTTTGTCTTCTTTGAGCATGGCACGCGACCATCGTATAGGCACGTTCTGCTCCGAAAAGAAACTCCCTGTGCTTGTTCAGTTTTCTTCATTCAGGGAACGCCAATCAGTTCTTACAAGGGCGCACATGCTGAAAGGGACAGGATTCTGCATATCCAAAGATTTCACACACACACCGTCTGAGAAAAATGCAAAATGTTGGCATACACTAAGCAAAATGCCAAACGGGGCACAAAGGCTAAACTGAAGTATGACATCACGACTAAAAACATTCAGATATGATCTCGCGATGTACTAGATGTCAAACGGCCGATTAGCATTTTGCTGATAAACTTCCGGAGCGTAAAAAATAAAATTGATAACTTCCATTTTGTTCTTTCGTCGCTTGACCCACGTATTTCAAACATTGAGATGATTCCTGAAGGATATCAGTGCTTTCGACGCGATCGTAATGCTCACGGTAGTGGTGTGCTTATACTTATTCATTCCAATATAACGTGTGCCACTGGAATTTTCCGATACCGAGTGTGAAGCGGTTTTTTGTAGATTGCATTTGGAGAATGGAAAATGGCTTGTAATCGGCTCGTTCTATCGCCCGCCTGGTGCGACCTCTCCGCCCGTTGTGCATTTGTACGATTACCTTGAAACCCTTACGAGTGATCACATTCTCAGAGGCGATCTTAATCTGCCCGAGATTGACTGGTCGCCCAACAACCCTACAGATTTGGCCAGTGGGAGCATGTACTCTGCATTTTTTGACATTTTGGACCACTTCACACTTGAACAGCATGTTTGCGTTCCTTCAAGCGGGGACGGCACAGGTCATGTTCTCGACTTGTTACCATTGCAATACACCATGCATGTTTTGCCCGGAATTAGTGACCATAAAGTTGTAGCTGACATTCCCCTTGAATAAGTGGTTGTCCCAAGGAAACTGCCAAGATCGATCTATGTTCACAGTAAAGCAAACTACGAGGCAATCATTTTGGCATTAGAAGCCTACTTCCCAACATTTGATATGCTTGCTGAAGGAATGAGCATTGAAGAATTGTGGAACTTACTAAAACAATAGCTATACCACATACGCGAAGTTTTTGTGCTATGTCGGTCCTGTCAAGTAAGCGCGCCCAGGATAAACCGTGATTCAACGCTGCGTTACGTTCCCTGGTTCGCCGTCAGAAACTGGCATATACGAAGTACAGTCAACGACTGAATTTTCAGATGCCCAAATTTTCGGACATGCCTGATATTTCGGACGTCTTCGCGGCATGGCCATGAGCCCCATAGAATCAATGTATAAGGACATCTGAAGTTTCGGACGCTCGAACCCCCCGCCATCCAATTTTCCTGACTTTTTGACGCGACGGAAGGTCCTTTGGCTCCTCGCGCAGCGCCCTTGCGAAGGAAATCGACTTGCAGCCGAAGCATATCACCGCTTTGAACCACAACTAGCCGAATCTAGCCATCACACACCGATTTGGTCTGGCCACGCTGGCTATATTATCGCCGCACTTCCACCTCCAGCGGAGTTTCCGGAGCGGCGCCATTTCGTTTGCTGCGCAGGCCATGTTTTGGCTAGCGTGGTGTGTAGTTGTGCTGTTGTGTCAAGTGTGTTCTGCGACACTAAGCCTAGGTGCTTCGACGCTCGTCAGCGAACTCCACTGTTCGCAACTTCAGGATTTCGCTTGCCTTCGATGGCCCCCACTCAGTCTTAGTCGTCCTCGCCGATGGCATAGAAGCGCGGAAAGCAGTACGTCGGTTAACGATGGAGAAGAAAGCCGCCGTTATTAAGCAAGTCGTGAGCGGCCGATCGCAGGCTGACGTGAACAAGGAGTTCGGCATCGGCTCCGCTCTGCTGGGGTTTCCATACCCGCGGAAATAACTTTTGAACAGTTTGTTGACGCTGACAACGAGCTCGACTTCTGCGCAGAACTGACTGACAAGGAAATAGTCCGTCAGGTTGTGGGGGATTCAGAAGACTCCGATGTTGAAAATGAGGAGCCAATGCCTGCGCCGAGTTGATGAGAGCACTGTTGACTCTTTTATCGGTGTACAGTGCTGACATTACCCTTGCTCAGATCGAGGCGAATATGATAGCATGCAACCGGAACGCCGTCCAAACAACAATCAACAAGTTCTTCAAGCCACGGCAGCAATAGCACCAGTAGCCTGACGATGCACATGTACATAATAAACCGGCAGTCGGCTACATGCAGTTTTTGAACGCCTCTTTTTATAGCCACTTCACTGATGCTTTGGCAGGGTTTCAGAAGCCTGGTACTTCGCCCTTTACCTCTAGGTCAGAGAAAAAAAGAGAGTTTTTTGCATGCATTCATTTTTTTCGGACTGCCTGAATTTTCGGACGCTTTTACGTTCCCTAGACGGTCCGAAAAATCGGTTGTTGACTGTACAAGAAAAATAAACTGCCCGCTCATTTTGCTCTGCTCAGTGAAATAAGTAATTTTAAACACACGAAGGATTTGGCACAGGCTTACTTTTCCAACCTCGGGCAAAAGTTAGCAGCACACCTAAAGGAGTTCTGTAAAAACATCCGCCGAAATGGCAGAGATGATAGCACCATCCCTGCCTTACAATACAATGGAACCATTATTGACAAAGATGAATCCAAAGTATTGTTTTGCTCATTACTTTTTGTCTGTGCTTGTCCCTACAAATACGCAAGATATTGAAGTTTTGCATCTGATTCAAGTAGATTGCATGCCCGCGGTGTCCTTTTCGATAATGGGTGTTCATCGATTGCCAAATGATATGAAAGAGAACAAAGCCAGCGGTCCTAATGATATCCCGGCTGCAATTCTCAAGCACTGTTCAGGGATGTTAAGCTTGTATCTTTCTCGATTATTTCAATATTATTTAAACCATGCTGCTTTACCCAGTGACTGGAAGTTGGCACATGTAGTGCCTGTTCACAAGAGTGGGCCACGCAACAACGTTCAGCACTACAGACCAGTGTTGTTAACAAGTACCCCATGCAAAATAATCGAGCATGTAACTTGTTCTTCTATAATGTCGCATCTTGAAAAGCATAATCTTCTAAATGACAGACAGCACAGATTTCGTCGCGGATTTTCATGTGCTACACAGCTGGTAGAATTCACACATGGCTCTGGCTGTTGACAGGCTAAGTTGCTAACTGTTTTCTTGGATTTTTGCAAAGCATTTGATGGTGTTGCGCATGGGTTACTTATATCAAAACTTAGACCTTATAATCTGGATGAAAATGTGCTAAAATGGATTGCTGAATACCTCTTTTTGGCAGCAGTGTGTTGTTCTGTATGGTTTTTCTTTGATAAGTTCCCCAGTCACTTCCGGGGTACTCCATGGATCAGTACTCTGGCCGCTCTTATTCCTACTGTTCATTAATGACATTACGGATAACATCAAGTCATCGTTTCGAATGTTTGCCGATGACTATGTTATAGAGAGTCATTAACAATCATAGTGACTGTAGCTTTGCAGAATGATTTGGACATTGTAGCAACATGGTGTGCACGTTGGAAAATGTTGCTAAATGTGCGCAAATGTATGCACATCACCTTTACAAGCAAGCGCTCCAACGAAGAGCACACATATAGAATCCATTAGGCTTGTTTAGTTACTGCAAACGAATTCAAATACTTGGGTGTTTTTTTTTCATGCCGGATTTGCAATGGACTAGGCACATGAATTATTTAACGAATAAAGCGACGTCTGTGCTCGATTTTTTAAGACGGAATTTCAGTCCCCTACCCAAAGGTCTGAAACAACAATTGTATTTCACATATGTATGATCAACACTAGAATATCCATGTGCATGTTGGGACCCTTACACCTCAGAATTAACAAATATGAAAAAAAAAAAAAACAGGGCTGCCAGATTTAGTCTTCAATGGTCGGACCCAGAGACTTGCAGGAGAAATCTGCATTTGAAATTATTTTGTAGCATATATCATTCCCATACCGGCATTAGACGAGAGAAATACATGACCCTACCTTCATATGTATCCCTAAAAAAGGATCACCCTTTGAAAGTCAAGGAACGTGCTATTAAAGGCAACGTTTTGTGGTATTCTTTTTTTGTCCAGACAGCACGCGCCTGGAATCTTCTGCCTGATGTGTTGATTACATCTGTTGATGCTTTTTACCACGTTTAGTATAAATACCCTTTTACAAACTACTGTATTTTGAATGAAATCCCCCCTGCTGTAATGCCTTATTGGCTATGCAGTTACTGAATAAATAAATAAAAAACAAATCTAAGCAGGACACTAGCACACTTTTAACGTGAACAGTTGCTACTGCTAGTTTATAAGCCACACAGTAAAAGGTGAACCAAGTACAAGGCATGTGGCTATGCACTACTCAGATGCTAAATTCACATTTGACTGTAGTACAGCTAAGCTTACAAAAGCAATTAGTACAATGACAACTCATCAGTTTTAAACTTCTATACATATTATAGTACAAAAGATGAATGAGCATAACAAAAAATACAAGCACTGGAACCTCAGCATTCTTATGGCCAATATTAATGTGACCCGTGACAATTGCTCAGGTTTTGTGGTCTTTAATAGTGCCACAAATCCACTCATGTCATTCTACCTACACCTACATCCAGCAAAGAGCCGGAAATGTTCGAACCATTGAGAGCTCTGAACCAATGAGAGAAGAGAGAAGATGGTTTCCTACTGAGATACTACTTGCTGCCACTAAAAACCTAGCAACACTGAACTGCTTTTCTACAAACGAGAAAATTATCAGAATGACTTGTCGCTACCAAAAAACATTAAAGAGGCCATAGCACCAAATTTTTCTAACTTGAATTATGCATTGCCTGTTAAACAGCTTGCATTCTGCAGCAAGCTGACAAAGTGTGAGCACATTCGGTGTGGTAGAGAATTTTCTTATGTAGCAGTTGAATAGTACAGCAGTCTGGCAATTCTGAAAGGTGATGAATTGACAACCCCAGAAACGGTTCCCCTAGGAGAGAGCCATGCCCTAGCGAAAGCCATGCTTTTGTATACTGCAAACAGCAGAAGTGATTCTGGAAATAAGTCGCAGCTGCCACGCATTGTTTTTACAAGTATGTCTCGAAGCTTGGTTCATTAAAATTAAATCCAGTTTTACGTGCCAAAAGCATGACCTGATAATGAGGTACACTGTAGTGGGGGAACAAAGTACAAATTTTAACCACCTGGGGCTCTTTAACATGCATCCAATGCATGGAACACTAGCATTCTTGCATTTAACCACCAATGAAATGCTGCCGCCGTGACTGGAATTTGAACCCATGACTTTGTGCTTTGCAGCACAACGCCCTACCCACTAAGCAATGGACGGCCGGGTATGAAGGTATGTCGTGCTATCGGGTGCCAGATTGTGTGGTCAGTAGTAGCCCCTCATTTCACGTCTCACGGTCCATGCCGAAATGTTGGTCAATGTCAGTGGTACGGGTTTAGAGCAGCAATTTTCAACTGAAATTTGAAGTCAAAGCACTGATAGCCCTTTTATTTTGTGTGTGTATAACCATGTTGGGCCCTCTACTCTCAGTGAAAGTGAGAATAATCGAACGGCCGAGTTATGCCCCTTTTATAGGATTGAATTTCTTAGACCTTTAGCCCACATGTGCAATTTAACTTACCCTCAACAGTATGGTTATGGTAGGTACTAAGTTTTTAGCTTCACTTGAAACTTGCATGCTTTACCGTGGCACACAATTTATAGTAGTCCAAGCACTAAAATTACCATGTTTTACAAATAGTGCACCTGGCTTACCATCTAATTTCCTGACAGCTAACATCACTCACAAGAGGCATGAAGTGTTGCACTAAAGTTGCCAGTTCCCCCCGACTCTGTCACAAAGAACGCAGAAGTCACTAACCCCCGTATCAGAAATGCATCTTAACTTGAAGCCCATCCTTGACTTGATATAAATGATGCCTGGTGTGAACACACCCAGGATGCTCATTGCATTTCTTGAGTGTGTTCACGACAGGCGTCACATAAATCAAGCGTGGGCTTCAAGTTAAGATGCATTTCTGAATACAAGGGGTAAACTTGCACTTTGTACTGCAAAGCATAAATTTGTGCGCACTACTGCATGATGCAGGTTTCATAACTTTCAAACTTGAATGTCTTTTGCTTATCAATACTTGTATTACACTGTCAATAAAGTAGCAAGGGTGTGGGCAAGGGCATGTTCAGGCCAAAAATGGCTACGCATGGGTCAAGGTGGCGATATTAAAAGGCCACCCTTAAATGCTCTTGACAGCAATGCTTGTTACTCAGTGCTAACGGGCTTGAATTTCATTGTGACATGTTACAGGTTACAGTGACACAAGGACAAACTACATAATTTTGCCCTTGTGCACCCGATTGACTAATCACAACTACCACACATGGAACACTGAAGTTACAATGGATCCACAATGCCCACTACCACCTGCCAGCATAGTTGGGCCTGGCGATGTCTACAGTATGACAGTATTAGGATGTAAGCAACTGTCGCTTTCTTCCTGGCTTCATCATGTTACACAAGTACAAAGAATGGCTGTTCCAGCATACAGCTTTTTTTATTTTTGCAGTGCCATTCCAGGTGGTGACTAAGATAAATTGCAGCTGAAGGGTGCTGCAAGAATTGCAAAGTTGACAACTATTTCAGATTAACAGTATGAAGAGATGTTCATGGTCACTGCCATTTGTGAAACGGAAAGGGAAAAATTAAGCTTCTCTAGCAACATCAACAAGGTGATCAAAAGTTGCATTTTGTTAGCAGCTCACACGAAGCATTACAGCTTTTTCTTCACTTGCTTTATGCATTTTGCATATTAGTGCAATTTGTACACTTAAACTCAACTCCGTACCAGGCAGTCGTAAGGATGGTCTTTACATGGCTTCTACTAACAAAGACTACACTCATGCTTCCCAACTGCCACGTGAGAAGCAGTTTAGTGGCTTTTGTAGCATTCAGTATGCAACACTGTACAGTTGCAAAACTAACAAATTTACTTTCTAGGCATAAGTTGAGAGGTAATCGCATGCGATATTCAAGCAACAAGACTGGCAGACTGTCACGTCATGGGGCAACTGCATGAATGCAACATCGCAGAAAAAGTAACTAGCGAGTTAGAAGAGTGAACTATACCTATTATTAAAGTCATCACCACTAGTAAAAACCCACTGTGGTGCTATGTAGCAGGTAGAAATCAAAACACTTTCACGACTCTGTAGTGGCTAAGAGTCTACAACTGAGGTAAATAACAATGACACATTGCCAATGCTTTGCCCTCAGCACGAGATGAAGTGAAGGCCAATTTCAAGTCGAAGCAGGTTAACTGGTTGCTGCCATGTGGACTTTTGGGTGACAATTGAAATTTTCTGATTAGAACAAGCCCCCCGCCCCCTTAATCGCAAAACCAGTCACTAGGAAATCGCACACATGTGATTAAGTTATGCTGCTGAATGGAGAAAGAGTAAGGAATCCCATGACTGCAGTGAACACACGTAAAATGCAAGACTAAAGATTTGATATTACAAAACACTACAGATCCTTATTAATGGTGCTTTACACCCCAAAGCTGCACCACAGACCATGAACTCTAAAGTGATTTTGACCACCAGCGTTTCTAAATATGCATATAAAAGGCCCACAAGCCCTTTTACATTCCACCTTAATGATTTAAGACGAAAAAAGTATTTTGTGTTACAATTAACACTACAACTTGCTCATTTTGCAAGTTCACTGCAGCTGCTGGCAACACTTGCATCAACCCTCTCACCCGATCTGCTTCAAAGGGCACAGGCATCACCACCCTCACTTTTTTTTACCCCAAGTTACTTGAAAACTTTATGCCAAAGACCCTTTGTACAGTCATTATCCACCGAGTGCTGCATAAATAGAAGCACGACTCTTCCAGTAGCTTTCTGCTCAAACTCCACTCAATGACACAAAATGGTGCACCAACCAACTAGCACAATGGTCAACGATTCTGAACTTCATTTAATGCTCGCAAACGTGGTATCAAACTGAACTCGAGGCTAAACTCCATGAGGGAATTCTGTGCGCGATGACGACGAAACAGGCCATCGCTTAACAGATCACTTGGTCTTGTCGCTTCATCGCTCGGTTCTGGAAATCTATAATTCGTCGCTCGTCAGTGCTATGAGCGACTAGCCAATAGCGCGAAGCTGGATGTATATCACTCAAATACTACAGGTTGTCGCACGGAATGAGCAAACAATTGAATTTTTATATGTGGAAGGTTAAGAACTAACTGCAAGACATTCAGAAATATTTTACGCTGCTTTTTACAGCCATACATCAACTTAAATTAATAAAGGATGTGTCACACTAGTTTCGACACATTTGCTGCCCTCATACCGGCAACACCAGGGAGACGTCACTCAAAAGCATCGCTCGCATGGGGCACGACTCGTAGGCAATGAGCGAACGTGACGGCCATCTTCATCGCTTGTCACACACAAGACCGCTTGCATGGGGTTTATACTTCACTGCGAAATTCTACCATAAAACGAAATTTTGAGGGGAAATCAGCCAGTGGTTTTGCTGGAAGAGTCATGTGCACCTGGAACTCCTATTCAACACTGTACATATGGTCAGACATCGAGAAATAAGCACTAATGCTCAATTACAGCCTTTGTCAGCAGAAATCCGGCCTAGTATCTCCCAAATTCAGGGCAGCTAGTGTTCAGGTGCACAGCAATGATAAGGCTCACAACACATGGTGTTACATACGGTAAAGCTAGTGGCTTGCATGTATGTGGGCTTAAAAAAGTCGCAGTAACCATACGTGCAGGAAAAGATAAGGAAATAGTGCTGCTGGAAAGAATAGCGCGATATTTAGTCCACCCTATTCTTTACAGCTGCACGCTAAGTGTTGGCAGAAGGGTAACGTACAATGGTGTACTTGCACTGAGCCAGTGTATTCCACAGCTTGATCGACTTGTCCCGAGAGCCAGAGACAATCTGACGATTGTCGGCAGAGAATGCCACGCTCAAGACGTCTTTGTGGTGGTCCTCGAAGCGACGAGTCGTGCGGCCACTGGAACGAGTTATTGTACAGCATTTATGGGCTGTCTAGCGGTGTCAGCAACGTGTAAACCCAATTCTGAGTTGCTCTCATTCAGATAATGATATCACTGTCATTCATCAGCTAATACATGCAAATAATCATTGAGCAGTCAAGGACCTTAAGGTGCACGCATTGCGTACAACACTTCTGCCTTCAGAATGGCGCAGCCACTTTACAAAAGAGAGAATGATGATTCAGCAAAGCCTTAAGATTAAGAGGGGTGCAAAATTCACTTACACGATCAAATCCCACAGCCGCAGAGTCTTGTCCCACGAGCACGACAGAGCATACTGGCCATCCGACGACATCACGACGTCTGTCACAAAGTGACCGTGCCCCTTGAGGCGTCTTTTTGGAATACCGTAGCTCGTCTCATCTTTCGTTAGCTCCCACAGAATGAGGGTTTTGTCTGCAAACACGTTGCAAGCATCGCGACATGACAATCGCACCAGCGATCGCGTTCTGTTCGCAGCACATTATGAATCACATTACAATTACAATAAGAAAAACTGAAGCAAACGCGAGGCATGAATATTAGTTGTCTTTTTTAAAGACATTAGCGACGTGGAATGAAGTCCGCGAGTTCTAACCATATTATTGGTGCCGGCAGGCAGAAGCAGTGGCATGGCGGCATACGTACCCCGCGACGCAGACAGCACAGTCTCAGGAAATTTTGGGTTCGTTGCAATACGAGTTACCCATCCATTATGACCCCTAAGGGCTCCTTTCAACTCCAACTGCTCAGACATTTTCGAAAAGTTGCTCTCTTTCGGTGATTGCGATGGATTTGAGAACCCCGAAAAGAAGTCCTACACCTCCGCTTCCACCACAGAGCCAGAAAGGACCGCACCAAGACGTCGCCACGGAATTACGGTAAAAAAAAACTTGTAACTGTAATATCCAATAGTATACAATAAATAAATTTTATTAAATTTTTTATAATTTATTTTAGACAAATCTGAATATATAGGCGTTATTTTTATGAATCTGCTACTCTTTTGTTTTTCTTGTTTCGACAGCCATTTTGAAGTGGATCTGGCCGGTGGTGTAGGATAATTAATAATTGTGTCTTAGTCTATAATTGTGTACAGGAAAACGACAGAAACGCATTGCATATAGTGGTTAAATATCTGGTATATATTGAGAATGTCTATAGAAGATAAAGCAGCGTTAAAGGAGCTGGACGCATGGATTGAACAACTCAATGAGTGCAAACAGTTGACAGAAAACCAAGTAAAGACATTGTGTGATAAGGTAAGACGCCAAATATATATATGTCGTTCGTTTACCACTTGTAAAGGGTACCGCAAGGTTTCTGCTGCTTGGCTGTTATGCAACCATCGCATCTTGTATCGTGCCCTTGGTTATGGGCTTGCCTGCGCGCTTGCGATGCTCGTCATGTTTGCCCTACGCTGGGAAGGGACGCTATAAGTCCGGCATTGTTTGTGTCTTGAAGGAGGTCCACTTTTAATATAGCTTTAAGGATATTAAAGTACGGTCAAATGTCTGCGACCCAGCATTGGCATTTGTGGATGTGACCGGTCTAGTAAAATGAGCTATTACAAAATGATAGGCCTAAGTGAGGCGGAAGGACGAGGTGCGTGCGGCTTGTTTGCTGTAGGTGTAGTTGTCCTTTACACCTCCTATGACCGCCGCTAGAACAACGATTTCACTTTGGTTACCTGACAGCTTGGCTGCGAACCGTGCGTTTTGGAGCTCAACTTCCAAATCGTGAACCATGACCTGCACTCCAAAGTATTGAAAGTATTTGTGATCGGGGGCATTGAGTTGTTCATAACGAACGCGTCCGTCATGACTGTTCGGAGGCCCGCTATGCGCGTTCCGTTGAAGGGACGCTGCGTTATCCCCTTAAGTTGACCGTTATTGCGAAGTTTCCTCTGTCCGTTAAGAACCGTTATGAACTGAGTGTCATGATAGCCTTTCATGTCGCCCATCCATTGTATCCAATCTCTTCGACTGATACAGTACCTATACACGCGGCGGTCATGCCGCATGCGAACTTTCCTTTTACCGCTCGTTTCGCACGAGTTACAGGTAAGCTAATGGAAAGAGTACGGTACGAGATGTTGCTTGTGCACTGCATGTGCAAGTACGACGACCGTTCACAGATCTCTTCACGGGACATACATACGAATGTAGCCAATTTTCAAATAGGTGAAAAATTTTACCCCAAAACACCCGGAGCGCGAATTGCTGAAAATGAACAATTTCCCCTAGTATAATTGCTGCATCATTGGTTCACATGCTTGCCGTCTGAATCTTTTCCAGGTCACATTTATGGGGTATTACGTGGAACGCTGTTGTATATCCTCATATCTTGTCGAGGTTACAGGATGATTAAAAAAGTACGTTAGCTGTTACGAAATTGATTGACATTTTTTGCCATTTTGATTATGGTCATTTGCCCCACTACCGAGGCATTTTTAGTAGCCATTAAAACAATCAAGTCATGTGAAACAGCTTAACAATGACTGTCATGTGTGCCTTTCTACAGTTCATATTTTGGTGTCGGAGCACCTTTTTTTTTTCTTTTGGCTTGTTGCAAGGCATGCAGAACGCAGCTGCACCAACTTCCCTGTGCTTTCAAGGAGCCGCTTGTGCATGCCCATAACACTAGCAAGAAATGTGCTTGGGAAGCTCCTCTTGAGAAGGTTTACAAGCTTTGGTGTAGTTAGCATCATCACCATTTGGTTTTGGTGTGACCAACCGATTCTTCTTTGTTTATAAGAGAATGAAGTCTCATGCAGCTCCGGGATGTGCATGCCCAGAAGCTGTCACTATAAAGCTGGCAGAATATTTGATCAACTACCTGCTTTTTGTTGCTGTAGTGCTGGACTCTGGTTCGAATTTTCTTGCATAGTGATCCACATTTACTACTGCATTACTCAGATTTAGCATTTGTAATGGCTGTGGTAGAAATATTCAACATAACTTTCACTGTATCTAAATTCTTGGGGGTGTTATGTGCCAAAACTATTTGATTATGAGGCACGCTGTAGTGGGGGACTCTGGGTTAATTTTGACCACCAGGGGATCTTTAACGTGCCAATGTACGGTACACGGGCATTTTTGCACTTCATTTTGTCAAGAACGCAGACATACTAGAGCTGCCCACCGCCTTCGCCAGACACTTCTGCTCATGTATGAGTTGCAAGAAGAAGAAACATCTAGAGACTGAACTTGCCAAGTTTCAAGAGCATTTGCTTTTCCACAACAGCCTAAATATGAGAAAATAGATTGAAATACTTGACATCACACTGACATACTGCCACTGAGGTTTCAGCGTGAAATTAGTTTGGCCTTGGTTTTTCTCTTCTAGTAATCAACCTCTTATCCTAAAAGTAACGAAAATGTTTTTGAAAGGATACTTCATCAATCTAAACAGATTTAAACATTATCTCTAGCGTTCGTTTGAGATTTTTTTTTTTTTTTGTGCTTTTGGCAACATGCACATGGTAGGGAATGCACCTGAGTGTTGCTACAATGACATTGAATGACTACTGGATGTTGTCGAGTGCATGTTTTACATGTATTGACTGGTGTGCAAAAATCCACATATATTCTTACTAAACATTCCTCCCCCCCCCCCCCCACCCCACGCCCCCGCTTTGCCTTGATGTGCTATGACTTCCTTGTTTTGTCCTCTATCAGTGCCTGAAGGGTCTGCTGGTTACGTTACTTGCCTTCTTTCCCCTCTATGGTGTTGAGATTTTGCTGTGACATTGCTTTGAAGGATTTAATGGCATAATTCAAGCTGACTGCTGAAATGTATTCTAAAGGTAGTAAAAGTATCTCTTAACAGATTAAAGCACGCAGTGCAGTATAGAGTTTGTGCACGTTCTATTTTGTGATGCAGGCCAAGGAGATTCTCGCCAAGGAGTCCAATGTCCAAGAGGTAAAATGCCCTGTAACGGTGTGTGGCGATGTGCACGGCCAGTTCCACGACCTCATGGAGCTGTTCAGAATCGGGGGCAAGTCACCAGACACGAATTACCTTTTCATGGGGGACTATGTAGACCGGGGCTACTATTCCGTCGAGACAGTATCCCTACTGGTTGCACTCAAGGTGAGAGTTCCGATTGCTCACTGGGTATGTGTGGTGGGCCCATCAATTTCAGTGCTTCAGCTTGTCTGGTCACTGTTGCTGCATCGGCTGAAATGCAGCAGCATTGTCCGATCAATTTTTGCTATCTATGAATGAGAATCTTGCATGTTTACGAAATGTCAATGGTCACTTACACATGCGGTGGTATGAACCAGGTGCGCTACCGGGAGCGGATCACAATCTTGCGGGGCAACCACGAAAGTCGGCAGATCACTCAAGTGTATGGCTTCTACGATGAGTGCTTGCGCAAGTACGGCAATGCCAACGTGTGGAAGTACTTCACAGACCTGTTTGACTACCTGCCGTTGACAGCACTTGTGGATGGCCAGATCTTCTGCCTCCATGGAGGCCTCTCCCCTTCCATTGACACCTTGGACCACATCCGGGCATTGGACAGGCTGCAAGAGGTCCCCCATGAGGTCAGCTGCCATCTGGAATGTCTTGGCATGGCAGGGCAGCATCACTGTCGCACCATTACACCGGAAATGCACTTGCTCATTACATGAGTGAGGGTAAATAAACAGTGGTCATTTAAGTTTTTGATACTGACAAATAACGGACAATGAGGAAGTGAAGTGTAGGTCTGCACAGATAGTTCATGATGTAGGTGGTCCATGGCACGTTCACTTCAAAATTATTCTTAAGTGGGGAGGTTGTGCTGAAAATGAAGTATAAATCCCATGCAAGCGATCTTGTGTGCGAAAGTCACAAGCGACGCAATGGAGATGACTGTCGCGTTCACTTGTCGCCTACAAGTCTTACCTCACGTGAGCAACGACCTCGAGCAACATCTCCCTGGTGTTGCCGGTGTGAGAGCAGCAAATGTGTGGTAAAACTGGCGTGACGCGTGCTTTATTAATTTAAGTTGCTGTGTTTTACTGTAAAGAGCAGCATAAAATATTTCTAGAGGTCTTGCAGTAGGGTCTTGCCCTTGCATGTACCAAAATTCAGATGTTTGCTTGTTCCGTGCAACAATCGGTAGTACTTGATTAATGTACATCCAATTCTGGCTTTGCACTATTGGCTAGTCCCTCGTAGCACTTCCGGACGACGAGTGATAAATTCTAGATTTCGAGAACCGAGCAATCTGTTCGCGCAACGGCCTGTTTCATTGCTCGAAGCCGTCGCACACAAAATCGCTCTCATGGGGTTTGAGCTTTAACATTTGAACCATTGCCTGGATATCTTTAGAAATTTATAAGTTTATGTATCCTTTTGTTTTAAGTACATATTCTAAATTTTATTAATACAGATCAAACAGAAAAGAAGTTATGGCTGTCATATGGGCCAATTAGGCATGTCACCTTATGAAAGCTACCATTTCAGAAATAATGAAGACTCTGATTAATACATTCTCCGGGGGTTATAGTGCACAATAAGGCCAGTCGCATGTTTTTTCATTACATTTCTGTAACAATGCCATTACTTCAAGGCCAAGTTCAAATTTTTTCGTTGTCACTATATGTTGGATATGTAATAATGTTTCGTGTTAATAAAAATTTAGAAATATAAAAAGTACCTCATCTCATTCCTGACAAAATTTCAGCTGAGCAAACTTGCGCATTAAAAGTAAGTTTGGCGAACCAGTTTGGAAATGATAGTTTTCCTAAAGATTTAATTTTGCTGAAAAGTGCAAACTGAGAAAAATGAGCTGAAAGATATCAGGACAAGCTATACTATTTTAAGACCAAAAATAATTAAAGTGCCCTGCTCCGTAGGTTGACCCTCCTCTTCAATTTGAATCTGCTCTGCGGCAATTGCTTCAACTCTTCGCTTTTTTGCAACCTTAGATCAGTCCAACACCTTGCTCACAGACAAGGACGCCGCAGCCAGAATTATGCCTTTTTTGCTTTTTACTTTGTGGTCTGCTGTGCTCTCATTGGAAGGTCTCCCATGATTTAAATGCGTGAAAAGCAAATTTTCGAAAACGGGTATTTTACCCCATGTTCAGCTTCTTGCCTGCTCTGCGGCCACGTTTTAAAGGGACCCTGAAACGATTTTGACGATATTCTAGAAACATACTGAGTTGTTAGAGTAGGTCCTTCTGATCATTAATTGATGCATCTAAGTGCTCCGCAAGAAGCGTGCAATTTATTATAAGGTTTTAAAAATATACATCGCTGCCGGTCACAGCACACTGCTCGGGGGAATTTTCAGCCACCCCTACCCATACCACGTAAATCACCCATATGATGTCATGTGGGCGAGCTATCCGATTGGCTGCCCAGGACGCGTCATTGATAATTTTTCCGCCTTTATGGTGAACAAATGATGTTCGTAATAGTTGGAATGTTAGTTAATTTGTTTCAATAAAAGGAAAGTAACAGAAAAAGAATACTCACGAGCATTTTCTCACTACACTTAAGCACTTCCGGCACACAGCAAGCGTCGTCTGCTTGTGTTACAACATGCTCCATTTTGACGAGAGTTCCGCGGTCAGAGTCGGTCTCAGTCCTTTTCGCGAGCTCTATGATTCGACTTGGTTGCGTTGTGGACTCCAAATGTAGCGACTGGCAATATGTCAAGCTGCAACATCGTGTCCCTCTGCACGGCAGCAGATGAGCGGACTGGCTGCTGTGCATCGGACCGCTACTATCCGATCAGTGCCAGGATTTGCGTGTTTGTGGCCGTCACTTTACACCGGAAGATTACTAACGCAATAGCGTTTCGCGAGTCCGGTATTAGGGTAAACGCAAGCGCAAGGAGACAGGGCCTGGCCGTTTGACTGTCGTGTCATGGGATGAGCAGAAGCGCAAATGTGAATGGTCTGCATGGTGCAGCCACCTGGTGGCGTAGAGCTTAACCACACGCAGTAGCAGTAACAAAATGTATTCTTCTTTGCTGCTGGTGTAAATATTTCACAGGAGTGTAATCGTTAACACGTTTTTGTAAATGTTTAAAATGTTTTACACTTGGTTAGAGTAATATTAGCTCTTTGTTTGGCTGGTTAAGCGCTGCGCCAACGGGTGGCTGGACCGTGGTGACCGATCAGGCAGCTCATGTACGTCTACGCTAAAGTTCCTTCATCAGTTATAATTTATGCCTCCACCGTTCCGTCGAAATGCCCAGCTAGCCTGTGGTTATCGGAATACCAGACACGTTCGGCGCTGCGACATAATGCTGGCAACGCACGCTGCTTCGATAGCTCTCGCTTGGGCTTGACTGCCAAACAGCTGACGGAGAGTTTGGAGAGGCTTCATGTGCTCGCTCCTGGAGAACCGGAAGTCGACACGTCGTGCCATCGTGACGCAGAGCCAGTGAAGGCGGAGCTTAGCCCCGATCACTCGGCGAGCAAGTTGAGAAAATGCATGACTATGGAGGAGGGTAACTTGTAATCATCTGTAGTTCTCTTAATATGAGATGTTTCACACAAGTTGTGGTGTGAATGATTAACTTTAGCTGTACCCTACGCGTCTACAAAATTTGTCGGAACCGTTTCAGGGGCCCTTTAAATACAGCATCCGCAGGTGCTCTCGACGGCAAATGTGCACCCCCGTCACGAGAAGAGGACTTGAACTGCACTTAATGATGAGCTTCTATATGCATCTAGGAATCCAAAGTAAACCAAAGTAAAAAATGTGTTTCTGAAAAAATTTTTGATTTTAGTCCTGCATCCCTCTTTAAAGGAACTCTGCAGTACCTTTTTTTCACATGAAGTACATGTTGGAATGAGCTTAGTGCTGTTAAGGCTTTTTGAAAGAGCCCTTACATGAACGACAATATTTGGAATTCAATGTTTGCTTTCCCTGTTGCCCTCACCTCAGTAAAGACAGCACCAGTAGCAATGTCCTGCGTATCACACCATTCTTCCCTTTTTTTGTTCTTTCTTTTTTCTTTTTTGTTCTTTCATGCAGTGTGTTTGTTGTAACCTTTTCTGATGCACACAGCCAATTTGGTATGCACATTTCTGTGGTCCTTGGTTTCAACAGCCATTGAAAACTCGCATCAAACTGCTGTATTAGGCTTTAGAAATTCGCAATGTTGGAGACTGACCTTATAATAGTTTCCTGGGTGAGGGTTTTGGTATGTGAACTGAAACTTTAGTGCGATTGTTCTTGTGCAGTTCATGTTATTTGCAAAGGCTTTCTGCAAACATGCTGTCAGGTTGAGCAGTGACATCCTTCTCTCTCTATCTTTGCCACAGGAGCTAGCAAATTGGCAGTGTTAAACCAAACCCTTGGAAAATTTATACCTATGTCACACAGGCACCCATGAATTCCCCTAAATGGAGCATGAAACTTTTGAAGCCGTTCAATGTCAAAAAAGTTGTGGTTGTGTCACACGGCCAGTAACAAATTTTTAGCAAAAGCTGCCATGGTCACATGAAGTGTGCTTCAGTTTATGTACATGCACAAACATTTCACTTCTCATTACACCTAAAGCTATTTTGCCTAATGTTGTTTCAATAAACATCTATTATAAAAATTTTATGCAAAATATTAGTTCTCTAAAAAAGTAAGGTGCCTTCGACAAGCGTAGCGATGTTGACAGTGACACTGGTAACCTTGTGCTTACCCATTTTTGTGCGCAGCATGGTGTGCCTACTGATTTTTTGTTCTTGCTCAAATCGTGTGCCTTGACCACGACATCTTGTGCCTGGCAATTTTGTAACCCTTCTTTCCTAGAGAGACTGCACAACTTCTAGACTGGCCATTTCGCGTGCAGTTGTGAAGCGCGATGGGCCATGAGGCATGCAATAAACCTATCATTGAACAAGATACCGCCTGCGTGTAGAATCAAGAGATGCTCTGGCTCAAGAGTAAAGGGGAGCATCAAGCATAAATATGATCCAGCAGTGGTTGAACTGTTCTATTATGCAACCAGAATTGTTTACAAACAAGGGTAAATTAAGGCTAAGAAAAATTACTTTTTTTCAGTTCTATCTCAAGCATTGGTGTTCATTTCTATCTCAAGCTCCAGTAAAGTCTCTTAGCAGAGGGGAGAAGAGAGTTGACTGTCAAGTACTCTTGACACGTGGGTGAATTAAAGTCCTATGAAGTAAACCCGCTTTGCTCTATAGTGAAGATTCCTTACGAAAAGTAGTCTTGTCTGTGACACACGGTATGGTGTGGTCTCCTTTGTTTTCAGTAGGCGCTGTAGCAAAACAAAAGGCGCTGCTGCGGATGAAGCTGCCCCAGCTGCAGTGCACCGACCGATGCGCACTGCACGTTATTGAGCATGTCGAGCAAAGTGGTGCTCGTAGTGGTAGTGTTCTCATGGCTAACTATTTAATGTGTCTAGCACACTGTTGCTCTACCCATGGCTGCCCTGAAGTGCTTGTTTGGTTAGATGCTAGGCAAGTGTTCCACACCAACCGTGCTTCAGCATGCAATACGCTTCCCTGTGATGCACCCTCAATAATTAGTGACTGCAGTACCACTGCGCCTGGCGACACAAAATGCTTCGTCCTAGTACACTCTACCCGAGTTTATGGTGGTGGTGCAGTGGCTATATCTGCGACAGGGTCATCTGCGTACGTTTGAAAGTATGGCTGCAGTAAAAGTTTGCTGCGAGACAAATTGAGTGTTTGCTAACTAACAAACATTTTTGTTAGCAGTAAAATCATTACCAAGACAGTGATTTGACAACTTTTCTTTCGTTAATCGGCTGTGCACGAGGCTACGTCTTTACGTCCATAATGTAGCTTGGATATCTCCCATTCCGCAGTGACAATTGCCATCAAAGATATACTCTTTTGTATACTGTAACTGCAAGTAGCAGTTACAGCAAAACCAGCGCAGCGCTACGCGATAAGGAAACTACTGAAACGCGAAAGCGTGAGCGGCACAGAGTCGAGCGCAAACGAAACCTTTCGACTGCCCTCATCGTTGTCAACAGCAATTTCACTGAGTTCTTTTTTCTAAGAATGAAATAGAACTGGGCAAGTAGCATTTTATTTCAGCTTATAATACCATACAAGGATGTTTTTTGCAACGAGTAGTTGAGTAATAGTAACAGAATTTAACTGAGGAGTGCTTTCATCATTCGGCAAGTGCTTGAATGTCCTAGGGGGTCTCTAATCATGTCCTGCATTTACCTCAATTTCTCGATTATTAAAGCTCTGTTCGTGATAATATTGACACCTTAGAGATTCTCGAGCACCAATCTATCACTTTAGCTTGACTTAGTATTTGCCTTTAGTGCCCCTTTAATTGCATGCTGCATCATGTGTGTGACAATATTTGGTCGTGTTTACGTGACATGAGCTCTGGATACCAATGAAAGTTGTCATTAAAACAAGTTCACAAGAATGTGAATAAAGTCAGTTTGGTATTTTAAAATGCAGTACTATAATTGAAATTGAAGTTTTCTCTCAGTGATGACTCATTGTTTCCTACAGTCGTCGCTGCATTAAGCTGCTTGGTCATACTAGTTTGTCATCTTCCGCATGATGACGCAGGGGTAGCAAATTTGTGTTGATAGCTCTTCTAGTATAGCTACCCTAAAACAGTGAAGCCCAGTATGGGCACAAAGGATACTTTGCTCTTCGTGATGTCCTTCTCATCGTGAAACTCCAAAAGAAATTGGTACTACTAACCAGGCATGAGAACAATGAGCACTAGTCTGGCTTCAGCCTTTTGCTTCCTATGCAAGCATTTGCTCCTATAGCTTAGAATTTTAGTAACTTGCATGCACTTGCTTTTTACACTTTTTCATGTATTCTCGCAAGTGCTTCTTCGACGTTTGGTCATTTTCTGGGATTCAGCAAGTCAGCATAAGCAAATATTGCATGGCAGCCATGCCTGAAATTGTTAGTTAGCTTAAAGCTCTGGGTCATTAGCACAGCACATGCCCGTTGCATAGCTTGAAAATGTTTTAATTTCAGGGGCCCATGTGTGACCTGCTGTGGTCGGATCCGGATGACCGCGGTGGCTGGGGGATCTCCCCCCGAGGTGCTGGTTACACCTTCGGGCAGGACATCTCTGAGACCTTCAACCACAGCAATGGACTCACCCTAGTGGCCCGGGCACATCAACTCGTCATGGAGGTGAGAGTTCTTTATGTGAAAGGCAAAAGAAGGTATTCTATAAGCACACTGAACCCTTTTGTGTAGGAACGAAACGTAGACGTAGTTTGGTGGCTTCAAATGTTGCTAGATTCTAAAGGTGCACAGCGCTTCCAACTGCCACATTATTCAGGTCATTTTGCATATTGACGATTTGTCTCATACAGTCGAACCCGGATATATCGAATCTTAAGGGGACCACAAAAAAGTTCAGTATACAGTCGCCGACCGTTTATTCGCACCTTACAGGGACTGCGGAAATGTCTGAATAAACAGTTGTCCAAAAAAGCAAAAAATAAGAAAAAGAAAGAAATCCTTTATCTCCACATACTTATTCGGGCTCCACAGTAGGCTTGAAGAAATCGTGAATGCGCCGTTGCACGCTGTTCCCTTTATGCGCAGTCAGATAAGCCTGAATCTCGGAGAGGGTCGTAAGGTCACTATAGGCGGCTGGAAGCACAGTCACTGCTTGTACACGCTCCGCATGTGACAGCAGTGTAGCACATGGTGCGTTATCTTCCGGCTTGGAGTCATCGTCTGGCAGCGCAGCAGAAACCTGACTAATGATCTCGCCGGTGTCCGGAATCGCAATGCAACCACTGCGCAGGTCTCCGCAGAACATTTTCGGCATCAGTAGGGAGCACATCGGAAGGCGACAAATCCTAGGCCTCCCGGCACCCGCTTGCCGGCATGCCCCAGCGCAGTCTGCGTGGGCACTGTCGGCGCCATTAGACACTTGACGCGATGTTTCCATATGCTGCGTTGGATCACCGCAACTTCAACACAGCACACAAAGCAAACACCACTACAGCGTCATGCCATCACCAGTCGCACAAACGAAAAACCTGGCCTACTCGCAGCGTCGTGCACAAAGAAGCAAACAAATCAACTGCTGGATTGTCTTGACATGGCTTACTAAGCTGAGACCGGAACTGCTGTAGCAACTCTATCGAACCAGGCAGAAACGATGATGATGAGCGGGGATTTCCAGTAGTGCCACTTCGTGGGGCAGCAAGGAGGCTCTGTTCAAAACAAAAATGGCGTTCAGCAAGTCGAACTATGCGCCGGTCATAGTCGGCGCATGATGCTCTCGATCGAGTTGGCTCAAGGAGTGTCCGAAAAATCAGACGAGAGGTTGCAACATGTCCGAACTTTCGGCAGTTGTTATACAATATGGTCTATGGGGGAATGGCGGTGCCGCGAAGCTGACCGAATAATCGGGCATGTCCGAATTTTTGGAGTCCGGAAAATCGGTCGGCGATTGTATATAAAACAGGAATTTTATACAAAAATTTGAAAGGGATTTTACTGCTCTTCGTTGTATACAATATCTCGTTATGTGTGGGTTCGATATACAATAGCCGACACATTTTTTGGACCCCAAAAATTCAGGCTTGGTAGATATTCCAGACTTCATAAATGCACTGTCAGGGTTCTAATGATATGGCTAATGCATTTTCGCTACTGATCTTTTGGACGAACTTAGGCACCAAAGTTCAATTTTCCCGACATAATTGCTTGTTCCAGACCATGCTACCCGCTTGGAAGCTGCGATGTTGGGTTTTGTGCTGGCTTGGCCATGGTTGACTTCCAGTGACCTGCTCTGTAGCCTCCAAGGTTCGGAGGCCCACACTTTCAATGGAGAGCGCCTGACATCCTCCCATCTCGGAGGTCATGCCCGCTCTTCCTTGGTTGACTAAAAGCCCCATGGGACGGCACTTTTTCCTGTTTCTTTTTTCAGTCAGCTCCATCGTCATACACACTTAATGCAGGATCCTTTTTTTTTTTTTTTTTTTTCCCGGTTGCTATTTTGCACATGGTGTTTACAGAGCAGGTGTGTCTCGGAGATGTTGCATCTTTGTGTGTGTTTGTACAGCTTCGCATTTGTGTGGTCAGCACCACCTCTGTGTGTCTTCGCAAGAGCCAAGTGGTGCGAAGGAACTTGGCTTGTTTCTTCGATCTCCATGGCAATATCTGGCAAATGAGACTTTAATTCTGCATCAATCCAAGTAAATCTGATCACATCCATGCGTAGTATAAGGCAGGGCATTATTAGAGATATTTTTAAGCCACTACAGGCCTAATAAATCTCTTTTTGGGGCGGGGGGGGGGGGGGGGTGAACGAGTTCTCCAGACTATTTTTAGGTACCGCAGAATTCATTGGATACATTTTCAAGGTCTTGTCCATTGAAGCTGAAGCGTGAATGCATTGTAGATTAATGGTTTGTGGCTCTGTAATATTGCTTGAGTTAATTCTAAATAGTTGCTCTAAATGTTCACATCTTTTTGATTTGTATTAAAGAAGTAATCTTTCCTCTTTATTAGCCTGCTTCAAATTTGGCATTTGGTGCTCCAAAAGCTTTCTTTTTTTTCTTTGTAACCTGCTAAAAAAATTGCTCCATATCCTACTTCAGCTGTGTAAACCCTATAGGTGCCACTAGAGCAGAGTACTCGCAGCATTCTTATCAAAGGATGTTTAATTTTCTGAGTAAGCGGCCTCAAGTCATTACCAAAATATATTTTGCACAGAAAGGTATTTCTTGGCTCTCGCTCCAGTATTTTTTAGATTTCAAGGTTGGCAGGTCAGCAGGTGATTTGAATATAGGATAAAAGTGCGGCTCCTTCGCTTTCTCTTCAGCAGTCGCTTGTTTCTAAACCAGTGTTTCAAGCCATCTTAAGGGTTGATTTAACAAAGAATGGGTTTCATTTTGTTTCCTTTTATAGGGCCCTTCACCATCCCTATGGCAGAACGCTCCTCTAAGGAGCGTTCTGCCGGGGAAAAAAAATCAATTCGGCTTATTAATAGCCGAGTTCAGAGCCGCGAACCCATGATTTCAGGAGACGTGCTCCACTGTGTAGCGACACACTCTCTCCACTTGCCCCGTGTAGCCTCCACAAGCGAAATTCCTTCCCTGCGTTTACCATACTGGACCTCGAGGATCGCGTGATGCATACGTCACAGGCCCCGCATTCATTTTTTTTTCCCTCTCCCTTTTGCAGCTCTGCGCACGAGCTGTTGTGAGTGTCTGGTTTCGGGTAGCGCACGATTTTTCATGCTGTGCTCAAGGAGGCATGACTAAGCGGTATAATTCAGTGCTGCACGAGTACTCAGGAAGAACAAGTGGATCTCAGAGCATGATCACATTCTGGAACACGGTAGAAAATGGTGTAGTTTCGGTACCTGCGCAGGTGACTGCACGACCGTACGAACAAGCAGACGAAACACAAGTACATCTCTCTTGCTTCGGTGCAAAGTAAAACAAAAAACATGCCGATATTCCATTTGTGCATTTTATTATTTCTCTAAATTTCACTTCGTCAATTCAAGCAACAGATCACACAAATAACAGGTGGTGCCTTGAATAATTCAAGAAGTCACATGTCACCATGAGTGACGTCACACTGCGCACCCAAGTACGTAGGCGCAGGTACACGAGCATGTCACTGTCCGGCTTGGAGCCCAGCGGCTGCGAGGAGAAAGGAAAACTGCGTTTGGATTGAAATTTCATAACTTTCCGCAGCACATAGCAATGTTGCAAACACGATTGTTGGCGCACATTGTATGCTCTGCACTTGCCAGCTCAATATGGCCAGATCTGGTGAGGGGCCCTTTAAGTTGTATAGCGCCAGAAGCTCATTAATATAAATACTTAGCAAGAAGTATTTGTTGTCTGAAGTATTTACTACTAGAGTAGAACCCCCATTGCTACATTTTTCTAGGGATTGCAGGGGAGGGAAGAAAAAAAACGGAACAGTTCGGAACGTCTCAAATCGCACCAGCAACACCAGAAATAGCTTTGAATGGCTGCCAGTACAGTTGTTAGACATCTCTATGCTCGTTCTGTTACCGGGGACAACGTGTATACACATGTTGTTATACAATAATTCGGACTCCACTGGGAACATAGATAAGTCCGAACTATCGAATGTCCGAAAAATATGAATGCGTGTGTGTGTGTATGTGTATGTGCACCCCTGTGAGCAATAAACGAGCAACAGGTTGTTGCCCTTTGAGCAATTAGCAATGAGATAGCCATCAGTTTTGCAAGCGCACAAACCCGAAACCGGCCGCGGAACAAAACCCAAACTAAACACCGCCCGCCTGCGCGCACCCCAATACGCAAGCGGTATAGTACAGTCGACTCCCATTAATACGAAGTTCACGAGGACCGCGGAAAACTTCGAACCCCCAATTAACCACAACGAATAAAAAGGGACATTTTTATTTCATAGCAGACTGTTTATGAAAAATCGGTTATTACTGTCTGCTTCTGCTTACAAAATCTCGCTGCGGAAAGCAAGTTCTGCAGGCTGTAGGTGTGCCCGAGTGCTTCCTTGGCATTGCTCTCTGCAGCTCGCGGTTGTGGCTCACTTGCAACGTCGTCGTCCACGTCACCTCCGTTACTAGCCTCGTTGGGCCGAACGATCTCGATGATTTCAGTGTCCGTCGGCGCACCACGCGTTTCTACTGTGCTGTCAACGGCAGCATATTCTTCGAAAGGGACGTCGCTGAGAGCTGCTTGAAGACTATTGTTGTCAAACTCACTTGTGTGTGCTTCCTCCGCTGGGAAAGACAAATCATCTGCTGCGGCACTCGCAGTGAAACCACAGGCCCTGAAGCAGTTTGCAATGGTTTCCTCTTTAACGCGACCCCACGCTCGGCCAGCATGTGGATGGCTCCGAGTAGGCTCACCTCGTACTGAGTTGTCCATACACAATAGCATACGCTCGAGAAGATGCTTCCGGTACAATAGCTTTACATTTTTTATGATCCCTGGTCCATGGACTGTAGCATCAGTGTTGGGTTGGCTGGCAAGTAAGCGATGCAGACGGCAGTCAGGGGTGGCACATTCATTTGGGCATTGCACTGGTCCACGAGGAACAATGCCTTGCGGTTCGACGACTCGAACTTGCAATCCAGTTTAATTATCCATCCAGTCTTTAAATATGTCCGCCTTCATACAAGCCTTCCTGTTGAGTGCATAGTCGACGGGCAGCATTTTGATACCTTTAAAACATCTAGGCTTAGCGGCCTTACCGATTACTGGCAGGTGACATTGCTCAGTGCCAGTCATGTTCGCCGCAACCAGAACAGACACTCTCTCTTTACTGTGTTCCCCTCCGGCAAAGTCATCGTCCTTGAAGGTCAGTCCTTTAGGGTAATATTCTGTAAAAAAGTGCCGTGTCGTCTGCATTGAAGGTGTCTTCTCTCCACGTCGCACATGTTTCATGGTTGACAGAGGCCATTTCTCCACTCGTGCTTTTAACACCAGGTCATGACTTGGCTTAAAGCGTGTGGGCCATCCATCGCAAGAAGCGAAGTTCTCATTTCTTGGCATCGTATCGAGCGATAAGGCTTTTGCTGCAACGATATTGCCGCTGAGCAGGAGATGGTTACATCGTGCCTCCCTAATCCAAATGAGCAGCGCTTGCTCTAGCTCTAAGTGGGTGCCAGTGCACATTGTCTTTCGAGACATTTTGAACTGATCATTTTCAAATGCTTCAAGTATCGAGCGCTTGTTCTTGAAGAAGTTTGAAAGAGTGTTCGGTTTGATGCCGTACTTCCGTGCAATATCTTGCTTGGCGGTGCTTCCTTCAACTTTCAAAATTTTTACTTTTGTTGCCAAGTCAAGTGTCCAATAAGGTCCGCGAGTTGCCATTGTCGCGACTGCACCCGAAATGCTTGTGAAACTTCGTTGCATGTAAAATTACCGAAACCACTCAACTAAACAATCGGAGAGGCCTGGAGCGTGCTGTTCTCACACGTACACTGTTGCACAAAGCTAATCTTGCCGCTTCGTGATCTGTGGCGCTATAGTCAGCTGCAATGCCAACGGCCCCGGTGCTTAACTTGTACGCTTCATAAGCTGTGGCGCTGTGGTCAGCTGCAATGCTGACGATGCCTGTGCGGCACACAAAGCTGTTTTCCAGTTTAAAAATAGCAAATTTATCAAGCATTACAATTGCCTCCAGGCATTCGATTGAAAATAACTTCTTATTAAGAAGGGACCTGGTGCACGAGCAGAACTTTATTGTTATGAACTCTGGAGATTTGAAACTTTCAGCTTACCGTATTTACACGATTGTAAGTCGACCCCGTTTTTTTTAATTTGAAAGTCTGAAGTTGGGGGGTCGACTTACAATCGAAACCAAAACATGGCCCCGCCAAAAAAAGCGATACCAACTGGAGCTACAACTTAGTTACAATTTTATGTTTGCACTATGGCCCTACCCGTATCTTTTCGCTATCCCGCGTGTTTGTTCACTTTTCGGAAGGGTTTTTTAACATTTTCGAGGGTCTTACAGTGCATGCAACACTCATGGGGGAGTGTCGATAGTTGATGGAAGCACCGCTGTTCTCATTTGCGGAGGCACCCTCAGAACGGCGGTGCTTGTGGGGAGTATCGGTAGTTCATGGAAGAGCAGACACCGCTCGCGAGTTTCTCTTTCTCTGTTTAAAGGCATTGGTATTGGTTTGACGCGTTCCACTTGACTGCCGGCTACGTGCTACTTCTATGCTTCCCCAGTCGTCATGAGTGCTCCAGGCCCACTAATTGTTCGGCACTCGTTCACAGCAGCGTTCAAGAGGGCTGCCATCCTTTACGCCGAAGAAACAAATCACTGCGCAGCGGGCCGCAATTTCGATGTTTCTAAACGGGTGGTGCGACAGTGGCGACTGCAGCGAAGCGAAATTTTCACCTGTGTGATGGCAAGTGAGAAATTTCCCACGTGCCAAAGTATGGACGCTTTCCGGAGCTGTAGGCTAAGCTTGCAGCGTACATCGCTGAAATGCGTGATCGGTCCCTGCCAGTGAAGTGCGACGTGATCATGGAATAAGCCCGGACCTCCACCTTAATTTTAAGCTTCTGCTCCGCCGTAAGTACGAGTGGCTGGCGGCAGAAGACTGTGAAATTACGCCAACCGGACCTGTCAAAAGAGCCTCCCTGATGGCTACGTGTGGTTGGGTGCATTTCGCGTGGGCTGCTGTGCTGCAAGATGTCCTGGTGCGGTCGTTTGCCAAATTTGAAATTTCGCTGGACCACGACGTGCTGTGGGACCGCAGCAACGATGACGATGGCAGCACTATTGAAGACGAGTAGTCCAGTGACCATGTCAGCTTCTAATAAATTTTCGCTATCGAATGCGCCCTCGGGTATGCGCTTATTTTTTTTTTATTTATTTTTTTTTTTTTCTGGTCAAGCGATATGGGGGGGTCGACTTACATTCGAGTCGACTTACAATCGTGTAAATACGGTATATTAAGTTTAGTGAGCTGATTGCAAATATGTAATCAGTTTTTTTCTACCGTATAATGCGGAATATAGGTCGACCCCCTTACATTGAAGCAAAGAAGTCAACGTAAAGGTTATAAGGCACAAAACTTTGTTTTATTTTGTGGTGCTGCCAGACTCTTCACCTGCTTATTCGTTTGAGCTGTCTAAACTCTCATCCGAAAACGACTGCTTTTTACTGGCTGCGTCCTCCAACATGTCATCCTCGGTGCCGTCCAAGGAGTTGCTAATGCAACACTTCTTGAATTCCCGCACCACCATATCGTCGAACAGCGAGCGCCAAGCCTGCGACACCCATGTGGCCACAGTGGCGAGAGGCGGCCTGCACAGCCAGCCAGTTGGGGTCGTCCGGTTGTCATTGGCCATCCACTGATAATACTGTTCACGGACACGGTCTTTAGAGGACGTCCAGTGGCTGAAGTGCTGATGTCAGTGGCTGAAGCACGACAGCACGACGTTCAGTGGCTGAAGTCTTGACGTCATGCCTCCCGGAATGACGCCGAGCTCCGTCCTCCCGTCGCAGAGTGCCTGCTTCACACCTGCAGTCAAGTGCCCGCGAAAGGCATCCAAGACGAGCATGCTCAGACACTGCAGGAGTGCGCCGGGTCGCCAATTCCAGACGGTCTTGATCCAATTCAGCATGAGAGCCTCGTCCATATAGCCCTTTCCATTCACGCGAACGACAACATCCCGCGGGAAAGCCTCTTTCGACAGCGTCTTCCTCTTGAAGATTATGTATGGGGGCAGCTTTCTGCCGTCTGCAGTACATGCGAGCATCACCGTGAAGCGTGAATGCTCGTTCCCCGTAGAAAGAAGCTTGACTTCTTTTGCGCCGCATTCGCACACTGTGGTGGGCGACGGCATGTCGAACCACACCGGCGTTTCGTCCGTGTTGCCGATCTGTCCCAACACGTAGCCATGCTGCTGCCGGAGACGGATAGCATAGAGCTGGAATTCGACCAGCTTGTCCTCGTATGCCTCTGGCAGCTTCTGGCAGATCGATGTGCGCCGTTGAAGTGCGAATCTCTTGCGTTGCATGACGCGACGAACCCAGTAAATGGAGCCCTTGAATTGTTCCTTGGGCAGTGCGGATTCTCGGGCGATGTCAGTAGCTTTGATGCGGATGAGTTCCGCTGTCACTGGCAAAGATCTGGCACGATGCTCATGGATGAAATCCGCCACCTTGTCTTCGAGCTCCAGGTACACCGCGCGGCGTCCGCGAAAGGACGTCTTCCGCGTGTTGCAGGCAGACAGCTTGGCTTTCTGCGTTCGCCAGTACCGGACGCTTTTTTTCCGACACGCCAAATTGCCGCTGGGCAGACATGTTCCCGTGCATTTCAGCATATTCGATGACTCTTTTTGAACACCGCGATGAGCTGACGTCGAGTACTTGTACTCATTTTGTGGGTTGTCTGGAAATTAGCAACGCCAGGAACGATTGCTGCACAAAAAAAAGGAAGATGGCATTGGTCCAACTGCGTAGGCCGCGTTAACGTTGGGCCGCGTCGGTCACTAAGGAGGCAATAACGATGTGGATACCGAAAGGTCTGCCCTCCTACATGTTGCCAGACGACTATGGGCCCGTATATAAGTCAAGGGGTGACCTTTTAGTAATATTTTTTTGAAAAAACCTCGACCTATATTCTGCACTATACGGTATGTTTAATGGGAAAAAAGTTATGCAATCTTTAGTATTATAAATTTGGGATGTGACTTTTATGAAAAATATATTGTACTGAGAGACTTAAAATTAACTAGGCATGTTTTTGAATGTTTGAAGAGTGCACATATAAAGTTTCATATTTCTATCTGCATATTAGCCAAAATTATCAAAATTTGAATTAGCAACTTCGGAACACAATTCTTTGTTGTTAATCCGCTTTTGCGACGCCGAACTGCGCATGCGCAGCTCCCTAGCAGCTGAGGACCGAAGCAATTTGGCAGGCGCACAGCCGGACTCGACTCTCTCCTCCAAGTGAGTGGAGTACGGCCGTGGCAGGCGCTGCACTTGTCAATGGAATAGGACGCCAGCCGTTTCTCTCAGACTTTTACAGACCAGCACATATCCTTATCTTGTCATTCTACACTGTTCACCCTGACGTATATCGCGACGACGCCTAGCAGCGACGTCCAGCGGGCAGACCTCCGCTCTAGCACACATGCTCCGGGAGCGCGGGTCGAGTTACCCCAAGTTCAGCAAGGAGGAGTGGGACTCGCGCCTGCGTGGTCCCGCTCTAGACAAGCGAATCCTGGCTGTCCGGCGTGCCCGTGGCCGGGCTGGTGGGCTACACCTGCTAGTCCCGAAGTGGGACTAGCCGGGTGCGCGACGAGTTCGCGAGGAGTTCGCATCCCTGCCGGAACTTCAATACAGTTCTTTCACTCGCTTGTCAGCTTTACCATTGTTGCTGCCGCACGCACGGAACGCCTTTCGAATATTATTGCCATCGAAAATTGGCACGATGCCAACGTCGTGTCTCATTTACGGCTGAACCTCCCGTGACCATCCCTGTAGGGCAATGCGGATTTTCTTAATTCCGCCGTTAAAACGCAATCGTCAGCGTCATGAAACCTAGTGTAGGGCTGCACTTTGTGACAGGTGTGTATTGGCATATGCAGTTTACCTCTCTGTTTTTGTCATTACTGACTCATACAAACAATCTCGACGAAGATGCAAATCTGTTTGAGCTAGTGAAATAAATGATCTCTGAGCTCGCGCTACCTGGTTGAGTGAAAAGGGAAGTGTTTTTTTTTTTTTTAATTGTCTCTATGCATCCGTCGCTAGAACGCCGTCATTTCACAACTTCACACTGTGCACACTTGCAGCTTTATAAACGCTTAGTGAATGCTCGTGATGTCGGCGTAGTTATCTGTCGGAGCCACGCTCACTTGCCCTGCCGGGCTCACGTGGGAAACAGCGTGCACTGTGGAAGTAGCTGATAATGCTAGTTAGCCATCGTTGCTAGTTGTCATTTCGTCATTCTTGTCGGCACTAAGTGAAGTGAAGTGATAATTACTTGCAGAAGGCTTTTATTTTCGTTTAGCGAATCGGGATGTAGTACGGTATGTACTAATGCTCATTTTCCCGTACGGCATTTCTAGAGTCTTGTGGCGCGCCTTATTGTGTAACTGACACATTTCAGGGGCACCTTCGCTGTCGCCCAGACATCTGGTCTTCATACTGACACGTGTACTTGTTTATCTTTTTCGGGTGACCGCTTTTCACCGTCAAACAAACGTTATCGCTCAGTGCAGGACGCACCCGCATGCATCGGAACTTTCTCGAATGTTATCGATCGTTTTATCCGCTGTCTGTTGTTGCCAAACCTTGTGTTATTTGATTGCATGTATGCGCGACACAAATGGCGCAGAAATTTCTGGAGGACACGCGGGCACCAGCGATTTTCATCTTTAGAAAAAAGAACTCACTGAAATTACCCTTGACAACGATGCGGGCAGTCAAAAGGCTTTGTTTTCGCTCGACTCCACGCTGCCTATGCTTTTGCGTTTCAGTAGTTTGTTATCGCATAGTGCTGCGATGGTTTTGCTGGCTCGTGAACCTTGCACAAACAGCAAGTAGCGGAGAATTCAACTTCTGTGTGATGTCGCGGAATGCCCGAACAATCTGCACCACTTGACCAAAAAGCAGCGGCAGCGGCAAATCCACCACTCTGTCTTGGCTCATTACCACCGTCTGTCTGGCGGCGTTTCACTCGACGGCAGCAGAGGGTGGTGATGGAATATGCAACGTCACCATTCTCCTGGTTGGGTGGTGGAAGATTAGAATTTCGAAAAAGATATTCGGACCCTTCAGATGCAATTTTCTCGTAAACTAAGTATTTTATTGGCACAAAACAAGTGTTGCGAGGTTTCTGAAGTGGTAAACAGTCCACGTCAACTTAGTATTTGCCTTTAGTGCCCCTTTAAGTGTGCGGGGATTACTCTGGAACCTTCGATGACTCTTGTATAAAAGCTGACGCACTTGATAGACCCGCTGAACAGATTTCGCCTATCGCCGACTGTGTTTGCCGCTATCATTGTGCTTTAAGTGTAGCCTGTTTTTGTAGGCACAGATTCGTCCAATAAAAGTTAGCGTCGTCATTCACAGTATTGCTACTGTGTTCGTTGCCGTCACAACTACGTGACAATACCGACGCTGTTTGTGTACATGCACCTGTTCAAAAAAGGACACTGTCAACCTTTATGTTCGTACCGTGGCGCGTTTTAAGAGGAAGGCAGCTGCCCCACAAATGGGAGCCATCGCCGATTTTGGTCATTCTCACCATTTTCCTCATTTTTGTAGATGTACACACCCTTTATGTGGGTAAATAACGTATGGAACTTGGCGTTCTGTTGGCCTCCCCACTGCCTGTGCATGTCTGAACGCTTAGCACTATGGCGCACCATAAAGCAAGACATGCAGGGGTGAAACGTGATATTCGCCCTAATAATTGCACCTCATGCCCTATTCGAGTCATGTGTTTTTGTGTGTACTCAAACTCTTCTATTACTTATTCACTTTACGGCACAGGTGCAGCGGTTTAAGGCCAAGGAGGAGCTTGTAAAACGTTGCCGAAGCTCTTCTTCCAGCCGTACGTCACGCTGAAGAAAGCTCTGGTTACAAAGCATTCACCAGTGAGCACAATGGCTAGCTGACGATGACAAAATATGGCGGCACGTACATGTTGTTTCGGTCTCGCGTGGGGCGGCTGTCGCGGCCCGCAGCGGCGCCTGCCAAATTGTTTCTCGCGCCACAATGCATCGCAAAAGGCGGATTCTTGCAAGATTTGTAAAGGTTTCATTGCACTAGCATACTGTATTATAGTTTTCTTGCACTCTCTGACTGTTTAGCATTCAGGAAAAAAGGAATCGTGCAAATAGAAGAATTAGCAGAGACAGTGCACATCTCAAATCTTTGGGTTTGCAAAAATCATGATCTGAGAGAAACGTGAAAAAACGTTCAGCAATGTTAAGAATACTTTTTATGTGACAAAATCGTGAAATTCACCACTACAATGAATTGGAACGCTCCCGGAAAATAGTTGGATGCAGGCTTTATTCTGCGTCTCGTCTTGATGGTTTCCTGGAATGCTGCCAATGATGCGTGCTTTCTGTCCGTGTTGACCACACAGTGGCTGTCTTTCTCGGCTGCTCGCCGACTGTCTGTGCAAGTTTGTTGCACATGCAGCTCACTGAGTATGTGCGAGCTAGACTGGTGGCTTCCAAGGTTGAACTGCATAACAGCTTCTGCCACGGCAGCCTGATCAAACAGTGATGCATTCTTTTCTTTTGGCGCCAGGCTCCAAATGATCAAATGCAGTGATTCATTGGCATTTTTTGTCTTCACTCTCTGGCACCTCTGCAAGAGCTTATCAGAGAGGCGCTCATGCACTGGCCACAGTGCATTGCTTACAGCATCTGGCAGATTGTATCTGCTTTCTTTGGGGGGGGGGGGGGGGGCTTACAGTCAACGACCGATTTTTCGGACCCTCTAGGGAACGTAAAAGCGTCCGAAAATTCTGGCAATCCGAAAAAATGAATGCATACAAAAAACGCACTTTTTTTTCTTTTTTTTTTCTCGGATCTAGAGTTAAAGGGCGAAGTACCGGGTTTCCGAAACCCTGCCAAAGCATCGGTGAAAGGGCTATAAAAAAACGCATTCAAAAACTGTATGCAGCCAACTGCCAGTTTATTATGTACATGTGCATCGTCGGTCAGCCGGTTTTATGGCAGCAGTGGCTTGAAGAACTTGTTGATTGTTGTTTGGACGGCATTCCAGTTGCATGCGATCATATTCACCTCGATCTGAGCAAGGGTCATGTCAGCACTGTACACCGATGAAAGAGTCAACAGTGCTCGCGTCAACTCGGCGCTTGTAGGCGGCGCGGGCATTGGCTCCTCATCTTCAACATCGGAGTCTTCTGAATCCCCCACAACCTGACTCCTTGCTCCATGCCGAACTCTTTGCTCACGTCAGCCTGCGATGGGCCGCTCACGACTTGCTTAATAATGGCGGCTTTCTTCTCCATCAATAACCGACCGTACTGCTTTCCGCGCTTCGATGCCATCGGCGAGGACGACGAAGACTGAATGGCGGCCATCGAAGGCAAGCGAAATTCTCAAGTTGCGAACAGTGGAGTTCGCAAACGAGCGTCGAAGCACCTAGGCCTAGCGTCGCAGAGCACACTTGACACAACAGCACAACCACACACCACGCTAGCCAAAACATGGCCTACGTAAACAAATGAAATGGTGCCGCTCCGGAAACTCCGCCGGAGGCGGAAGCAGAAGTGCTGGATGGATGGATGGATGGCGGCTATACCCTTTGTAACGGGCGGCGGCTGGCGCCACCTAGGCTTTTGCTCCCCCTCCTATTGCGGCGATGAACAGAGCCAGCGTGGCCAGACCAAATCGGTGTGTGACGGCTAGATTTGGCTAGTTGTGGTACAAAGCGGTGATATGCTTCGGCTGCAAGTCGATTTCCTGCGCAAGGCCGCTGCGCAAGGAGCCAGAGGACCTTCCGTTGCGTCAAAAAGTCCGGAAAATTGGACGGCGGGGGGTTCGAGCGTCCGAAACTTCAGATGTCTTTATACATTGATTCTATGGGGCTCGTGGCGGTGCCGCGAAGACGTCCGAAATATCAGGCATGTCCGAAAATTCAGTCGTTAACTGTATTCCTTGCAATGGCTGCATCATATTTGCACCATAAATAAGGGCTGTGGGGACAAAAGCTATGGTTGGGCTTCTCATCAGTTCAGGTTACATGGTAATATGTAGCCCATACTGCTGTGTGCATCTCATCCACATTTGCCGAAAGCGATTTGAGTGCCCAGCCATAATAGCTTGTCAGCTTATTTATCAGGTCTCCTGTAAGGCGGCTCTTACCACTGGTGCGCCCAACATTTTCCCCTTTCTGCTTCTGCACAAAAATCCGCAACATCGTTCCCAAGCGTTTCTGCACGTGGTTTGTGCAGTCTTCCTTTTCCACTGGTATGAAACCATAGACTTTTGCTTCATCAATGGCACTGTATGATCTCCTATCACTATCGGAGAGGATGGTTGCGTACCTCAGGCCATGAAGGGAAAGCGAGTGCTGAAATAAAATTAGTGCTGCCTCCACCTTCATCTGGCCTGCCTTGGAAGACGTGTTCTTTTGGCATAAATGCTGCGACTTCCAGTCAGCATAATCTGGGGTTTCAGGTTTAGGACCAAGCTCACAGCCAAGGCAGAAATTCGAAAGGCCAGCATAGTCCAAAACGTAACCTGAAAAAAAATCTATCACTGTGGCCAGTCCAATGTGAGATGAATGTCCCCGAGTATGTCAAGTGCCATCAAAAGAAACTGCAATATTACCTGCATTTTCAAAATTCAGGCTTCGGTATACGTTCTTCTCTGAAGTGGCACACTTAGCCATATTCTCAGTGCAGGCACTTGTTGCAGCTGGATTTGGTTTTTATTTCAGATGGTGCTGATAGGTCTTGTTGTGAAGGCCTCTGTGCGAAAGTCCAGTAGCGACAAAAATATTGTTAAGCACCGTCTGCCCGTTTCCCGTGCTCAGTATGGCACGCGCCGCAAAAACATTAATCTCGAAACGATTGCAGTTAGCAGTGCCACTAACTCGTTGCGAGCTCCATTTCGCGTCAATTTCGCCGCAGTTGCTGCACAGAAATTTCAGCTTCACGGCAATGCTGTACTCCCGTAAGTTCCGCTCGATAGAAACCGCTCCGCGGCACACTTCGCAACCAGCAACTTTCAGTAAACAGTTTACCATGTCTACGTGGACGATGATGTACGTTGTCAACGCACTTTCCAGACGGGGCTCACTTGTTAGGCACTTCACCTTGTGCTCCGTCGCTGAAATTGAGGAGAGTTCCGCTGTTTGTTCCTGTGCTTGTTGCTCGATCTGATCTCGCTCCGCTGCCATGAGATACGCCATGTCGATCCTCGCGTGGTCCGGCTGAGTGCACATCTTCGTAGCACATGCACCCGCGACGACCGCCGCCCCGCAATTTGTTACCGAGGTGTCCACCGTCACGGTCCGCCGTCGACATCGCAAGCGTCACCGACGTTTTCCATAGCACAGGCCAAGCGCCAATGTCGTCAGCCGCTTTCGGGACCGCTGCGGTGACAGCCATCACGATCGCCTCTTCCCATTGTGCTGCACCCAACTCCTCGATTGCACTGCTGTTCCGCGACGTCTGCAAGTCTGCCAGTCCGACAAGGTCGTCAGACGTCACTGGTAGTTCCGATGCATCTTTTCACTGCACCGCGCGCTTTCTTCTACGCTTCCCGAATTTATGTACTGTATGGAATTTCCTTGCATAGTTTGGCATCTCGACTGATCACGACCACGCTATAGAATAAAGAACCAACTTTAGAGAAGGGAAACTGTACCTTCCTCAGTGGCACGAAAATAAGCAGCGGCAGCGCATGGAACTTAGTGGGGCGGACGCCAGATGGCGTTGCTCAGCCGTGACGCGGCAGTGCAGTTTTTTTCTTTTTTTTTTTTTTTAAGCGAAATCCAATATGGGCCGCTTTTCGCTGGTGGCGTGCGCTGGTATGTGCCGTTCGTGCCCTGCAGCCTATACGGCATGCCTCATTGCCTAGGCTCCCGCGTAGCTGGAGCCTCTACTGACGCCGATACAAACAAGCCACAAGTGAGTGAACAGGACGTGCGACTTTATTGGCAGAAGAAAAGCAGTGCACCTTCTTGTACAAGAGCAGAAATAAAATTTGCTTTTTGAGATGCGCTGAGAAGCTCACTTACGTCATCGCACATGGCAATCTGGTGACGAGCGACAATCAGCAGTGCAAGCAAATTGAACAGTGCCCCACCTGTTTGCATGAACAGTCGCCGTAACTTGCATTTGCGAAGCAGTCAGGTGATGCAGGCATCTGCTGCCGCAGCCAACAGAGCTACATGGACTGCCCGGCATTTTAGTGTTACTTCTTTTTCCAACCTGCACTTTTCTTTTTGTTCTTTCGCGTGCCGCTAATGTGTAACTCGCACTTGGTGCCCCACATTCTCAATATGGGCATGGTCGGTTTTGTGGGCATGACCATTTTGCAGCCACTTTTGCAGGCCTTTCAACCCATGTGGATATCAATTTCATACACTTCGGATCCTGTAACCTTGTATGCTGGTCTCTGTTCATGCCAGATCACGGCCGATGAAGGCCTGCAAGCATAATTTGCCCAGTGCTGCCGCAGGAAAGGTCAAACGGGGAGCACCAATTACTATGTGTGTAAATTGGGAGTCAATGTCGCTGTGTGGACTGCAGGAGCAGATGGTTACCTCGTGAGACTGTTGCCCAATGCAGCTGACCAGGTCGTCACATCCAAGAAACAACACAGTGACCATGATCAAATAAGACTCGGCATTCAATCACTGCATAAGGTTCAGACAATACACTGTACATTGGCTAAGATCCACATGACAACAGTGAGCATTCATGCACTACGGGTCACTTACAGCACATTCAGCTATCCGAAGTCAGGCACAGTGCTTGCCTTTGTCGCACATGGCGGTCTAGTAACGAGTGACAACCAGCGGCGCAAGCAGATTGGACAGTGTCCCACCTGTTTGCATCGACAGTCGCTGTAAGTTGCATTGCGAATCAATTGGGTGATGCATGCATCTGCTGCCATAGCCAACACAGCGACGTGAACTACCCGGCATTTTGGCGTTACCTCCTTTCCAACCTGCATGCTTCTTTTTGTTCTTTCGGTGACCTCTAATGTGTTGCTCACACTTGGTGCGCCACCTGCTCTCAATATGGACATAGTCTATTTTGTGGAAATCACCATTTTGCGGGCACTTTTGCAGGCCTTTCTACCCATGTGGATATCAACCTCATACACTTCGGACCGTGTAATCACCTATGATAGTCTCCGTTGACGCCAAATCATGGCTGAGGAAGGCCTCAAGCAAAATTTGCACACGGCTGCAGCAGGAAAGGACGGAACGGGGAGCATCAATCACGGTGCGTGTAAACAGGGAGTCTATGTCACTGTGCGAACTGAAGGAGCAGGTGCTTACCTTGAGAGGCTGTTGCCCAATGCAACTGACCAGCCCGCCACATCCGAAAAAATGTAACACGGCAACCATGACCAAGTGGTACAGCGTTGAAATAAGACTATGCAATCAAACCATTTCAGCGTAACTCTAACATAACGCATTGGCACTATACACTGTACATTGCCTACGGTTCACATGACAACAGTGAGCTTACACTGGTCGCTTACACTGGACACGGGTCGCTTACGGCACATTCAACCGTCCTACTGCAGGCATAGTGCTTGCCTTCGTCACACATGGTTGTCTGGTAACAAGCGACAATCAGCAGCGCAAGCAGATTGAACAGTGTGTACTACCTGTTAGCACTGACAGTCGCCATTGAAGATGAGCAACTTGCATTGCAAAGGAATCAGGTGATGCAAGCATCTGCTGCTGCAGCAAACATAGCGATATGGAGTATCCAGCATTTAAGCGTTACCTCCTTTCCAACCTGCACATTTCTTTTTGTTCCTTCGCGTGCCGCTAATGTGTAACTCACACTTCGTGCCTCACATTCTCTAAGTATGGGCATGGTTGGGTTTGTAGGCATCACCATTTTGCAGCCACTTTTGCAGGCCTTTCTACCCATGTGGATATCAACTTCATATGCTTCAGACCATGTAATCATGTGTGATAGTTTCCGTTGACGCCAAATCATGGCTGAGGAAAGCCACAAGCAAAACTTGCAGACGGCAGCAGCAGGAAAAGACAGGATGGGCAGCACCAATCACTGTGCATGTAAATTCGGAGTCTGTTGCTGTGCGGACTGCAGGAGCAGGTGCTTGCCTCGAGAGACTTGTTTCGCAATGCCAACTGACCAGGCTCCCGCATATGAGAAATGTAACATGGTGACGAGTACTAAGTCGGACAGCAGCGAAACAAGATTCCGCAATGAATCACTTCAATGTAGCTTGCGCAGAAACACAGGCTGTTGAGCAAGAATAGCAATCCTGAACAAAGCTAGGAATTAAATATGGGAATGAGAAAGCTTGCATTCAAGGAAGAAGCCACTCTGCCTTGCAAGCACTGAAAGCCAGAAATATTAAAAGTTTAAGTGCAAAGGTTAATGCAAGACGCACGCCAATGCCGCATCATCTATTTCATAGGAGGAACTGCACATGACAACGTACACTAGAAAATACTGCTACAGATATGTTAGGCTACTAGACAGTGACTGGTATTAAGTATGAGCAAAGAATCGGTTGACCTGTAATGTTTGGATGAGGAAGGGGAATGATCTCTAACAAGAATGGGGAATGAAAAAGCTTGCATTCATTGAAAAAAAACATTATACTTGGCACAAATGGTATTTGACAAGACCAGGAAAAAAAAATCAAATTGTGGGGTTTTACGTGCCAGAACCACTTTCTGATTATGAGTCACGCCGACAAGGCCAGGAAGCTCATTAAGGAAGGGCAAGCTGACGGAACTCTTTTAGCCAGCGTCATCTGTGCTTGTTCAGAGATTGCAGGTACATCTGAAGACACAGAATTTTTGTTGTTGAGGTACCTGGATGACTCGGCCAATATCTGTGCTGGTGGAATGATGGCAGAGGCTCTTTTCACTCTTGACACAGTTGTCTGTAGACTTTATACCTCATCCAAATACTTCTGGAACGACTTCTTTGTTTGTGGTGTAAAGCCTTGTGAATTCAGCTCCAGCCCCTTCCTGTTGATGTAGATGGGGGCTCCCGTGATGACCAAGATGTGCTTGGCACAGACTCTGTTGGGCCAGAACAGTGACACATGAGATACAGCAGAGATTATCCAAACTCATGTAGTGTTCTTTTATGTTTGAACCAATTATGCTGAACTGTAAATGCGAACAAACGTTCATATCATCTGCTACAAACAAATGACATGTATCTCAAGGCTAGCAAGCCAATACAGCATCTATCAAGCATATTTATTTCTGAACCAGGTGTTGTTTACCTTGTAGTAGCAGCCAAAGTCTACACAATGACTGACTTTGTTGTAGCAGGCAGCAGCTTCTATTTAGTGTGTGGAGTGTGTTGCTTTATACTGGTGCCGTCCTCATTACTGCATGTCTGGAACAGAAATTTTGGCTGCATCAGAAATTGAATAACCACAATTTTGCAATATGAAATGCGAAAAGGTGTGACACATACATTGTAATGGTTTGTGACTACAGAACACATGCAAATGTACACTGTTTGTTCTCAGGTGCTTAGAAATAAATGTTGCTAGTCTCCATAAAATTGATGTCTGCCTAACTACAGTGCATGTCAACAGCTTAAGTATTATTAATACCACAAATGAGAACATCTGTGCGTTCATTTATACACTAGAAGAGATCACACTGCTGGTTTCACAAGCAAATGCATGAAAGACATGAAGCTATTAGAAATGATGCATTCTTTTTCTGCATGAACGTGATGCACCACTTAACTACTACAAAAATAAATGTCCTCAGGTAAACCAAACTAAACAGCAAGGTCATTTGGAACCAACAGGTACGAAATATGGGTGAATTATGCGTGCAACTGTTTAATACATTAAATTCAGTACTTTAGCTTCAGTTTATCAAAGGGTTATTTGGTTCTGTGGACGAAAAAACTTGCAGGTGGACTTGAAAAAAAAATATATTGACAAGGCTACTCAGCCACCCATGGCTACGGCTACAACGAGATAAAAAGGGTGACGCGCGTTCCGATATCGCTGTATCTTTCGTGAATGTGTGTATAATGATGGCCTCGCAACTAAAAATTTATTTCGGAAACTAGCAACGGAGCCTCCTGACTGCCCATATGTAATGCAGCATCTAGTTCGTTAACTTGTCTCCACCTGTAAGTTAACAAGAGCAATATTACATAAGGATTCAGGTAGCTATATTAAACGACTCACCGGTAGTGCTGTCCTCAGTCGCAGAATACGGTTCCTGTTTCGATGCAGATGCATGGCTCACAACCGAAACGTAGCTTTCAGGCTTACATGTCCGCTTGCAAACACTTCACTTCACCCTAAGTTAAATAATGCGAGACAACGAAACGCAGTAAACTAGTTTTAGCAACAAAGAACGAATGAATCCACACCGCCATGCCATCGAAAATACTGGTAAAAACTTAAAATCCAGGGCAGAGGTCATGTGGAAGATCAATGATGCTAAATGCTATTTGTGTTCATAATGACAAAAAACAATAAACTTACTAATAAAGAGTATAATATCTAATTAGCAATGGTAATTTTGTACTCTTTTCCTGTAATAAAAATGCTTCAGTAATTGTAGGAGAAAGTTTGTAAGAAAAAATTTCGCTTATTACGACGCCTCTAATGGGAGATATTGAAACTAACCCGGGCATCCCTTGAGTGCTTCTACTATGCTTGTTTTATTAGCAGCGGAGCGCGGTCAATTTTTTTCGCCCTCTGTGGCCATTTGTTGAACTCAAGAGTGTGCGGGGCCTGACCACACTGAGCGATGGTTCAGGCAAAATGGCGTCGCCAACACGCGGCGTTCCTGCACTCCAATCAGAAGGCGTTATTTAGTCACGTGATGGTCGCGGACCAACAGGATGGTGGTCTCTCTTGTTCTTGCCCGGTTGCTCCCTCCTGAAGCAACCTTTTCGGCGGGAAAAGGAGTGGGAAGGACACGCTTTCGAACGAGACCAATGTGGTGGCGTTCCGTTCATCGGTTTCGAAAGTGTGAGTGGCTCAAGATGGGGCATTTTCTATGCGTCTTGCAGACGAAAATGAGCGTCCCGTGTGATAAATACGGCATTTTGCCAAAGACTCATTATTTCGCGTTAATTTTTTGACAAGCGCGTGATGACGTCTAGATTCCGAAAATAGCAAAACTGAAAATAAACTTTTCAGCAATCTTTTTCATCTCCAAGACCCGTGTACCTCCTTAAACAATATTTTAGACTTCTAGCTTCCAATTTCCAAAGGCTGCTAGCTCCCGGAATGACGCCAAGCTCCGTCCTCCCGTCGCAGAGTGCCTGCTTCACACCTGCAGTCAAGTGCCTGCAACAGGCGTCCAAGACGAGCATGCTCGGACACCGCAGGAGTGCACCAGGTCGCCGATTCCAGACGGTCTTAATCCAATTGAGCATGAGGGCCTCGTCCATATAGCCCTTTTGATTCACGCGAACGACAACAACCTGCGGGAAAGCCTCTTTCGGCAACGTCTTCCTCTTGAAGATTATGTATGGGGGCAGCTTTCTGCCGTCTGCAGTACACGCGAGCATCACCGTGAAGCGCGAATGCTCGTTCCCCGTAGAAAGAAGCTTTACTTCTTTTGCGCCGCATTCGCACACTGTGGTGGGCGACGGCATGTCGAACCACACCGGCGTTTCATCCGTGTTGCCGATCTGTCCCAACACGTAGCCATGCTGCTGCCGGAGACGGATAGCATAGAGCTGGAATTCGACCAGCTTGTCCTCGTATGCCTCTGGCAGCTTCTGACAGATTGATGTGCGCCGTCGAAGTGCGAATCCCTTGCGTCGCATGAAGCGACGAACCCAATAAATGGAGCCCTTGAATTGTTCCTTGGGCAGTGCCGATTCTCGGGCGATGTCAGTAGCTTTGATGCGGATGAGTTCCGCTGTCACTGGCAAAGATCTGGCACGATGCTCATGGATGAAATCCGCCACCTTGTCTATGAGCTCCAGGTACACCGCGCGGCGTCCGCGAAAGGACGTCTTCCGCGTGTTGCAGGCAGACAGCTTGGCTTTCTGCGTTCGCCAGTGCCGGACGCTTTTTTCCGACACGCCAAATTGCCGCTGGGCAGACATGTTCCCATGCATTTCAGCATATTCGATAACTTTCTTTTTAAGTGCCGCGGGGAACTGACGTCGAGTACTCGTACTTGTAAACGCCAGGAACGATCACTGCACAAAAAGGGAAGATGGCGTCGGTTCAACTGCATAGGCCGCATTAACGTTGGGCCGCGTCGGTCACCAAGGGGGCGATAACGATGCGGATGCCGAAAGGTCTGCGCTCCTACTTGTTGCCAAATGACTATTCATGTTGTGCCAAGGGCCGGTATATAAGCCCGGGGGTGACCGTTTAGTAATATTGTTTGGGAAAAACCTCGACCTATATTCCGCACTATACGGTAAGTCCGAACTATCAGATGTTCAAAAAAAACGAATGTATCCAAAAAAAAGATAATTTTATGTATGTTTTAAGACCCCTGTGCAAGGAATAAGTGGTCTATTCGTTGCAGCATGCACTTCCGCTTATGCGCAACCAAGTACGCCTGTATTTCTGCCAGTTTTCTGCTGTTGCTGTATGCCCACACAAGGACTGCGAAGGCTTGAGACAGATCCAGATGTGAAGGCTCCAGAGCACACGGCACATCATTATCATCCGAGTTAGCCGCTGTTTGATGGTGGGAGAACTTGCTCAATTATTTCGTCATCATTCAGTTTGGCACACAACATCTCGTTTTCGACGTCTGCAATGTTTTCAAAGGTAAAGGTGGCAAAAAATTGGCACACCGCAGCCTAGCATGTCATCAACGATGTCCACATTTGAGCTCGTTGTGGTAGGCGGCAGTAGAGTCTCATCAATTGTGGTGTCAGGCTCATTCGGACTACTCGGCTTGTCTATAAAATCATGAGAAAGACTTCTTGGAGCCGGCAGAGCGCTGTCTGGAATGCAAACTAAACAAACAAGCACAGAATGTCTGTACGCTGTCCGAAAGGCAAACTCGTCAAACAGAATGGAGAGAGCAGGCCATGCATGGGGTTGCTGGTATAGCTGGAAGACGATGTGATGATCACGATGTTGATGCGACCTATAATTCAGGCAAAGCCTCCAAGATTGGCATCTGCAGTTAAAGGGCGATTCAGGCGATTTTTATATGTCGAGTGTCGATGAAATTCGCTGCGTTTGTTCCTCTGAACACTTGCCTTGCATGGCATGAGAAGTTGCTGTCGCGAGAAGTTGCGTTCCCTGTAGACATGCAAGAGATGGGAGGCAAATGGTGTTGTGTTGTTGGCTGCATGAACTTCAGCCCTCGCCATCCGCGCGCACAATTTGAGCCGATGCCGGTCACGTTCAGCTGACGTTAAGCCTATATCAGTCACCGAGTTCATGCGTCTACTGCATTGGCGGACCTCAGCGACTGACCTGAAGCTAATTAAGCCATTATTGTGAAGAAAACTGCTTCTCCATATGGATTTGAAATAAAGCATTCCTCATTTCGTAAAATGCACATGCTAAAAGCGATGACATGTCGCGCTATCAACATGCATACATAGCTGTTCTCGAACGTGGCCATTTGCACTCCCCGGCATTTCCCCAAATTAAATATGACTGCATACGTGGCTGTATTATTACCTATTGTTATGCTGGCTTATTATTTAGCTTCCGAGGGGCACTGTTTGCCTCGTATCCCAAATGAGCAGCAAGTGGAAGCCCCTTTGATACAGCAGCGTAAACAACCGCATCGTTCAACTGCCACCGGTGTCAATACTGGCATTGGCGTTTCCACGAAAAAACTCTGTTCTCTAAATGAATAATCATACGCACAAAATCTTCATCTATGTCCACTTTACGGAACATATTGTATGCATGAAGAGAATACAAAGAATTATAAGTAGGCAGCATAACAATGCTCCTGTACTACAGTCTCCCCAATCGCTGTTTTCGAAGATGTGTGGTCACTCGTATCAGCGCGATTCAGAGTGATGCAATGGTGCCTACATGCGCAAAATCTGCCTGTTTTGATATGTTCTGACATTAATTGATGCTACTGATGAGCGGCTAGCATTATAGCTCAAGCGAACGACGAGTGGTCGCTGTACCTGTCGATGTAAACAAATGCACCGTTCGGTGCTTTTGACTGTCAGCGGCGTTCTTGTGGTTCATATATGTGGAAAGTCGTGCTCCACGTCTCACAGTGAGCATGCGACGCGTATCCCTTAGAAGGGGTAAAATAGCAAGCAGCAAGTATAATATCAGTGGTTAGGGCCACCCTTGGTCTTCATGTTGCAGCACGATATGTAGTGCATATACGCTGGCTGTTGTGGTGGCGGCTCTGATGAGAGCAGCAATTCATGGCTATTGAATTCGTCAGAATCAAAACTGTCAATATTTGACAGATCCAAAGAGCTAGTGCAGCTGATATTGTTACTCGAAGGTCCGGCGCCGTCACAATTCAGCCGAGCGTCTGCTCTTCGCTGCCAGCGCGCAAGATCAGCATGCCTTGCACTCCTTTCCTGGTGGGGACAATAGTAACGTCACACGAAGAGGTTCGTTCGGCTGCTTGGTCAGATTGCAGTTTCGTTTTTGCACTTCTTTGCTTATTTAAAATTATTTTCGAATTCGCATAAATATTCTACTATCAGATGCCTGACAGGAGGGTCTCGGGAACCTAAATATTCCATTACCTTGACATGGTCAAAAAATCACCGAAGTTGCACTTTAAATCTCTGAGCTGTAGGGCTCTGACCAAGGCAAGGCCTCAGAGATTACCATCTGGCGTGTAATCTCTGAGGCCATACTTGATGTCTAGGTTGCCAGGGGAGATAATGGCGACGAAGTCCGGATAATCGAATGTTGAGCTGGCAGCTGCCAAAATTATCAGTAGTCTTTGCACATTAAGTCTATGGGGTCATTGGCGGTGCCACGAAGCTATCCGAATTACCGAGCATGTCCGGATTATCGTTGTCTGATTTATCGATCGGCAACTGTAATATACTGAAGGGCTTTAGATTAGGGGATGCAAGAACTAGGGGCCACGGTCCTGCGCATGCTCAGTACCGTCGCCTCTAGTTCTTGCTTTCGCAAGCCGCTTGCCTCCCCTGACCTAAAACTCTCTATTATGCACATCAATTCCAAAATTTTCTGTAATTCTAGAACAATAGCTTTTGTGACTACCCATATACCCTTCAACATTTGAGAATTGGTAATTCTTTCAAAAATTTCTGTAAAATAATAAAATTTGACACCTGGTCTTATATTGCACTGAACAGATCCTCCAATTTTTATCAAAATCAAGTTAGTGGTGCAAAAGTTCACTTTCGCTAGCACTGTCCCCCTTAAAGGTTATATAGGCCGCGTGCACCGCCTATAGAGGCGCCACTGATGGCCACCTAGCGGGCGCTTCCAACAATACGCGCGTGAGCAGTAGCAGACGACAACGCTTTGCAGCAAGGGTGACTGAAGTTCGCGGCTGCGATTTGTCCTTTCTTCGGGCGCCAGACTGCTTCTCCTGCGGTGACAGCTGTAGGGAAGACGCAGACCTCTGTGGGAGCGGGTATGAACAAGATGTTACCGGTGTTTGGGGCAACATGGGCCACATACGCGCCAGGTGCGTCCCGCAGACAAACGCCATGAAGACCATTTACATGAAGTGGAGCTCATGTAAACTAGCCGACAAATTTTGTTGACTAATGCGATGTCTCGACCGTGTTTTTTTTTTTAATTCTACCCTTGTCGTAATGCTGCTTCTGCACCTCAATAATAAGCACCCGTCGTTAGTGCATACTTAGATAACAAATCCGCACGGTGCGATGTCTGCATATGCCGTTGTGATTTTTCTGCCGATGAATACATGTGACGCCACCGAATAAGTGTAGTGAAAGTCGCCTGAAGAAGAATAATTGCGAATTTATTGATAGAAACGCGTACACTATAGTCAACGAAGTTACCAAACGCACGGGCTAATAAAAGCGCGTGTTAGCGCTGTACCGCCGATGAACTGCCGTTCGCGCTGCAGTTTTTGCAATTTTAAATTCCCTAAGGGAGCTGCTTGGAAACGTACAAAGCTATAGTCTGACTAACTTTGCAGTACTTTTTTTAAATGTTACTAGAGAGAGGTGCCACATGATATATTTAAAGGCAGAGCAGCGCCAGTCAAATTAGATCCAGCGCTGGCGGCAAGGCCGGGTTTAGTCCTATGCGGCGTAAGCATAATAATAAATAATTCAGTGAGTACAAAATTCACTTGCAAGAAGCGACTACGTTGTGAAACAAACAAATCACTCGGCGTGTTAAGTCTGCTCAGACAGCATCAAGGTGTGATGACTTACCAAACGTGACGCGAACTATTCAGCGAAAAATGGAATAAAAATACCATATGCAGCAACTATTAGCAATTCTCACCCTGAGCTACCTATTTTCTAAACACATTTCCCAAAAAACCACAATATCTAAGATGCCCTCGGGAGAAATGAATAAAGCTGTTAAAGAAGCACTTGCTTGGTGTCATTCCGATAAGACACAGCGTGATTTATACCCTTTACAAACGAGGCAGGGTGAAAACATAGCAGCTCAAAAGAATCAAGAGTTATGCATGAAGCAACTAGCAACAGTTAAACATGTGCAAAGCCAAGCATAAAATAGATGTAAAAACATGAAGTGCGCGACAGCTGGTGCGAGGATTCGCATTGTGTTTTATGGTAAAGCTACAGAAGTTTGCAAGAACTGAAATTGTTAGTTTTATGTGGCCCGGTATGCGAGGATTCGCATTGTGTTTTATGGTAAAGCTACAGAAGTTTGCAAGAACTGAAATTGTTAGTTTTATGTGGCCCGGTATACCGGGCCACATAAAACTAACAATTTCAGTTCTTGCAAACTTCTGTAGCTTTACCATAAAACACAATGCGCTCATGCAGTCGTGCTGCCTAGCTAGCCGAACGCGGTAAAGAAGCGGAAAACAAGTAAGCGGGAAACGGCATTCCGAACTTCAGCGAAATGCCTTTAAACCGCATGTTGCACTGCAGACGAACTTCGTCGCTTACGCGACTAACTACAATCGAGTAAATAAATAATAATAAAAAAGGAAAAACAGCGAAACGACAAAGGAAAGGACGAGAACCAGAAATTTCGCGCCGAAGCGACGATCCATTGCCACCGTTGCTCCTGCTGATGAGGCTTTGCGGGGAATAATTAGAACCGTATCGCCGGCACGTTTTCGCCGGTATTTGAGCCCCCCACCCTGCAACAATTCTTCTTCGACATTCTTCGGAAGCTTTGGCCATCCCACACATGCGAAGGGTGTTGCCTATTTTGCTCTGAAAACACAAATAAGACGGAGAAGCACTATCAGCGACGCAACAAACTACGGCGTGCTACGGCGCGCGGCTCGCTCCTCTCCCATGCGTTCTGCGCAAGGCCGCCACCAGTGGCGCGGCCATCGGCGTGCACGCCGCGTATACTGGAAGTTATGTGCCCTCTACGGAACGTTCCGCCGAAAGAATTTCTCAAATTTGTTCAGTAATAGTAGAGATAAAAATATTTTGGAGGAGGTGAGCGCCACTGCCAAGAGACACTCTCTCTACTTGCTGTGTCTAGCCTGCGTAAGTGAAATTACTTCTCTGCATTCTCCAATACCGGAGCTTGAGGACCACGTAACGCAGACATCATGGGCCTGCCCTCTTTTTTTTTTTTCCGCTTTTTTTTTTCTTTTTCTTTTTTTCTGTGCGGTGCACTTCCGCTGATGGTGTCGCGTGCGAGCTCTTCCGTTTGTCTTGTTTCACGCAGCACATTATTTTGAACACCCGATTATCAGTATAAGCCATTGCCACATTCATAAGCACTGAGGCAGGCATGATATTATGAAAGAGCATAGTCGCGGCACTGGAACACTATAGAAAATGACTAATTTGTTCTTTGCGTGCATGATGCGGGAACAAGCAGATGGTACAGAGCAAAACAAAAACGTGCAGAGTTTAGCTTTGTATTTTTATTATTTCTCTAAAGTTTAATTCGATCATTGAAGCAATAGATTAAACAAATAACTAATGTTGCCTTGAATAATTCTCACGCCTTTCTATGAGTGATGTCACGCCTTTCTATGAGTGATGTCACGCCTTTCTATGAGTGATGTCACAGCACCGCCATGTACGTAGGCATACTTGTGCGATAGACGTCAACCGTCCGGCTGGGATCGCAACGCAGGAGAACGGCAAAGGGCATTTGGTTTGAAATTTAAGCTCTTTTCACAGTGCGTAGAGATGTAATGCTCAGCAGACACTATCATTTGTGTACATTCTATGCACTGCGCTTCCCAGTACAAACTTTCCCGGAAATCGAGCTCCGTCAGTATGCCAACAGCGAGCCGCGCATCTAGCTGTCAGCATGGAGCTTGTGCAGGCAAAAGCTAAGGAGCTCACAAGAGAAAAAGGGCTGCCGAGCTCTGCCTTCAAAGCGAGCAAGCACTGTATTTATCCCTACATGTGTCGTGCTGGTTTTTTCTTACGCTGCTGAACTTCGATTTCGCAAAAGCTGCCCGAATCGTTCCAAGTGCTGCTTGTAGCTTCCGAGCGCCACATTATTTCGCTGTACAAGTCCAAGGATTTCCAGCTAGGGCAAATCGGCAATGCTGACCACACGCTGGTTTATCTGGACGTGCCATCACCCCTCGCAGTGCACAAAAACGGCTCTAAACAAGTTTATGTCTGGTCCACTGTCAATGAGAAAATGCAAGTTACCGTCATGTTGTCGTGCGTGGCAGACAGATGCAAGCTTCCGCCCTATGTCGCCTTCAAGCGCAAGACAGTGTCTAAAGGTGAGGAGCTGCCAAAAAATGTGGTCGTGAGATGCATGAGAAAGGCTGGATGAACGAGAATCTTGTGCTCGGCTGGATAAAGTCTGTCTGGTGTAGGCGGCCCGGCGCACTGTTGTCGTTCTTGTCAATCCTCGTGCTGGACGCATTTCGTTGCCATTTGGCCGACTCAGTGAAGAGGCTGTTGCGTGAATCCGCCACTGAACTCGTCGTTATCCCGGGTGGGATGACGTCTCAGCTGTAGCCTTTGGATGGTTGCGTAAACAAGCCGTTCAAGGATGCGGTCAGGCGGTGTTACGCAGATTGGATGCTCTCAGGTGGGCCTGCAGTGACACCGACCGGGCGGCTGAAGCGGGCTCGCCAGCTGCGCTTTGCAAGTGGATTGTAGACGCATGGGCCAGCATACCAGAGGACCTTGTGCGTCGTGCATTCAAGAAGTGCGGCATCTCGAACGCGCTCGATGGCGCAGAGGATGAGTACCTCTGGGAAGATATGTCCGGCAAAGAACTATCCGAAGGGAGCGCAGCTGAGGAAGACAGTGATTGAAGTGTGGAGTGCTATTTAAATAAAAGTTTTCGTCGAGTTTTCCTAACTCGTATTATGTGCGGATAAACCTTTCTTTTTTTTCCATTTTGCGTCCCAAAAATTTAACCTCGTACTATATGCGGGTTCGTATATATGCTGGTTTTTACGGTAATCGTAGGGAACGAATAGGCATCCTTACGAGTCACTCCATTCAGATGGCAATAGTCTTCGCACAGGCGATGACTGCCATCTTTCTTGGGCACCAGCACAATTGGAGATGCCCAGGCGCTGGACGAGCTGCAGATAATGTCATCCAATAGCATCTCGTCTAGCAAGCCATCGGTCGCCTGCCTCTTGCCTGGGCTGACTGGCTGGGGGTTACACTTCATAGGAAGCGAGTATCCAGTTTCGGTTGCAGTGGCTTGCCAAACCGGTACGGCCAGGTTGATCGGTGAAGAGCTCTTCATGCTCGCGTAACAGTGCCAACAAACAAGCCTTTGTGCATCATCCAGATGAACCGCGCAGGCGGCCAGAGGATGTGGCGCCTCTTCCTGCCGTGTCGCTCATTCCCTATGGGGACTTGGAGTCGACAAGCGCATAGCGCAGAGGCCTGCCCCCAATTCAGTGCTTGACAGGGTTTGTGCTGTGCTTCTTGTTCCCAACGAGGCCTGTGAGCGTTCAAGTGCACAGCTCGAGCGCTTGCCCCCGAAATCTGTGCACACGTTTCTGACACCCCATCTGCACAGGCAAGATAGGACGCCGGCCGGCTGTTAAACTGCTTTGACTGCGTGAAAGTTCCGTCATGGTAGCTGCCATTTGCAATGTCCACATCAGTCCTGGTTTTAAGGAGAAAGTCCCTTCTGAGAATCACAGGAACACTTGAGCCCTTGGCGATAAACGAAACACGTGCGTCTCATTCGCTCTCCCCATCTGACGGTCACTCTTGCGGCGCCGGCCTAATGGGCCACACCTTTCGTAAGATTGAATGTCGTTTGGCAGTTCCGCATGCGTACAGTGTTTCTGCAAGTTGGACAACACCTGTTCGCCGAGCAACTAAGCACTTGCGCCCGTGCCCAGCAGCGCCAAAAATTTGCGGCTGACAATGGTCACCGAAATAAACAGTGTGTGCACCAGCAGCACAACCTGCTCGGTACGCCAAGGGGACAAGCAAAAGTTCGCTCACTCATGCCTTCACGAGCGACCCACGCTCCCGTTTCCCGGCCTCACAGGAGGCCAGGGTGCAGCGCAGTCAATGCTATGTGCCCTTGTTGTTCACAGCGAAAACAGCGCACTCCGCCAATGTATCTTTCTCGAGGCAGAGCGGCCTCAGCTCCCTGCCGGGGTCGGCTCACTGCTTGACCAAAGACTCCACTATCACGAGTGTCACCCTCCACAATGCGCTGGGTCAAAGTGCATCCCTTCACATGCGGCTCAGACAGCGGTGCAGCCCAGGCTGCCCACCTCCCGTATGTCTAGAGATCTAGAGCGCGAGCGCTCAGCTACCAAGTACACCCGCTTGTAGCTGCAAAGGCAGCTTAGCCATGTTGCCATTCGGGAAAGGGCACAACCGCACAGGCCCTCCCCACGTGCAGCGTGGTTAAGGGCCTTGGTGGTGGTGGTGGGTGATACGTAGTGATGGACAAAACGGCTCACTTTAGTGAGAGGCTCAGAACTGCTCAGCTCACTGACATGAACCGGCTCATTTGAACTGCTCACCAGTTTACTTAAATCTGTAACCTGTGTTCTGCCGCGCGGCGCCCGCGCTCGGTCTCATTTTCTTCTTTTTATGTCGGCTCTACCCCCTCCCCCTCCCTGCCACGCATCCCTTTTTTTTTTTTTTTAATGCACGTGCAATACTTGCGATCATGCCATCATGTGCCATGACAAAAAAACAATGAAGTTGTGTTACAACACAACAAATCACTGGCCTCATTTTATTGACATGCTTGTGATGCAGGCTCAGAAAATGCACCAAAGTGGATGACATGCACGACATTTTCATGACTACACTAATTAGCACAAATGAAGACCAGGATGTAAAGTACATTCACCTCTTGTCTTTAAAGACGCGGAAGCAGCTGAAGGCAAGGGAATGGTTGCGACTCTTGTGAAGTATGGCAGGAGGGTAGTTGCTTTCTTGCACCACTAATAGATTACTGAATGCAAGGAAAGGTGGTGGGGCAGTTGCTTTCTTGCACCGCTAATAGATGGCGCAAAAGTTGCACCCAGCAGAAGACCCGGTTCTGGTGGAACGGTTCGGCACGGCTCACTGAGCGAGAGAGAACCCGGCTTCCCCTCTCCAAAAAAACCGCCGCTCACTCGCTCTTTAAAAAAAAGCTGCTCAAAAGGTCTGGATTGCTCTTGAGCGACCCATCTCTAGCTATAGGCGTGTATGGCGAGAATAGAGTTTTATAACCCTGTCCCACGGGCACCTGAAAACTCCGTCGACATGAGACTCCCTAGTGGAGATTTACGGCAGTGGAGTTGCAGCCGTGCTACACCGCATATTGCAAGCTTTTGACGGGCGCCGCATAGGATAGAAACAGCACTGCTGCACTTAATTTCGCGTGCAACTGCTCACATGTACAGTCACTGTTAAAGGTAGTTTTTCTTTAACACAGTATTTAATCTAATAAAATCACAGCAAGAGAGTTTGCTGTATGTTACCGCAACACTTGTTTTCGAACCATAGCGAAGTTGAAAGCGATGCTGGCCACACTGCGCTTTTGCTTTCATACGTGGGTCACATTGTTCGACCAGTGCACTTCGAGTTGCGATTCTGTGCTGTGTAATCGTGCGTTTGCGGTGAGCTCACCTGCTTCTAAATGAGTGACAAAGCGAGTAAAAAAGCGAAATGGCAGAACGACATTTCCCCATGCGGCATGGGAAAGCATTGGTGCAGAGGGTACAGGCGCTATGTCCTTAAAAGCAAATTAAAAACTCCCATTACATGGGATGTAAACCAAGGCAAAATAATAATACAGTAAAGCCTCGTTAAACGGTACCCGCTTAAACAGTAGTTCCGTTTTAAAAGTAGTAAAGTCAAATCCCCGACTCAGCGGCCATTGAACATAATGTGTTTTGGATCCGCATAAACCGTACCAGCTTATTGCGTATGCATCTGTTAAAACATAGCGTTTCCACTTTTCGTCGTGCAAACACGGCGGTGCGTCATCTCCATCGGGCGGCCCGGCAGAACAACAAGCCTTGGAGATCGGAACAACGGCCTCCAAGCGTACTGTGTATTTGCGCATGAAGCCACATCAACATCATTTCGACGCTGTGCCAGAGACCGTTGTGGCGTCGTGCGAGCGAGGATTCGCGTCATGCTGAAGCTCGGATAAAAAAAGACGCCGGGGACTCGGCATAGAAGAAAATTGCACATCGTCTGTGCTATCGAACATGACACAAAGAAGTCAGCACTGGCACGTGATAGGGATCTGCTGTTGACTACAGTGTGTGGCGTTTGGAATGCGAAGAAGTTGCTCGGCAGTGCTACTGCGACCGCGAAGAGATGTCGGCTACAAGGTTCAACTTTTCGCCATTGTTGCCTCTGTTGTTGGCGAAGTGTTGACTAGCGACAGCGATGAGGACACGGAAAGCGACAGCACGGGCGATTCAGGCCCGACAGTGGCAGAAGCTGCGCGTTACGTCAGCCTCATGAATGCAATCGTCGTGACGAGAACAGGGGTGCGATAATGTAACTATTCCAAACGAAATGTATATCGAACTCCGGCACCCGGCAATGAAAAAAGTGCCCAGGGACTTCTGCAGCACTATGCGCGCGTGCACGGAGAATACATAACGCCAACGAGGAATCTGCCATGCGAGTGTTTGCCAAGAAGAGAAGGCTGGCTGTAAAGCTGGCACGCAGCTTCAATAAGTTTGAGGCTGCTGTCGTCGTGCTAGGCCACCACGGCATCAAATGAAAATAACTTTAGTTGCGCAAAGTGAATAAATACTGCATGCTTTTTTCCCCTTTCATCGCACTCTCTCTGAGTTCCATTTTCGACAGGTAAGTGGGCGAGCTCATGCTATTTCGTTTAAACAGTACTACCGATTAGTACATACTTTTTCCGAGCTCCAGCCAACTACGGTTTAACGAGGTTTCACTGTACCAAGACCCACCTATTTTAAATCAGCTGACATATGATGAAACGTGATTATGCACGCCTGTACATTGTTTATGGAATGCCTTTCTTGCCCATTTTAGGACACTAAATTGCCGTAAACAATTTTTGTGGGCTACAAATTCTAGCAGGATTAAACTTGACCCAACACTCCTCTTAGGCGAGGAAACTGCCATTTATTGCACTTCACTCAAAGCCATCGAAGGCCTAGTCCTCTGATGCACAGTCTAGTGTGCAGCCACTTCGGACAGCAGCATCGCTGTGTCCCCATCGGGAGCCTCTGAATAACTTGTATGCAATGTTGTTGGAATCATGAAGCATGTCGCTGGCATTGCTTCTGCAGTGTGGTGTGCTTGGGACGAACACACAGACAACGATCACGTCTCGCCTGAACACGCATGTACAAATGCAAAATGGCCATTGGAAGCTGGAAGCACTGCAACTACTGCTGGACTGTTGAGAGACTTTTGTACGGACAACTGATAATGTAAACAAAATGGTGGTTTACTTGTCTTTCTCTTTTTCTTTCCTTTTTTTTTCTATTAACTGGTACCACAGCACCACAGCATAACAATGAAATATTGTGGTATATTTTTGTAATTGTGCCAATTTGCTTTAAGAAAACTAAGCTATTGAATTATGGGGAGTTGCATGCCAAAACCACAATTTGATTATGAGGCATGCCGTAGTGAGGGACTTAAGATTAATTTTGACCACCAGGAGATCTTTAATGTGCCCCCAGTGCACAGGGCACAGGCATTTTTGCATTTTGCCCCCATTGAACTGCGGCTGCCATGGCTGGGATTTTAGACCGCGGCCTCAAGCTTAGCGGCGCAGTGCTATTGCTGCTAAAAACTAAACTATAGCAGCAAAATAATACAGATGACCTCCAATCAAGGAGGCCACTCAGGTGCCTTTACTGCGGCTGCCATGCTGCCTGCACGGCAAGCCCTAGGAGTTCACAGGTATCGCCACAGTCATTCCACTGTTAAAACAAAATTCCGTTACTCTCGGGACACTGCTGGACATTGTTTTATGTATATATGTCACACCGTTATATATGGTGCACCGGTGGAACCTTGGAAAAAAGCTGCGCCGGAAAGTGCAGTGCTTGAAATAACCAGCATACAGGCATTGCTTGGATTTCTAACATACGTAGGCTTCTGTGATTGTATGCTGTCATATTTAGTATTTTTAAAAACTGCTGTAAACTTGAATTGTAAGATTTTGTTGACAGTACCAGTGGAAAGCATCAAACTGATAGTGTCATGGTGGTGTTTTCATCTGCTTTTTCACCCAGACCCTTTCATAGTCATGTTTCACAGCAGCATCGCATATTCATGCAAAGTAAATCCAGAGCATTGTTGTTTAAACATGCACAAGTGGTGTTGCACATGAAAGAATATATTTTAATTATTATCTTGAATACATTGACATCCTTACTGCCATTGTAAGTCTTAAATTACCCTTGCTATAATCTGTGTTGCTTGACTTTTGTATCAAATCTTTGTGCAGGGTTACAACTGGTGCCACGATCGGAATGTGGTGACCATCTTTAGTGCACCTAACTACTGCTACCGCTGCGGCAACCAGGCAGCCATCATGGAGCTGGATGACCAACTCAAGTACTCGTTGTAAGGGGGAACTACTTATTTCTTATTCTACTAAAAGTAAACTAACACTGACATACCGGTGGGATAAATTATGTTGCTCTTGAATTGACTTTGCAGTTGCAACTAGCTGTCTCTTTTGTTTTAGAGATCACTGTCCTAAAATTGTTTACTAAACACTAGTTTCCAGTAAAACTATCGTAGAGCAGCTGCAACAATAAAAAGTAGGCGTGGCAATTACTGGTTTTATTTGCTACAGCCTTGTACAGTGAAACTTGTTACAATGAACACAAATACAGTGAAGTAAGACTTGTACAGTCAACTTCCTTTCATTTAAGACCCTTGTTAATTCACCACATTCCTAAATTTTACCTACTTTTCTATACAGTAAAAGCTCATTAATTCGAATTCTGCGGGGATGCTACGAAGGTTCGAATTATACAAAATTTAACTAATGAAAGTCAGATGATAAAATCGCTCGGTTAAAGCGCGTATATAGTTCGAAGCACTGGCGCAGCCGACTTAACCGGATGCAGCCAATGCAGCCCGACATGTTGGACGTGGCTCTTGCTCCATCCGTGCGTTCGTCGTGGCAATTGTGCCGACCCACAATGCATGGCGCAGAAAAAAAAAAGTATCCACGCCACTTTCCCGGCGGTCGCAGGCAACCATTCAAAGCGGCGCGCAGGTTGGGGATCATTCTGTGCATGCTCTGAAGAAAAAAGCCAATGGCGCGCACATTGAAGTCTAGAGGGGGTGACAGTTTGGCTGGCGCAGCGCAAGCGCCGTAGCGTGACTGGCCTCACGCGACGTGCGCCGACGCTTGCCGCAGGAACAAAGAGTTGCACACTAAAATGCACTCTCAAAATGCATCACAACATGCTGCGACGTTGGTCTCCGTTACACTTTCGTAGATGCACCGGCTGCACGCTGCAGAGTTCCACCATACGCATAGGGGGTGTCCAAACACATATCCCAGCGATGCTTTCCTTTGAGTAGAGAGAGAGAGAAGGGAAGAAGGTAAGGCAGGGAGGTTAACCAGACTGAGTCCAGTTGGCTACCCAACACATGGGGAGGGGAATGGGGAGTGAAATAGAGAGAGACAAAACATGTCTATACCGCACTTTCTCATGCACTAAGTTAGGTGTAGGATGTCTATACTTGGGCACTCAAGTCTGTTGCCTTAAGTAGTGAAGGAGTGATCGAACTGCTTTCTGGGCTAATGAATTGTGAGGCCAGGCTCCCAAGATCTTTGCTTCTGTAAATTGCCTGTCGTCCAGTCTATTCAAGGCACACTGGAGAGTCTGACGTTGGTTATCAAAGCGAGAACAGTGGCACAGAAGATGACTGATGGTCTCTTCACACTTGCACTTAGTCCACATTGGTGAGTTCGCCATTCTAATATGATAGCTGTAGGAGTTGGTGAATGCTACTCCTACCCACAGCTGACACAGCAGTGTTGTGTCACGTCGTGAAAGGTTTGTTGGTAATTTAAGTTTCAGTGTTGGGTCAAGGCTGTATAAATGACACTTAGAGTTTTGTGGTGTATGCCAGTAACTTAACGTGATGGTACGAGCGAGACTGCGAAGCTCTCTTGCAGCTTCTACTTTCGATAAAGGTATAAGGAGTGTCGGTGCACGTTGGGCAGAGTCATCGGCGAGGTGATTACCAACGATGCCACAATGTCCCGGCAGCCACTGAAAGATATCATCTCCTCGTTCAAAAGTGCAATGGCAAGTTTAGTTGGGTTTTAGACACCAGCTGTTCATAATCGCCACGTAGTAAACCTCGCAAGCTCTGGAGGGCTGCTTTCGAATCATAAAATATTGCCCATTTGTTAGGCGGTTCTTTTTCAATGTATTCAACAGCAGCGCGAAAAGTGGCCAGTTCGGATCCTGTAGATGTCGTTACGTGTGAAGTCTTAAACTTGATGACGACCAATTAAGATTGTATAACAATGGCGCCTGTCGAATTATCCGAGACGGAACCGTCCGTGTAAACATGGATTCGGTTAGCGTATGAACAATGAAAAAGTCCCAATGTGATCTGCTTGAGAGCCGCGGTGGTCAGGCTAGCTTTCTTCACTATTCTTGGAACAGCAAGGTACACAGGAGGCTTTTTCAAGCACCACAGAAGGGATGGCGTTCTTGTTGCGAGTGAGTTCCTCAATGATAAAAGAGTGCCGTTTAGCCGCAACTGATCTGGAGAACGCTGCCTTGGGTCCTTTCTCAGGCGAGCGAGCGAGCGAGCGAGATGGTGGTCAGGGGCTTGTGGATATATGGCGAACATGTGCCCGGAGTGCGTAGATAGCTATGTAGGTCATTATTGCGTGGTCTCTCGCGGTGGCAATTGTTGCTACGGTTGAAGCACTTTGAGGTAGCCCCAGACATGTTCGAAGGGCTTGGTCTTGAATGCTCTGTAGGACATGGATTTTAGTTTTGTTAGCATTGGACAGCACTGGTGTGCTATATCGCAAGTGTCCTAGGAAGAGCGTCCTGTATGGTTGAAGCATAGATGCCACGTATGTGCCCCACGTTTTACCGGCAAGAAACCTTAGTATATGGGCGATAGAAGTAAGCCTCTTCTTCAAGTAATAGCCACGATTCTCAAAGGCTATGCCTCTTGGTACTGCGAGCGCCAATAAACATCGCGGCCAGCGTGTTATAGACATTACCTGGTGGCGCTTCTCGGCAGAACATCTCGTAGATAAAGGGCGTAGCCTTTAAGATGTAACACGAAAAAGAAAAAAAAGGAAATAAAGAAAAAGACAGTTTCACCCGAGAGACAAAGCATTGATTGCGATAGCAAATTAGTAGACAGCCCTATGAAGTAAGGATAGCACTTTTATCGGCCGTATCAACATGTAAACATTTGCTTGCTGACTAAATACTAGCATAATGTCAGCACGCACAGCAAACGTGAACATGTCGCACCCGGTGACTACGGACACTCGCTGTCAAAACGCTGGCGTGAGGAAACGCGGCAATAGCAGCGAGCGAATTGACATTCGTACTGTCCATCGCTTCAACACAAAGTGAGCACCGAGAACACACAGCACGGACAAAGCTACAAGCCACCGACGCTACTAGACTCGGCCCCCAACGCAGATCGCCCTCAAGATACGACTGCACAACTGTGCACATCCGCCACAGCCGAAGAGAACATCCCCCACCCCCACACCCTGGCGCCTCGCAACATTGGATGCCTCGCACGTGATTGAAGACGGCGCGCTTCTTCACATTTGTCCCTTTTGCGCGGGCGAAATTAAGCCACAATGGTCGGCTTCCCTCGCACGCTTTCACTCGCACATACAGGGTAGGGCGCGCGGAGACATTATCGCCCTTGGACTTTATGCAGAACCCCACAGTGACGTAGACACCCACGGTGATGGCAGAAATGCGCTTGGAGTGTCCATATAATTGCTGTTGCAATAAATAAAAACATTCATCGCCGTGTCCGCACTTTTATCTTGAAGGACTTGAGAGAGGGAGAGAACCGACCTGCAACAGACAGCCGCAGATGGAAAAGCAAAGCTGTGCGGCAACGATCGTCGCCAATGTGCCCCGCGCACTAGCACTCTCCCCATCCACAATGGCGCCGAGTTCTAATTATCGGTGGAGGTGCAGATTTCGGTGTGAATTAGCATGACACGTAGCATATTGCTTTCAATACATTGTTGGATGGACCGCGGCGGCTACTTTGAATTATCCGAAATTTCGAATTAACGAGTTCTGAACGAGCTTTTACTGTACACGAAAAAAAAGTTTGCTGCGTTGTTGCAAGTAAGTTTATTTGTACTTAGTGAAGCAAAAGTGTGTGTGTGTAATGCATGTGTCTGTGTGTGTAAAAAGAAGAAAGGATACCAAGGGGCTTGATTTTTATTAGTCATGTCATAAGAAGCTAAAAGACACCAATCACAGCATATGGGAAATTAGTTGTACTTATTAATTGAATTGAACAAATGATAAATGAATAGAAATAAAAGTAGATGAAAGAACAACTCTGGCGCTTTTTACATATATATCTATACATATATAAGTACCCCAGAAAGTGGATGGGACGGCGCCGCGGTAACTTAATTGGTAAGAGCATCCCACTTGTAATGCCAAGACTAGGTTGGTATCCGACCTGCTGCCAGCTTTTTATCCACTTTCATTTCCATTAATTTATCAGTTGTTTATTTCAATTAATAAGCACAAGTAATTTCCCCGGTGCTGTCATTGGTGTCTTTGTTGGCATCTTATGATACGACTAATAAAAATCGGGCCCCTCGGTTTCCTTCTTGTTCTTCACACACACGCACGCACGCAAGCACATACACTTCTGCTTGTAAATTAACAAGGGTCTCAAATGAAAGGAAGTGGACTGCACAAGTCTTAATTCACTGTAGTTTTTTTTTTTTTTTTTTCATTTTAATAAGTTTCAGTGTACAAGGCTGTAGCATAAAAGGAACCAGTAATATGACTACTTTTTATTGTTGCAGCTGCTCCATGATGGTAACTTGGCACGGAAGTGTGCCAAAGGCCATTGTTATTGGAAGCTGAAGTTTTTCTTTTTGATATTGAAAAGTTTTTTTTTTTTTCCGCTCACTATCTCAAAGCGGCACGTAACAACTTCTTGTGAAAGTAGTAGAATTTGATTAAGGGGTACCATCTGAAGTGTCACCCAACAAAAGCTTTTTATATGCGCCTTATATAAGGAAAATCACCATCTATCAAATGCTGCCCCTGCCATGCTTCCATGGTCTTCCCTTCTTTTCATTGTTTCTACTGCGCTATGCCACTGCACCGACGCATACCTGCCAACACTCTCAATTTCTCCACGAGACTCGCAAATTCTGGCCAAACTCCTGATTATATGGACACAGCCATAAATCTCCTGAAAAACTGACCCATCCCCACTGAAAAATTAAGAAACAATAAAAATGCATCGTGCAGCATGCACAGTCGTGACGTAATTGCCATTATGCACTCAATAGCTAGCCGAAGTCAGATTTAAATTGAAGCCATTTGTGTGTTGTCAATGTAAGCCTCAGTTAGCTTCTGTCGAGATGTGTTAAGTGTGCTTGATGCAAAGTTCTAATATCCATTGCATAACGGTGCAGTAGACTGCGGTGAAGCATAATAAAGTGGTGCTGACATCATTTTTCGACTATTCATTTCTTGCGATAAGTGACCTCTAAAGATCTCTAAGCACCAGAAAAATAGTGGCATGCCTCGGAGCGTTGTTAATAATTTAATGTAACAGCTTTTGTACAGCCAGGTTCGATTTAGTTTCGAGGAGGATACTGGGTCGTGTCATCCTGACACGGCATGTGGGAGCAGGACATTGCAACGTTTTGACACTCTCACCAGCTTGCTCAGTCAGCTCGTATACTGCTACTCATTGTGAGGGCCAATGTTGTAGCATAGCAGACGGTCGAGCAAGCCAGAGCGAGTTTCAAAACGTCGCAGTGTTTTGCTCTCACGTGACCGCATACTGCAAAAAAGGCTGTTTAACTGAGCTAGTTGGTTCATTCTTTGAGGATTGTAGCAGCAGAACTTGTGGAACACAAACTGCGCCATGAAGGAAATATTGCTACATGTGCCAAATTGTCGTTTATCGCAGGTATTGTGCCAATATGCACCTTCTCCGAATAGGGAATAAATTGCGCGCGAGAGAAGGCACCGCGCATCATCAACCATCCTTTGCGGCTCAACCTCGCACACTTTCCATCACAGCTACAGCATATACGGTGCGCAGCTGCTATGTTACTGCACTTTGCTATCACAATAATAATTAGCATATTTACTTGCATAATGATTGCACTCGCGTAATGATCATTCTATCATTTCTCTTTCCCGCGTTATGATCACACCCCAAACTTGCCACAGCGATATGTCGTTTGCCAAGTCTAGCTGATGTTGATCGTGCTTACCATTTGTCGAATGCTACGCGAACGACTGTTCAAGACTTGCCAAGCGGTCTGCATGCACCAGATTCTTAAGCAAATTTCCCGTTTCATTCCTTTCATCACTTTCTGCACTTCCAAGGGAAAAAAAAATACAACCAAACTTGCCTTGGCTTGATTATTTGTAGGCTTTATAATGGTTGTGGTCAACAACAACAAAAACACTCCTTTCATTTCCTCTTGTCTGCACTCGTGGTCACGCAACAAATCTCGAGCGGCAACGACAGTAGCCATATTTGCATTGATACGTTAGAAGTGTACCCTATTCATATGCCGGCGCTTGTAACTCAGCTATTCGCCCACCCTTAGCGGAAACGTGCCTGCCATGTGTTCCTGTCACTGGCAGCTGAGCGCCCCCATCTCCGTTTCCGTCTCTTCAAATTGGACATGGCTACGTTATTGCTGCAGACTTGCCAATATTAACGATATTATTCATTACTCATATTGCAGAAACTGTTTCAATGCACATAATGTACTCACAAGAAAAAAAAGATAGCATTCAGCTTGCTCAGTTGGCCACCATTTTTGTTTTGATGCCCTGCATTGTTACAGTGGCAGCCACCTGTTTGTTGACCTGTTGTCATCCCGCAGCAAATGCACGATGAAAAAGAAAAACTTTTTTTTTTTTCGGAAAATTTACTCCGCATAGTGATCACACCCCTAAATTTGTGTCGGTTTCTTTTGGAAAAAAGGGTGATTATTATGCGTGTAAATACGGTATGTTATGTAATTATGGTGATGCACCATTGTGAGGGCACAGCTGCTCGACATGCCTTTCTTGCATGCACTTAGTGGTATACCGACAAGTGCGTAAGTCACATTTTATTATGACTAGGCAGCCCCAACCAGGGGGGGGGGGGGGAGGGGAGAGATTCAATATGGGACAGGGAGGAAGTAGCCACAGACGCACAAGTCACAGAACACAGATGCTATTCAATCTATGCAGTGCACTGCCTATAGAGGCACCACTGATAGCCACCTAGCGTGCACTTCCAACAGTACGCTCAGGAGCAGTAGTAGACGGCAACCTTTTGCAGCAATGATGACTGAAGTGGGCAGCTGTGATTTCTCCTTGGTTCCGGTGCCAGATTGCTTCTGCGGTGACAGCTGCAGGGAGGACACTGATCTCTATGGGAGCGGACATGAACACAATGTTAATGGTGTTTAGGACAGCCTGGTCCACGTACGTGCCAGGTGTGTCTTGCAGACAAATGCACTGAACGCCATTTACACGAAATGAAGCTCATGATAACTAGCCACTAGGATTTGCTGAGTATTGCGATGTCTCAGTTTTGCTGGTTGTTTTTTTTTTTTTTTTTTTTTTTTAATATCCTACCCTTGCCGTACCTCAGTAATAGGCGCACATTGTTAGTGCAGACTTATATCTCAAATAAATCCGCATGGTGCGATGTCTACACATGTTGTAGTGATCTTTCTGCTGATGAATACATGTGACATTGCTGAATAAGTGCCGTCAGTCGTCTCAAGAAGAGTAATTGCAAATTTATTGATGGAAATGCGCACACTAGTCAACGAAGTCACCAAATGCACGTGTTAATAAGAGCGTGTGTTAGCGCTGTACCGCTAATGCAGTTCTGCTGCATATGCCGATGAATTGCTGTTCCTGCTGCAGTTTTTGCAATTTTATATTTCCTTAGGGAGCTGTTAGGAAATGTAGAAAGGTCTGACCAACTCTTCAGCAGCTTCTCTTTCTCTAATGTTACTAGGGAGAGATGCCACATGATATAAAGGCAGAGAAGCACCAGCCAAAGTAGATGGGCACTGGCAGCAAGGTCAGGTTTAGTCCTCTGGTGGCGTAAGCATAATAAGAAAGAATTCAATTGAGTACAAAATTCACATGCAAAAAGGGACTTCATTGTGAAACAAACAAATCACTCTACGTGGTAAGTCTGCTCGGACAGCATCGAAATGTAATAACTTCCCAAACGTGACACAGACCTTTCAGGGAAAATGGAACAGAAATAGCATATGTAGCAACCATTAGCAATTCTTGCCTTGAATTACCTATTTTCTTAACACATTTCCCAAGAAACCACAATATCTAAGATGTCCACGAGTGCAAAGAATAAAGCTGTTGAAGTATCACTTGCCTGGTATTATTTTGATAAGACACAGTTTGATTTAGGCCCTTTACAAAAGAGGCAGGGTGAAAACCTTGCACCTATAGAAAGTAAAACAGTTCTGCATGAAGCAACTAGCAACAGTTCAACATGCGCAAAGCCACGCATAAAATAGATGCAAAAACATGAAGTGCGTGACAGCTGGTACGAGGATTTACCAGGCAGGATAAAACCAACCATTGCAGTTCTTGCAAGCTTCAGTAGCTGTAACATACAAGACGATGCACTCGTGCAGTTGTGCTGCCTAGCTAGCGCAACGCAGTAAAGAAGCGGCAAGCGGCATTCGGAACTTTAGCGAAATGCCTTTAAACCGCATGCTGCACTGCAGACAAAACATGGGCAGGCTGTGACCAACTTCGTCGCTTTCCCATCCGAATATGATCAAGTGGAAAAAACACCTACACCACGAAAGAAAGCATGAGAACAAGACATTTCCTGCTGAATGGCCGCAATTCGTTGCTACCGTTGCTGCCATTGATGAGGCTTTGCTGGGAATGATTAGAACAGTCTCGCCGGCACGTTTTTGCCAGTATTTGAGCACCCTACCATGCAATAATTCTTCTTCAGCATTGCTTGAAGCTTTGGCCACCACACACATGCAAATGGTGTTGCTTATTCTTCTCTGAAAATGTGAATAAGACAGAGAAGCACGCTCTACAATGCAGCAAGCTACAGTGCGCTGCTGCCTCCTTTCCCAAGCGCACTTCGCAAAACCGCCACCAGCGGCACGTCTATCGACATGTCAATCAGCGCGCACTACGCGTATATCTGCGATCATTATTTCTGTTCCATCTGAATTAGTGCTGCTTAATTGTGGTTCTGATCACTACCAATTTACTCAGCTAGTAATTTCATTTGTAAGGATACGTAGTGTCGATATCGTGCAGCCATCCAATTCTTTATAACATAGCGTGTGCATCGAACAGATAGTGCGCCAGTGCCTTGTTTGGAACAGTCTAGAAGAGCATACGCTGTGACCAGCATGAGCTTTAAGTGCATGAGCTTATCCTTATGCATTATTATTAATGTGCAAGGCTACAGCCCTCGCACCATATTAATGAAGAATTAGGTGGCTGTGCGTATCAGATTGTTTAGGGGAGGAAACGCTATAGTAGATAAAAGATTCAGCAGATGAAATGAATAACGAAGCCTAGGACAGTTTGAGGGTATGGGAGTAACCTTTATTTAAATGCAAAATTAGCTGTGAATTAGGATTAAGAGGAAGCTTTAGCTCGGGTGCTCCTATCTAAATACATGTAAAAGCAGAATTCGTTTTTCTCGGCAACCACTGCACCAAATTTGACGAGGTTTGTTGCATTTGAAAGAAAAACTTAAGATCTAGTGACTGTTGGTTTCGGATTTTTTATTTAGGTCGTCAATTTTTTATTAAAAATTGGCAAAAATTAGAAATTTTCAAAAAACGAAACTATCAAGTTTACAACTATGTAACTCAGCAGTGAAAATTCATAATACAATTCCGTGAACTGCATCTAATAGTACATCTAAAGAAGCGGACAAAATTGATAGGTTACACATGAATGTCAAAAAATATCGTAAAATGGAAATATAGGTTTTGCAGAACCCTTGTAAACAACGTAACAAATGCACGTAAGATATAAAATGACGTATCGAATTTGTCCGCTTTCAATGATTTGATGGATCTCGCTTACAGAACCACGATATCTGCTGTTGATGCAGAGTTATGAATTTGTAAACTTCATGCTTCTATTTTTTTTCAAACTTTCGAATTTTTGAAAATCTTTTTAACAAAATTCAGGACCTAAATAGAAATTCCGTGACCAACAGTCACTAGAATTTCACTTTCCCTCTCAAATGCAAGAAATTTCATTAAAATCGGTCCAGGGGTTATCTCAGAAAAACGTTTTTGCGTTTTTACATGTATTTGAATAGGCCGCGTCGGAGTTGGGCCCGAGCTAAAGCTTCCTCTTAAGTTTGCGCTTATGTTCATGCTCTTATAAAAAACAATAATATGAAGCAGCATGTTGAAGGAAAATTCCATCTTAGTATAATACATACTGAATATAAGTTTCAGAAAGTACTAACTTATACAGTGCTTCCTCTTTGCACTAGAGCGTATGTTTCTGCCTGAAACTGTGATTTTTCATGCTCCAAAAGCTGCTCCAAAAGACCAAGTGTTGGTTCCATCACTGCATACTGCGCCGTGGCATTATGACACAGTATCCTCCTAGGAAACGAAACTAAAACTGGTTATAGAAAAGCTGTTCAATTATTCACTGCGCTCTGAGGTTTCTGAGTACTTTTCCTAGGGTTTAAAACTCTAGTACGTTAATTTATTGAAAAAAGAAATTAATACTCAATATCGGACAAAAAACATCCGTAATATCTGAGATGCGTCTCACTTCCGAAACTGTCGTCACGATGTCTAACAACTTTATTGCAAAGAGTGAGTGACAAACGTCCTAAGTAAAAAAAGAACAAAAAGAAAGTAGCTGTTTCGCCCAAAATGCGAAGCATCGATTGTGATAGCAAATTAAGCAACATAAGCGTGGCAGCAGTAGCGAGCGAGCTGACCTTCGTGCTGTTTTTCACTTCAGCGTGAACGTCAAAAGCACAGCACATACGAGCTACCGGCACTGGGCGTACTTTGTCCACATCGCAGATCACTTTCAAGATATGGCGGCCGCGCCGTTAACTGCAGCCACCGGAGTAGAAACCCACCCCGCCCTTCCCCCCAATGCCTTGCGCGCGAAAGAGTGCGTGCTTTCACCCCGCTTTCCTCCCTCCCTCGCAAGATATTGAGACACGATCATTAGCTGACCCTCGCAAAGCAGTTGCCAGCCCGTGTCAGCATGGCAAAAGTCCGTTTTATATGCCCAATTTTGGCAAAAATTGCCGATAATTTCATCCGCTGTAGCCGATAGTCCGTTAAAAGCAAACTTCGTTGCCTTAATAAAATAGGTAGAACAAACTAAAGCTGAAGTACAGCCCATTATATCAAAAAACTGCTCTATGAGGGTCCGTTGTAACGAGCGTAAACTGTAGTATGTGTTTGTTATATGCGCATGCGCTGTTTCCAGTTGCAGTATGAGCGGCAAGATATCTAAAAACTGTCTGCTAGCTATTCAGAGCTGTTTCTGACGTATCTGTCGTCCTGAAAAAAACAGAAAAAAAAAGTTTTTTGTCTGGTCGTGGTCGTTCCCTCTCTGCCATCCTTTGGGGAATTTCCGGAAATTCAAGGTTCCAGGTTGGTAGGCATGCTGACGTGGCGTGATGCTCTTGTTGCTCCAAAGATCACTGTGCTGAGCCCTGTTATCAGCATAGCCTCCATGATTGGCATACCACCCGAACTCGGAGGCCATAGCTATGGCACAGTGGCATTTTTCACCACCAGATAGCGTATCTGAACTCTTCATGACATTTGTGTTCTTGGGCCTTCTGAAAGCACTGCTTGCTTCTGACGTATAACTGGCCAGTAACATGTCTATTGGTGCGTCCTAAGAAACATGGTGGGAATTTCACAAGTGCAGTGGTCTTTTAAGCAAAACTGCAGGCTCTTTAATATGTGTACAAGAATATTATTTGGATCATATGTACACATGAAAATCGTTTAGTAACTAGAGCATGCTTATTCGCAGTGTTTGTGTTGCAGAGTCCTAAAAGAGCCTGTGTAGAAAAAACATTGGCAAATTATGCTAAAGTATAGTTAGAAAATTTTGTTGTACATGGTTTTTACTGTGTCAAACTACTGAATATATTAAGTGAATCTTTTTGGGTCTTCCAGCACACCGTAAGTAGGTTCACCTGCATCCGTCCAAGTAGCCCTTCCTTCTGTTTGTCTGATTTCTGTCATTGCCAAACTGTCGTAAGGTGTAGAGCATGATAGAGCTTGCGGCTATTTGTTGTTGTTTGTGTCTGAGTTATCTCCTTTTTTGCCCTGCAGCCTCCAGTTCGACCCAGCACCTAGAAGAGGGGAGCCACATGTGACCCGCCGCACACCCGACTACTTCCTTTAAGCCCTGTACCGCGCTGCTAGATCTTTAACAAGTCTGTTTTGCTTGTATGCCAACCTCTCCCACCCTTCTGCTGATGCTACCTCCCGTCCTTCAGCACTGTCCTCCTGATTTTAGTCGGGCGACACTGTCACTTCTGATGATTTACATACTTGCAACAGACTGAGCAAGCTTGCTTTCTTAGTGGCTACTGTCCCTTGCGGCCATTGAGAAAGAGTGAACAAGCTGCTGAAATCCTGGGTCTGTCGGCTTCCATTATGGAACCAGTGCAAAAGGGCCAGGGAGATAGTTCCATTCTCCCCTCTTCTTGATGCACCTTTTTTTTTTTTCTTGTTCTTTCAGTGTCCCACCAATCAGTGTTTTTAACTAAAGCAGTGTTCTGCATTTTTTAGTATCTGTAAAGCTTAACATTTGGAAAATTTGCATGCAGTTCCAATGGAATTCTTACCCATCTTTTTTTTTTTTTTTTCTCTTCTGCTTTTCTCATCAAAGTTTGGTGCATGCACTGCAATGTGCTTAAGGTGTGGAGAGCTTGAGGTGATGGCAGTGCTTTGAAAGAAAAACAATGCATTGGGGCGAGGAGCTGCTGTTCATGTAATAGGTTTGGAGGAGAAGGCCATGGGTCTTTTTTGTCGAAACATAGGGGACTGTGAATGCTGTAGAACATTTCCTCCATGGGCCTAACGAATGGGGATGAATGTCTGTGCAAAGTGAAATTTTTTATTGCTTGCAGCTGGATTTTTTTTTTTTTATATAAGCATTCATTGGAACTAATGCAACTATTGTGGGCTTCAACACTATGTGCTTGCTCTAATGAGAAGTGACTGCTGTTACTGCAGCTAGTGTCCTGCAAGAAAGGCTTGCACCATGAAATTAGTGCTTTTTTTTTTTACAAGAATTTATGGTTTTGTCATACAGTGTGCATAAATATTTTGCGAATTTTGTCCTTTCTGAGCACCTAGGCTGATACAGAATTGTCAACTTTTCTAATCTTGCATTTGCCCACAAAAGCCAACATTCGACAAGCTAAAGGGGATATAGAAGGCAATAAAATAGGTGTGTAATCCCACTCATCTGCTCGGTCTTGCACAATGTGCTGCTCAGCTCACAGAAAGGAAAGGAAAATATATACGCTCTATTAAATGTTTTCTGTTTATCTTGTGACATGGTAACAGTTGTACGCCACGTTGGCACTTTCGTAGGATGCAGCACTTTTTTTTTCTCATTTGCAATTGATTGAGGCCAGAAATGCTTATTGTGCGACATGTTTTCAGAGAATGGGTTTTGAAAACGGGATGCCATATGCGGAATTTTCACGGAACACGGTGGCCTACGCAATAAACCGATTTCACCGCTTGAGCAGTGCATGCGCAGGTGGCGCCGCCGCCATGATGCTGATAGTTGATGCTCACGCCGCGTTAGTTTCTGCCTCCTTGCCGAATTTCGATACGGTCATACGGTGGTGGCTATCGGCGTCTTTTGCGCACGCTGTTTGACCATTTATTCGTGGTTGGTTATTTTGACTTGTACAAACTTGTGACGAAAGAAAACGAGGGAAGCAGCTAATCCTTCACGCTTTCGTCGTCATTCAGATCGCTAAATGCTGTAAGCAGCCCTGTCTGCAGCGGTTACGTGGTTGAACTCTAGGTGAAATCGGTCTATTGTAAAAATGAAAGTGTGTAGTTTTCGTGACACGGTCACCTTCGCTATTGTGGAATTGAAGGTGGTGTAGATTGTCCGTGCAGGTACTTGTTAGTGATCCCCTTCCCACATGTTTTTTTTTTCCTTGTGCTTCAGGAAGAGTACGTTATGGAGCATTATAATAAACGAAATAAAATGACCCCTCATCTGCCCTTGGCTTCGTTGTCTTCTACATTCTGGTGGATAGAATGACTAGCGGCGGCCTGCGAGCCATATCAAGCGCTGTGACCAAGTGTGCGAGCGATACAATCGCGGTTCAAGACGCGTCGTGGATGTATCGTGAACCCTATGCGTCGTTGCGTCCCTGTTGAACGTGGCCCGCGTGCCTGTTACGTGAGCGGGTGCAGGGGCGCGTGAATCGGCCCACAGCCAGCTGTGGCCGTTCACGGCTGCGGTCGTCTCGGTGAGCCGTTGGTCGGGGCCGAGTGCCCCCGAGAAATGGTCTCTAGGTTAAACGCAGTTTCGACGGTGGTCCTGTTTACGCTTCTCCTCAAGATCGCTTTGATACTCTTCAGGCTCTTAGCGAGAAGAGGTAAGTCCTTTTCGGCAAAGCGACCGCACTCTTGACGCTGCGTTCGTCTTTCCCCGCATTTTCCATCAGGTAGGGTGTACACAGCCGTTGAAACGGAGGAAATCTTGAGCGGTCTCATCCGAGTGTTGATCCTGCTGATGTCATACAGTAAGCATATTTTTTATTCTTTACTGGGAGACTCGGTAGGATGATGCTTAGTCGAAGAAAAGGGGGCTAGTGGCGTCGCGAGCGCAGTCGTTCGCTGTACAATTTATACACGCATTTGAAACTTGCGAAGCTGTTTAATGTATGCCGTTCTTTCAACGTGGTCAGGTCTTGTAAGTCACCTGAAATCGCTGTCTGAAGGGCACAGCACCGGACGAAGACTCGCACTTGCAAGGTAGTTCACTTTACGTGGTTTTGTAACGCTGCGAGCGCTTTGGCCGTCACTTGCCTCCTGTAGCAGCAGAGATTAACTGTTTTTGTTCGCATTTTCACCGCAGCTAAGAAGATGTACATTGAAGATTCTACAGTAGGAGTGTTCGCAATTGCAGCTATCATGCTCAGGATACAGTCCAATCTCTGCTTAATTTATGGCAACCTTGGTTAGTGTCTAATACGTGCAAGTATACTTTCAGTTTCTAAATTTTTTTTTTTTTCAGTCGCACGCGTGCACTGCGAAGTGTAGCAAAAGTTTCCTATATTTTGCCACAGATAAAGAAGAACGTAACCGGTACGTCACTCTCAACTTAATTGCTGGCGCACTGTGCGAATTTTTTGGATTAATGTACCTGTTGGGTGAGCATACAATGCTAGATCACCTTTCCGAAGGATACATAAATTTGCATGTCATTCATGCTGCTGTTTGGTCTTGTTCCAGATTTTGTAACCTCCAGGCAAACTGAATCCTTGAGGTAGTACCATTTCAATTGCAACTTGGCACTTGATATAGTCCAAAAGCGTATGAGAGTATTCATTTCTACTGTTTTTTGCGATGATTTTTCACTGTGCTGCAGCATTCTGCAGTGCATTGTACCACGAATGACTTCCGTCCATCCCACTACACCAAGTGTGGCACCGCCGGCCAACTCAGCTACAAGCCCCTAGCAGCTGCAGTCACTTAAGCGCCAATGTTCATCTACAGCAAGATAATCTACAGATGGCTCAAGCTATCTCTTGTGCTGAACATTGTGCTGTTCGTATTCACAGCTAAGTTTTGCCAATCACGGCGTAAGTTGCACTTCAACCTTGCCTCGTACGTTACCTTCAAAAATATTTCCAAGCGTGGGCTTTATAGTGTGGATTCATTATGTAAGTGAAAGCTGTCAGAGTAGTGCAGTAGACTTGCGTTAATTCGATTCCCACCGAAGGGTCCCGCCCGGCGGCCATGCATTTCTACGGGCCCGAACTTTATTTCGATCCTAAATGCGGCCTTCAACGGGTAATTCGAACTTGACCGCTCGGAATGCATGCGCCTGACCATTGTAGTGACACATATCGACCCCTTCAGTGGCAGCATGTCGCGGCAGGGCTTACAGGACAATGAATCGCGTTGAACACACGTCAAATCTCTAGTAAATTCCTATTTTTCGGCCTGCCCTAGGAAGGTTTTCAATCGAAACCGTAGCTTACAATGTAATATGACAGTATTTGTCCGTTGTATTTACAGTCATTTGTTCTATGTGTGTGCATCAGAGCAATGAACAAGAATGTCCTTGGCGTCTTATGACATCAGAGCAATGTAATATGATTGTGGCGAAAATAAGCCAAAATGGCCTTTGCCGCGGTCGTATGTCTCGCCGCATAATGCTAATGTACTGCGGCAAAGCTGTCTTCAGGAAACCGGCGGCCTTTGTGCAACGCATAATACCACCTTGCCTATTTTTCTTGCTGAGAAATCGGGTGCGCGTTAGATTTATACTTTGTTTAGGAGATTTCATGTCATTTCTACGTTAGTTTTCAATTTTTGGACACTTAGAAAGTGGGTGCTTTTGATTTGGGGGCTTGTTAGGCTCGTGCGAATACTGCCAGATGAATCGGCGGTGTTTTGGTTTTTTTCAGCACCTTGTTTAATTCGACCCGCCGAGAAATTAAATTTTGCGAGCCATGTCAAGGTCGAAATAACGGAAATCGACTGTAAATAATGGATTTTAGTGCTGGCACGTTAGCACCACAACTTTTACTCGGCGCTAGAGCTTTAGCGACGGTGTTGCGCTTTCGCTCCGCGCGTCCCCAAGCCACTGACGTCACTACGAAGCAAAACAAAGCTAAATGGGAATCTTTATAGCGTCGCGCACGCTACGAAGAAAGGACGCTCTCTTTTCAGTTGCTCATTGGTCTGGCTGACGCTGTTTTCGCTTTTTGTTGTTCCTTTTGGTCGGCCAGTAAGCCGCATTAATTGAAAGCTTCGTGTTACCGTAGCTGCCTTGGCCCGACTTGCAGCCTTGCTCGGCCAAAAACGTAACGGTGACGGCAAAATACACAAATGAGACCTTTTGTGCACTGGAGGTCAAGGATTACAGTACTAGCTTTCATTCTGAAGCCACCTTACTAGAAGAGTTTCCAAAACCAAATATCCTTAAAGTTGTGTACAGCTCACACTTTATGAGTTTCTAAGTAGTAAAGATATGCAACACTTTACTGCAAACAGCAGTTATAAACTAGGGAATGGGCTGAATGTATCTGTCCTTTTGCAAGAATTCTAAACAGCTCATAAAAAATTGGCTAGGGGTATGGACAGATAAAATCCTGTTTTGTAGCTTTATCGTTCTTTCTGTTAAAAACTTTGGCCGAGTGATATTTTTGTAAATATTCAACTCTTGCATTTCATTAAACATTCTTTTTTTTTTTTGAAGATTTCTTACAAACTTCAATTATTGTTCTGCAAGGTAGGTCATATGGAGCTGAAAGGTGCATTTTCAAGTTGTAAATGCTGAGGTGATGCTGCAGCTCAAAAAAGAAGTGGATTGGGGAAAAGAAAGACGCAAGAAAATGCCAGGCAGATCGCGCAGAAGATTCAGGGAAAAAGAAGCGGCTATGTGTGTCATTGCTCGTGGTTCAGAAGTGTGGGACCGCCTCTAACATTGCGTTCTCAAGGTTACGTGGCAGCTTGTTTGAGAGGTCAGACGCCCATAGCTGCTGTTCACAGTAAGGGAGTCCATGTGACTACATTATTTACAGACGAACAAGCAACCTGAGCAGATGCTGTAAACCAGCATGTCACCGGAAGCTTGTGTGGAAATTGCAAGGTGGCACTGCCACTCGTCTGTCTTTACATTTGTCCTGTATTGTTTGCTGTGCCTCTGATCATGGCAAGACTTGCCTATTTGGCATTCCAGAATTGCTGCTTTCTCTTCGGTATCCCTTTAGACATTAGTAACTTGTGCACCTATATACTTGAAGCAAATAATCCCTGCTGAATATGCAGGAACACAGTAGTGGAAAGTTAGGGCCACATACGATTGCTGCACTGCAAAAAGCCTTATTGGGTAACACTTCTGGGCAGTTTGGAAAGCAATTTCTTTTCTTACTGCAATGCCACCTTCTTTTTTTCAGCTTTCAAAGTGCTTCACAGTTTTGCAACCAGGATCTCTGGCTATCTGGCTGTGCTTGCAATATGTGGTAGGTCCTTGCTTCCTTTGCACTTGACATTTTTGTTCAACCTGGTCCTCTAGAGTGGGAAAACTATCTTAAATGTACACACTCAAAATTGGTTATTTACTACAGGCATACTTTTCTTCCAGTTTCCCTCCTTTCTCCTGTTTGACTTGAAAAGCTTTGCATGCAAGTGCGAGATGCTTTGATACGGCAGATAAAAGTGGGGCGGGTTGAGGGAACATGCAAACACATGGTTTGCAACTTGCAACAGCAGTGCACAGCAGGTGCTCGTCATGCCACCATTAGGTGGCTATGAGAGCTTACAGGAGTACAGACAAGGAAATTTTGTGTCCCACTTTCTTTTGCTTGTTTAGATAGCTGTAGACTACAATTAGGGTATGAGGGCTACTTTCCTTCACAGCACCACAATTAATTACATCACTTTTTAGGTGACCAGTTCAAATTGCACTCCAAGTGCAGTGCAACTGAAGCAGGAAACTATTCACATTGCCAAAATCGGAGGTGGCAGTCGCATAGTATCGCAAACAACTCGAGCACATACTAGTCTGAGTGGTTAAGGATACAATGACTATGTCGCTGAAAGCTGCCAAATTGGCCCTTGCAACTGTGTGCTTCTCTTGGAAACTCAGAGGGACCCTCTGTCCCTTCATCACATTGCATACTGGTACATCTCATTTCATTTCAAAAACCACGAGATGGCCACATCGTTTGGCAACGTAAGTTCGGCTTCAGGTCCATCACATTTTGAACTGGTCATAACAAAAGTCGATAATTTGTTGCACTCTCAGAATTGAGACTCTGTAGTGTAATAATTGGGCGAACAGGTGTGCAATAAAGAAATAAGGACAAATTTTTGTGTCACCTGTAGTAGCTGCTACATGACGGTAGCTACGAATACAGGTGCCAGCTCAAGCTTTCTTTAATTAATCGTGCTGTGGCATTCGTAGTTCCAGCCCCCAGCTGCTATGTCTATAATAGTTGGTGTTTAGCCATTGGTGGCTGAGAACGAGGCACCACGAGTCACTTCGTAGCAGTAGGTGCTGCTGCTTATTGCACAACTCTACACTATGAATTCCAAGTAATGCGAGGCACATGTGTAGCATCCGACTAATCCATTATGTTGTGATCCCATTTTCATGTGGAACTAAACATGAATTGACTACCCCAGGAATGAGTACTATCTGGACAATCATTTTAACATTACACTTAGTGCACACATTGCATACTTTAACAGATGAACAAAGATAAGCAGGTTATGGTTAATGCATGTTTGATAATGGTGGCATTTCACTTGCATAAAATTCAGTGTTGTGAATCATACTTTAGGCTTTAGGTTAGGCTTGCTACCTCGTACAAGTCTTTACAAGATTAAAAATAAGTTTCCCAGGCCAGCCCTTTTTTCATTCCTGTCGCAACACAAACTGTTTCTCTTGGTGCATGTGGCTGGTGACTTTAGCACAGTGCAGCGAAGAGCTCGAACTGGAGTGTGCAAAATGAATCAACTGTAAGCAGCACAAATTGGTAAGTTGGTGACATCAGAAAGCAATCACCCCTACAGAATATTTGAAGTTGCCCTAGTTTCTGTATGGTCATGAATTCACAGACATCAAATGGCCCAAGAATTGCCATGTCTGTTATAGAGAACTAAATAAGCAATGCGGGGTAGGATCCCTTATCCATAAGGACATAGCAGGCAACATTGATGATTTGCATTAATGAGAGGGTAGCAGTAGTTGTACTAAAATAGGAGGTATAGAATAAAGGTAGTACAAGCTTATGCTCCAACCTCCAGTCACGATGATTATGAAATAGAACAGTTTTATGAAGATGTTAAATTTAGCAATGAAAATGCAAACTCGATATACTGTAGTTGTGGGCGACTTCAATGCAAAAGTGGGGGGAAAAGCAGACTGGCGAACAAGCAATTGGCAACTATGGCATCGATTCTAGGAACACTGGAGAGATGTTAGTAGAATTCGCAGAAAGGAATAAGCTGTGGATAATTAACACCTTCTTGAGGATGCACAGTAACAGAAAGTGGACCTCGAAAAGCCCTAATTGTGAAACAAGAAATGAAATAGACTTCATACTTTCTGCCAATCCCAGCATAGTGCAGGATGTAGAAGTGTTAGGTAGGCTGGGTAGGGTAAAGTGCAATGATCATAGGTTAGCGAGGTCTAGGATTCATCTCAATTTGAAAAGAGAAAGAGCAAAATTGGTCAAGAAGAAACAGGCCAACACGCAGTAAGGGTGAAAGCAGACGAATTTAGGCTAGCACTTGCAAACCAATATTCAGCCTTAGAACGGAGGGATGAAGCTGACATAGAGGTAATGAACGAAACCGTAACTAGACTGACTTCAGAAGCAGCAAGTGAAGTAGGAGGCAAGGCACCAAGGCAACCTGTAGGTAAGCTCTCCCTAGTAACGAAAGCCCTAATAAAGAAACAACAAAGATTCATTCAATGGAGATACCAGCAGTCATAGAGTCATTACGTAATCAAGGCATACAAACCGCTTACCTAAATATCTTGGAACATATCTACAGAGATTCCACAGCTACCTTAATTCTGCACGAGAAAAGTAGGAAGATACCTATAAAGAAAGGGGTCAGACGAGGAGACACAATCTCTCCTATGCTATTCACTGCATGCTTGGAAGTATTCAAGCTATTAAACTGGAAAGGCTGAGGAGTAAGGATCGACGGCGAATATCTCTACAATCTTCGGTTGTAGTTGACATTGTCCTGTTCAGCAACACCGGGGACGAGTTACAACAAATGACTGAGGACCTTAACAGAGAGAGTGTAACAGTAGGGTTGAAGACTAATATAGAGAAGACAAAGGTAATGATCAATAGGCTGGCAAGGGAACAAGAGTTCAAGATCGCCAGTCAGCCTCTAGAGTCTGAAGAGACATTGTCCTGTTCTGCAACACCGGGGACGAGTTACAACAAATTACTGAGGACCTTAACAGAGAGAGTGTAACAGCAGGGTTGAAGACTAATATGCAGAAGACAAAGGTAATGATCAATAGGCTGGCAAGGGAATAAGAGTTCAAGATCGCCAGTCAGCCTCTAGAGTCTGAAGGAGTACGTTTACCTAGGTCAATTACTCATAGGTGACCCTGATTGCGAGAAGGAAATTTACAGAAGAATAAAACTAGGCCGGAGTGCACACGGCAGACATTGTCGAATCCTGACTGGAAGCTTACCACTACCTTTGAAAAGAAAGGTGTACAATCAATGCGTTCTACCAGTACTAACATATGGGGAAGAAACTTGGAGATTGATACTGAAGCTCGAGAACAAGAACCGCACCAAGAGCTTTGGAATGAAAGAATGATCGACAAAATGATAAGAGACAGGATGAGAGCGGTGTGGATCAGAGAGCAAACGGTGATAGCTGATATTCTAATTGACATCAAGAGAAAGAAATGGAGCTGGGCAGGTCATGTAACCGGTGGACCATTACGGTTACAGAATGGGTGCCAAGAGAAACGAAGCGCAGCCGAGGACGACAGAAGACTAGGTAGGGCGACGAAATTAGGAAATTCGCAGATGCAAGTTGGAATGGGCTGCTGCAAGACGGAGGAAATTGGAGATTTCAGGGAGAGTCCTTCATCCTGCAATGGACAGAGAATAGGCTGATGATGATTCTCAGACAACCGCATTCACAATATTTTATGTGACAAAGCTGTTTCATATATCAGATAACACTCTCAAACGAGAAAATAGCCTGTTGCATGAAACACAGGGTAGGGTATGTAGTTTGCATCAATGCATCTGTACTAACTTGCCCAGATATCAACACTGTTGAGTCACATAATTCAGTGTAACATCGTCTTACACTTTGAAGTTTAAAAATGTGGCGCGATTATTAAATAGGTGTCGCAGATCTTAACCTATTTGCTGCCTAACACCAAATACAGTAACGCGTTTCTGCAATCAGCAGCTCCAGTGCACCGCTTATGCTCGCGACAAAAACACAGTATGTCACATACTGCACAATACACAATGACATAACCTGATGTCCACAAATTGTACTTGTGATATATGTAGTAGTTACTCTGTAGAAAGCATTGTCAGGATCCTTCAATACTTCTAGCAAAGTATTGAAGGACCCTGGTGTCAGATGAAAAACTGCACTGTGAAATGTGCGGAGTAAATGTGACCGGCACTACCTGCATGAATTCTGCAGCGTTGCCTGTTAATAAGTATGAAGTCAGCACCCATGTTAGCACCCATGTTAGTCAGTGCCTATGGGCAACCACATTTCTAGCACTGGGCCAGGAATGCTGTTGCCCAAAGACGCCAATGCGTCTAGTGTTGGTCGCACAACATCTCACTAAAGTGAAAGAATCCTCGAAAGTGATATCCAAGACTACTGCTCCTGTTCTTGACATTCATAAGATGGCTCATCTGAAACTGAAAGAAAGTCAAATCATTTCGCAGAATGAGCAAACCACTACTTCAAACTTTGAGCGGTATTCACAAAGGGTAGCGAAGCACCTCTCTGGTTCAAGTTGAGTGCATCACACTATGTTGCACCTTACATCCATAAATGTTAAAATTAAATACTGGAGTTCTACGTGCCAAAACCATGATCTGATATGGGGCACTCTGTAGTGGGGGACTCCGGATCAATTTTGACCACCTGGGTTCTTTAACGTGCACCCAATGCACGGTACACCAGCGTTTTTGCATTTTGCCTCCATCAAAACATGGCCACGGTGGCCGGGATACCGTAACCTCGTGCTTAGCAGTGCAACACTAAAGCCACCAAGCAACCACAGCGGGTCTTCTATAATTGTTGATCGCAGTTTCCCCTTGGGAATGGGGTTCATTGGACAATTATCACTTTGCTTGAGGAGGGTTAACTTGCATGAGGTGCTCAGGATTCAGATAGTGAGTCTTCGCATCAGTGGCACAGAAACTAGCTGTTTAAGAAGGGAGGATGGAGAGAAAGTTACTAAATGAAGCATCACGATAATCTTTTTCTTGAAAGCGCAAATTCTCTCAAAGGAATACCCATGCATAATGTCTTTAGGTGTGTGCTGGTGTATATGAGTAGTCGGCACCCATGGTATGTGAAATGTGATTTTTAGGTCTTTGTGTAAACTAATGCTGGCTAGGTTTAAAGCCTGCAGAGTGAACTCATCATTTGGAATGTAGAAGGCTTTCACACACAATGCATCATTGGTCCATCATTGTGCTGAATAAAATGTTCAGCATAATGACAGAACTGAGCACATCTTGTGAAGACATTAGTACACAGCATGTTTACATTATTGCAAGGGTTGCAAAAAGCATGAACATATAGCATCACACTTTGTTAAGCTTTTCCCTTGAGTGGAACCCTCCTCTAGCTTTCAGCTAGAAATATGCATACACTAACTCATTTTATTCCTACAACAAAATACATACGAATAGCAGCAGTGCTGTTACCTGCATGGTATATACTGTTTAAATGCAATAGGGTAGGCAGCATTTATTGTGTGATGTGGTGTAAACATTTGATTAGTCAAACTAAATTAACCAAGGTGTTTCCAGCACAAGTCCTAGTTTTAAAGAAAAAGAATAGTCTGTGAATACAGTTCATTACTTTTATTCGTATCATACTCAACACTTCGAAACTATTCATTCACTGCATTTTTCCTTTTCAGATGGAGTCTACGCCAACAGCAGAAATGCTGCAAATTCTATACTACAAATAAACGTTGCAAAAAGCTTTCATGTTGTATACTAGCCATAGTTTTTTTTTTCAGCCGCGCCGCAGTTTGACTGAAACGCCATAATCTGCATGTCTCAAGAAGATGAAATAAAATATCACCTAGATGAAATTAATTAATGACCTACAGCTATGGACCACTAGTACAAAAAAAAAAAAGCAGCACATTCAAAAATACAATTGTCCAAATGGCAGAGAAGCTTAATGCCTATGTACACATTCATGGGCCAGCGAAGAATGGGCTGGTATGGATCGAACAATGAATATGAGGAAGCAACTACTCCTGTAATAACGACCTGCATACCCTCGGGCAGCTCTGCTAGGACCACTGTGAAATTGCATCAAGGCATTGCCTTCACAGATCTGCCATCCTAAAAAAAACTGCTCATAAAATACATGCCGTTCCTCTGCTGCTAAATACACCCGAAGGTGCACGCAAAGCACTAAAAAGTGTGCTAACCGATAATAAGTGCGCAGCCAAATCTGCTCTGGTTCTTCGCATGGTTAAGCATGCCACTTAGGGCAAAGGTGAAGGGCAGTGGCTGCAGCTTCTTCTCAAGGACGGCACCCACGGTCCAGTTGCTGTCGACCATACCGCGAAAAACAAGGTTCGCCTTGGGCAAGTCCACTTGGTAGCCAATGGAGGCAACGCTTTCCCCCACCCTGAAGTTCGTCTCCACTTCGACACCCACTTGCGTTGTCTCGCTACCGCGGTGATAGTAGCAGCAATGTGCCCCTGCCATGCCCAAGGTGCCGCTGACCACGTAGTTGGGGCCAGTGTAGCGTCCCGCCATCGAGAGGACGGCGATTTCGCCGCCCGGCACTTGAGGTCCATACTGGTAGGCTAACTCAGCGCCGAGGGCCACGTTTGGAAGCACATTCTGCAGGTAGTGCGCCACAATGACTCCCGAGTTGTTCAGGATATCAATATTGCCTAGCGTGCCCGACGCGGTGAACGACGGACCCCGGTAGTCGGCAGTCAGCTGCGTTGCAACGTATCGGTTGTCCTGGACCTGCGCCGCTATTTTGGTGCGAATGCGAGGAGTAAATTGATGAATAATGTTCGCATTCAGGTTGCCGCTAGGATCAATGTCACCGAGCAGAACCGGGTACGACTCGGCCGGACCAAACTGCTGCGTGCCCACATACGTGGCTCCAAATCTGTACCCGGAGGGCGTTATAGAGCTCATGTTCAGGGTATGGCTGATCTGGAAATGGTTGCTGAGACCCTTGTTCACCATCAAGCGACCTCCTTCGAAGTTTGCCGGAAATATGTCTTTGCACTTCTTATGAAGGTCTTCTAGAGTGCCAGGGTTCTGCATCTCACCATCATCTTGAAGTGGCAGTTCGCGCTGGTCCGGTGGCTCTGGTACCGACGGTGGAGGGACCGGGGCCATGGCTGTCGGTGGAGATAAAGCACTTGAAGCGAAGACGTTACCCATCGTTCTTGCTCCTTATGCTACTCGTCCGCTAGCAGTGGTTGCTGTAACTTTTTAGTCGCGAACAAGCAAGGATATACGTCTTGCTTGGCAATCTATGGAGCACGTGTTTCTGCAGTAGTGAAGTGCTACCACCATAGACGGCAGGCAGCAACGGCTTCGGCTTCGGCCGTCACAATGACCAAGTCAATGGATTTAGTCAGTCACGTGGCGGCTGTGACGGCCTCTTGTAAACTGCTGAAGAAAAAAAACGCATGGCCTGAATGCGAACGAAAGAAGCGCAAATGCCACCGTGCATCTTTAAAAACTGCATACATTACTATTTGGCGAACTAAATATGTTCGTGTCTACGCGGTGTAATAAATGCATCGCAGACGATTCTTCGCGCTCTGTTAACATCAGAAGCGCCGCCATTTAGTCGAGGGTACATCGAGGGTCCCGCCGCCGTCACCAACGGCCAACGGCGCTCACATGTTTCTTAGCGGCGACAGAAGTATGGCGGATAGTGCTAGTGAAAGTGATAGCAGCTCAGTTGACGGGGCAATGATTGCCCCGTCTCCTCTGTCGCGAGAGCAGATTCAAAAACGCGTTGAATCTCTCCAGCAGGAGAACCGAGTGCTCAAAATGGAGTTAGAAACGTACAGACTTCGAGTCAAGACGTTGCAGGAGGAGAACCGTGCGTTGCGGCAAGTCAGCGTCAACATAGTGAGGCCTAACCTTGTGACATTTTACGAATGTTGTGACTTGCTCATTCAAAGCTATTGCGTTTGTGTTGCCACTGCGTTAAATTTACAGCGCGGTACATGCTGTACATCGAGGTTATACATGCAGCAACACTCTTTAAAAGTGAAGGTTCATTACGCATGCGTTTAAGTACTTGTTCATCGTGAGTATTAAAAGTACCGGCAGGTGTTAGTACATACGTGCTTCAGCCGAAAAAAACTATCGTTAGTCCTGCGTATAGAACATTAAGCTCAAGAGCAATTAACACTCATTGAGTTTGACGCTTTTGCAGCAAGCGAAAGCCGAACAGGAGGAAGAATTCATCAGCAACACACTGTTGAAGAAGATTCAAGCGCTCAAGAAAGAAAAGGAGACGCTCGCCCTTAACTACGAACAAGAGGAGGAGTGCCTTACTAATGATCTTTCACGAAAGCTGAACCAGGTTTGAATTATCTGCCCATTCTTCGTGAGTTGACAGTTGAGAATATTTCATTCAGCCGGAGGGTACGCCCTACAGATTATGTGCAGAACATGTGAACTAGCGCATTTCACAAGAGGCCGCTTCAGCATCGCGGTTGCGCAGAACAGTGTCTGTGGCAAGATTGTTTGGCAATGCTGTTACACTGTAAGATGCCTTATTACATATACGTGCTACCTACCTACATACATCCCTTGACACTAATAATTTGACGCTTGCTGCAAGTGACACACATTAAATTGTCCTCTGAAAGGGTGATATGCAGTTCAAAATGGCTTCGCTGCACCTGGTCCAGTTGCTGTAACCCACAATTAGTTTCAGCACAGTGGAGGTGTACTAGGTACAGACGTAAACCAGGAGGTGAAGACACACCGTGCTTATGCGAGCATCTTGTGATATGCTATGTACTCAAGCTCTATTGCTATGACAGATTACACTTTGCTTAACTGCTGGTGTAAACATGCTAGCAGAGACATAATAGTTGTAAACATATTTTTCTCTTTGTATATATATATCACATAAATGTGATTGTCCTCGAGCTGTCTTCAGGTTTCGCTCGGAAGGATATACGAATGGGCAAGTGATAAGGTGCAAACAGACGGCTAAGGATGCAACAAAGCAGAAGCACTGACTTCCAGTCAGGTCTTTCTTTATATATGTCACTTGGCTGGCTACCGCATTGCAAAATCATGTTGGCTGTTGGTGCTTCGTTTTGTCGTTCCTCGCTTTCTGTTGACGCTGTACTATTCATTGAGATGTAGCATCATAAAGGGGAAAAATAAAATGAAGGAATGGATTTGGGCTTGCTTGCTGCAGTAAAACAGGCCAGGAAGTGATAGGCAAGCAATCGTAAGCATGTGCAACTTCATAATGCTGCAACGAACTTCCACTTGTGAATAACTTGTGAAATTCCACCGTTGCTTTATTATGAAAGCGATGCTTTTGGCACACTTCAATGTTGTCGTTTGCCCTCTGACAAGCAGCACACGCTGTACAGAAGCTGAAGTGCACAGAGAAGGTCGAATTGGCTTTGTTGAGCCCAAAGCATGGTAGCCGAGCGCCAACTCGGAAATTGCTTGTTGATACCATTTTACCAGGGCATTGATGCGTAACTGTGGGCACAACAAGAAGCAGTAAGTGAAAATGTCCAGTGTGTTTTGGATACCACTTCTTTCAAAAGCAGAGAGGCTTTTTTTTTTTTTTTGCTTGTGCAATGTTTGACTTCAGTGTGATGTAGCTTTGCGTTAGTATCTTGTTGCCATATGTTCCGCACAAGGAAATTCTGAGGACAGAGCAGCTGTAATTGCCGGGCACAGTTTTGTCTTGCACAGTATTAGGGGGCTTTTCATTACAAATTGTGTCATTTGTTAAAAAAAAAAATTTTAAGGTCGTTTGTGATTTTTAAACCAACCTTAAAGGGTGTAAAAAGAATGATTCCTACTTTCGATTACGAAAATATGAATCCTACACCATGTTTTGCGGTGTTTGAAATCATTTATATGCTTATTTCTACCATAAAAGCATGTTATTTTGTGTATCTTAAGATTTTCGATAAACTTGTTGATTACCAACCATGAGCAAGGTACTGATTACTTGTTGAATTGGCGCCGCCAGAGCCGAGCACTGCCTTGGACCTGGCCCGGCTATGTTATGTAGGCTTGGCTAACTATTGTCTACCAAGATAGACATGGACAAGGAGGCGCTTTCCTCCAAATCAAGGGTCACGTTTTGTCATTTAAGTTGCACTGAACAGAAAAGGCTGGCTGTGCATTTTGCATGCCACTTGTAAGAATAATGTTTCGTATGAATGCAGGCAGTTGTGCACATCTGGGTTGTAATCTCAGGCTCTTATTACATGGTTTCAAATTTGCCATCTGGTGGTGTAAGGTACCTCATTGCGGTGTCTTTTGGTATGCTCACACTGCCATTGTTGTATGCACACCATATAGCTGCGAAGATGTGAGCATTTGGAAGTGGCTGGAGTTTGTGTTTAGGGCATGCCTCGACTGGCACAATTTTTATTCTTGCTAAAAGCTGATATGAAAATGAGCAGATGTATGGTAGGAGACTTCCTCTAGCTGTTGGCTGTTGCCTCTGTCATACACAACTGATAGCTGTATTGTAAGCAGCAATATTTATTTGTTCTGGAAGCTATGCTGGAAATTCAGAGTTGATCAGATGGTTCCAACTACATGGAGAAGTATGAAGTTATGTTGGTTGGCAATTGCCAAAGATATTGGTTCAAACTGGTCATGTCTGAAGGAGCAAAATAAATGTTGTATCAAACATTTTACTTATACCCCCGATTACAAAGGAAATATAGAAAATAAAATTCTGACCATGTTAAAATGTTATTTTTGTCTTCTCAAAAGTAATGTGATACTGGAACCTTAACCCTTTAATGACGAGACGTAAATAAAAAAAATGCTTATTTTCTGTTTAAATAATGAAAAGTATTCTCAAAGTCCAGCCACTTTTTTCTATCTACTTGTGTATGTTCAACAGCACAGCCTCAATGTGTTCTGCCTCCGCTCGAAGAAAGGTGCATTGGGGTGGCCAAGGTAAATGTGGATACGATCCACACGTGGCGCAATTACGCTATATTGGCGAAAATGAGATGCTCTACAGTCTAGTGTGGCTGGCACGGGAATATAACATGTCCTATAGCATGCTGGAGCTGCTGGAACAGGGTGCATCGTGTGCTAGCTTGGCTGACCAGCAGCATACTGGCCTTATATACAGTTCAGGTTCGCTGAAGTGAGGGTGTTGCCTTTGTGCCTTCGACAAATAAAGAAGCGTTCGCTTGCTGCACACTTGTGCCCTTGCGCTGGGGCAACAACTGATCACTGTGCTGATGCAGGTCATGTTTAAAGTGCAGGGTAACATTTTAGCGAGCTTAGCATGTCGGCATGATGTATCTGACTTCACCAGCCGCTGCCCAGCACACTGAAAACACCGTACTCATCGATCGATCAGACAACTACTACCATCTGTAGCAAACGATTATAAGTAGCTGAGGCTCAGCATGCCCAACCTAGAGGGGCACGTTGCTTAGTGTGTGTAAACTCGCAGCCAGAGAGGCCGAACGGCGGCCGTAATAAATCCTCGTACATTTCGCTCTGGCGGCATTACACTCCTGCATGGCTTGCACCGTGTTCTCTTTCGTGAAAAATGCAGCATGCAGTTCCTGCTCGTTTCTGGTCCTGTGCCTGAAAAGCTTTCATTTGTATACTTTGATGTGTCTGATGTAGAGACGCGCGAAGTGTCTTGAAGATGATGCACTACCGTAAATGTTCGCTCCAGAATATCACCCCTGAATACAACATACCTTTAGTTTTCGCGCACCATCACGGCTTATAGTACTTATGTCGCCCCGAGAAAGTGTTTGTTAAGCAGATCTTAATGGGTAGCTTATGCAGCTTCGTCGACTGCAGCTTACATGCTTTGTGCGCGTTGGCTGGTCTGCGTCGCACTTGCCTGCTGCAAGTGGTGCATGCTTGCACTCTGAAAGCTGGGACAGGATAGATGTGTTCGGCATTCCTCTACTCAGCATTGTGTGCTGCATAGCCATCGCTCATGTTCAAGTACATGTTCGAACACCCGACGGCCACACAACACATCGGCATTCTTGCAACAGCTCAAATCACAAGTGCGACAGGGAGAACGCATGCCAAGAGAGATGCCCATCAAATCGCAAATGTTGAACGAGCATCGCATATCGCAGCCTATAGTAAGGTACAACTTTATAAAGAAGGGGGCGTTCACTCCGCCGATGCACATGAGCAACCACCAATGGGCGCGCACTCTCGACTGATGTCATGAGCCGGACAGCCGGTCAGCCCGCTGGTGGAGAAGATGGCTGCCTGCGCTTCGAACTGGGCCAAGTGACGTCAGCTGTGTGCGTCAGCCCCTCGTCAGAGTGAATTCCCGAACTGTTTGTGATGGTCTATGATGCCGGAAATATTACTGCGAGCTTACGATGCACCATTTGTGCCGCATGCGTTCATTCTAAGCCGTGATGCGGCGAAGAAATATTGCAGCGAGCATCGCTGACACTGCGCTACGATTTGCCTGAAAACAGGATCCCGCGGCAGCACACGGCTACAAACACAAATCCTGCGTGCTTGTTCCATGTTGTTTTATTTCGCTCCTGAGTGAAGTTACGAGGAGGAAAGTTTGCCAAATTCTGGTGCCTACTGCTAGCAGCGGGTGTGTTCGTGCGCTGTGTCGCTGCGTTTTTCATTGGACAGGGTGAAGTGATAAAGCAATACCATTCTCAGAAGAAATGAGGAAAGCGTGAGTGCATGAAACAAACCTACGAGGGTCTCAACAGAAAATATTTTCGAAATAAGCCTCCAACGCAAAGTTTTCTTTTCCTCAACTTAGCGTGAACAATCGTCAGCACTGACACAGTCGAGCATCTAGCGGCGGTGTTCGAGCATTGTGTAGCACCGTTGATTGCTGTGCACCAGTGCTCACTGCACGCGTAAGCCGTAGAATGCGTGCTGTGACACAATCACGCATAAGGTGGGCCGTCAGCGCTCGATATGCTTTCCCACAACACAGCTCCGCAAGTGACTTTTGTCACTTGCAATGAAGTGAAAGAGCAGATGACGGGCAGCGCTGTAGAAGGCATGGGGTTATTTTTCTCTCGCAATCCCACATGTGCTGTAGCACGTAAGAGCTCTACTAAACCAGTCGTCAAAATACAAAAGGTTTTATTTATACCGAGAATTGCACGTTTCAGAAGTGCAACTTTTTGAGCGGGACTATTTTAGTTGAGGCATTCGGCTGTCGCATTCAGTAGAATTTTATTTCATCTTATAATACAACACTAGGATCTTTTTTCCAACGAGTAGTTGATTACTAGTGACAGAATTTAACTCGGGAGTGCTTTTGTCATCAGGCAAGTGCTTGAATGTCCCTGGGGAGTCTCTAATCAAGTCCTGCATTTACCTCAATTTCTCGGTTAAGACTCTGTTAGCTATAACATTGATGCCTTAGAGATTCTCGAGCACTAATCACTTTGGTTCGGCTTGGTATTTGGCGTTAGTGTCCCTTTAAAAAATTATTTTTTACGTTGTAACAAAGGTGGGCTTCACTGCACGCATTGCCTCTTATTATTGAAGAAAATATGATGGGGGGGGGGGGCACACAATATTCCTGTGCTGTTTGCTATTGCTCAACATTCATTGAAGGAGCACCAGGGAATGGAAATTGAGATGGTGCCGGTAAGGGATATCAACACAAGCAGAGTTTTCAGTGCTGTCTTTACTTTCATTGGAACTGATATATTTCAACAATTAATCGCCACTGTTGTCCAATGCCAGTTAAAGATTGCTGTTACTTGGAAGATGAACTCTCTGAACCACCTAGTTTCCTTTTCACTTGACTATAAGTGCTAGCTTTTCTCCCAGAGGCTGTCATTTGATGCATGGGAAAAAGTTTGTTCAAAGCAAAATACAAAAATTTTCTCAGCAGACGTCTTGCACCATCTCGTGTTGCTTACGACATGCCCAGGAGGCAAGTGCTTCCTCTTAGGAAGGCCTCTCACCGGGTTTGAGCATTGCAAACAAACCTGGTGCATAGATTACATGGTGACAATCGCGCCTGCAAAATAATGACACCTGTGTGCACTACAGAAGCATCTTAACTTTCAAGTTTCAACCCTTACTCTTCGGTAAGCTCTTCTCACCAGCAAGCCCCACCTGCATTGTCAGATATTGGTATGTGATGCAATGCAACACGAACATGGCATTCCCGTGAAGCACAGTGTATGCACAACTGCCATTAGAAATGTCCAGGACCAGGATGAATTTTTCAACTGCGAGGCTTTCTTTCTGAGAAACTCGCATGGGTTTCCTTTGTAACTTCGTTCTACTATTTGGTTGGATGCCAATTTTTCTCTTTCATTACTGGATCCCTCTCTGACCCTGTCCTAGATGCTTAAAGTAACTAAAGGCAAAGACTAAGTCAAGCTAAGGTGATAGATTAGTGCTCGAGAATCTCTTCAATATTATCACGAACAGAGCCTTAATAATCAAGAAATTGAGGTAAATGCAGGACATGATTAGACTCCCCTGGGACATTCAAGTACTTGCCCAATGGCAAGAACACTCAGTAAAATTCTGTCACTAGTTCTCAACCACTCGTTGCAAAAAATAGCCTTGTACTGTATTATAAGATGAAGTAAAACGCTACTTGTCCAGTTCTATTTCATTTTTAGAAAAAAGAACTCAATGAAATTACCCTTGACAATGACGCGGGCGGTCAAAAGGCTTCGTTTTCGCTCGACTCCGTGTCACCCACACGTTCGCGTTTCAGTAGTTCCGTTATCGCGTAGTGCTGCGCTAGTTTTGCTGGCTCACAAAACTCACTCAAAGTGGAAGTAGCAGAGAATTCAACTTCCATGTGATGTTGCTAGATGCCGGAATGGTGTACGCCACTTGACCAAAAAGCAGCTGCTGCAGCGAGTCCACTGCTCTGTCTTGGCTCAGTGTCGCCATCTGTCGGGCGCCGTTTTACTCATCGATGGTGCCCTACTGACTGCAGCAAAGGGTGGTGATGGCACATGCAATGTCACCACTCCCCTGGTTGTGTGGCGGGAGATTTGAATTATGAAAAAGGTGTTTGGACCCTTCAGATGCAATTTTCTTGTAAACTATCTTTTATTGGCACGAAACAAGCGTTGCAAGGTTTCTGGAATGGTATTTAAACATTCCCCGTCGACTTAGTATTTGCCTTTAGTGTCCCTTCAACACCTCGATACCGCACTGGCAATCAAGCAGCTCAGCATAGGTTTCAATTTTGGAGATACGAGGTCCGTTCGAGTCGCCTGCACCACTGTGAACCAGTGCACAGCAGTGCACGAAACGTTCATAAATTGTGCAGCTCAATTTCTGCGGTGCATGCACAGCACTACGCTTGAAATGAATACGGAGGAGCACATATGGTGCAGGTGTTCTGTTTTGTCCACTTATTTGCACCGATAGCGTAAGTTTGAGAGGTTCTGAACCGCAGGTATGATTGGCTTCTGGGGTGTAAATATACCCTTTGCTTGCAAAGACATTGCAGACGCACGTAAGTGAGGTGTCAACAGCGCTTGCGGCCATGTTCTGTGTCACCTGCTGCTTTGCACCTGCATGTCTGCACCAAGTCAGCACTAACAGTAGAGAGGGTGCGGCAAAATTGTGAACTAGCTTTGCACCTTTCCTGTGCCTCTTGAAATGAGCGGCGTGGTTCAGAGGGTACCATTGCTGTACCACTGAAACAAATAGCGCTGTGCAGCATCTCATGAACTGGTTCTGGTGTTTGGGGGTTTCACTCTGTGTGTGGCTAGGGCTGAAGGCGAGCTCCTGATCTAGCCCCACACAGTCGCTCTGTACTCTGCAAACTGTAGCACGGGAATCGCGGCTACATCGGGTTCGAGCGAATAAGGCAACAAGTGGCGTCAACTGTAACGATGTTTATTGCTACAAACAATAAAGAGCACTGGCAGAGGGAAGTCCTCTCTGTAAGAAGTAGTAGTAGGCTGGCCTTGTTGCCCAGGATAGTCGGGCAAACGAGGTCACTCACGGGTTGCAGCATGTACTTCAGCCTGGCAGATTAGGGGTCCGATGTCAGAAAGAGAGGGTCTCCCCAAGTGGCGCTGTTTTGTACCTTTGTGAGTAGAACCCTTTTCGTAAGCCTCCAGGTTTCTACCCCGTATGTGAGTACTGTTAAGACACAGCTGTTATAAACTTTTCTCTTGAGGGATAATGGCAACCTGCTGTTCATGATCTGAGAATGCCTGCCAAACGCACCCCAGCCCATTCTTATTCTTCTGATTATTTCAGTCTCATGATCCGGATCCGCAGCCACTACCTGTCCTAAGTAAATGTATTCCCTTACCACTTCCAATGCCTCACTACCTATCGTAAACTGCTGTTCTGTTCCGAGACTGTGAAACATTACTTCAGTTTTCTGTAGATTAATTTTTAGACCCACCCTTCGGCTTTGCCTCTCCAGGTCAGTGAGCATGCATTGCATTTGGTCCCCTGAGTTACTAAGCAAGGCAATATCATCAGCGAATCGCAAGTTACTAAGGTATTCTCCATTAACATTTATCCCCAATTCTTCCCAATCCAGGTCTCTGAATACCTCCTGTAAACACGCAGTGAATAGCATTGGAGAGATCGCATCTCCCTGCCTGACGCCTTTCCTTATTGGGATTTTGTTGCTTTCTGTATGGAGGACTACGGTGGCTGTGGAGCCGCTATAGATATCTTTCAGTATCTTTACATACAGCTCGTCTACACCCTGATTCCGTAATGCCTCCATGACTGCTGAGGTTTCGACTGAATCAAACGCTTTCTCGTAATCAATGAAAGCTATATATAAGGGTTGATTATATTCCGCACATTTTTCTATCACCTGGTTGATAGCGTGAATATGGTCTTTTGTGGAGTAGCCTTTACGGAATCCTGCCTGGTCCTTTGGCTGACAGAAGTCTAAGGTGTTCCTGATTCTATTTGCAATTATTTTAGTAAATAGTTTGTAGGCAACGGACAGTAAGCTGATCGGTCTAATTTTTCAAGTCTTTGGCGTCCCCTTTCTTATGAATTAGGATTATGTTAGAGTTTTTCCAAGATTCCGGTACCCTCGAAGTCGTGAGGCACTGCGTATACAGGGTGGCCAGTTCCTCTAGAACAATCTGCCCACCATCCTTCAACAAATCTGCTGTTACCTGATCCTCCCCAGCTGCCTTCCCCCTTTGCATAGCTCCCAAGGCTTTCTTTACTTCTTCCGGCGTTACCTGTGGGATTTCGAATTCCTCTAGACTATTCTCTCTTCCATTATCGTCGTGGGTGCCACTGGTACTGTATAAATCTCTATAGAACTCCTCGGCCACTTGAACTATCTCATCCATATTAGTAATCATATTGCCGGCTTTGTCTCTTAACGCATACATCTGATTCTTGCCAATTCCTAATTTCTTCTTCACTGCTTTTAGACTTCCTCCATTCCTGAGAGCATGTTCAATTCTATCCACATTATACTTACTTATGTCAGCTGTCTTACGCTTGTTGATTAACTTGGAAAGTTCTGCCAGTTCTATTCTAGCTGTAGGGTTAGAGGCTTTCATACATTGGCGTTTCTTGATCAGATCTTTCATCTCCTGCGATAGTTTACCGGTATCCTGCCTAACGGAGTTACCACCGACTTCTATTGCACAGTCCTTAATGATGCCCACAACATTGTCCTTCATTGCTTCAACACTAAGGTCTTCTTCCTGAGTTAAAGCCGAGTACCTGTTCTGTAGCTTGATCTGGAATTCCTCTATTTTCCCTCTTACCGCTAACTCATTGATCGGCTTCTTATGTACCAGTTTCTTCCGTTCCCTCCTCAAGTCTGGGCTAATTCGAGTTCTTACCAACCTGTGGCCACTGCAACGCACCTTGCTGAACACGTCCACATCTTGTATGATGGCAGGGTCAGCGCAGAGTATAAGGTCTATTTCATTTCTAGTCTCGTCATTCGGGCTCCTCCACGTCCACTTTCGGCTATCCCGCTTGCGGAAGAAGGTATTCATTATCCACATATTATTCTGTTCCGCAAACTCTACTAATAACTCTCCCCTGCTATTCCTAGTGCCTATGCCATATTCCTCCACTGCTTTGTCTCCAGCCTGCTTCTTGCCTACTTTGGCATTGAAGTCGCCCATCAGTATGGTGTATCTTGTTTTCGCTCTACCCATCGCCGATTCCACGTCTTCATAGAAACTTTCGACTTCTTGGTCATCGTGACTGGATGTAGGGGCGTAGACCTGTACAACCTTCATTTTGTACCTCTTAAGTTTCACAACAAGACCTGCCACCCTCTCAAATTGGGGACGACGCAACGAGCTATGGAAAGAAGAATGATAGGTGTAACGTTAAGGGATAAGAAAAGAGCAGATTGGGTAAGGGAGCAAACTCGAGTTAATGATATCTTAGTTGAAATCAAGAAAAAGAAATGGGCATGGGCAGGATACGTAATGAGGAGGGAAGATAACCGATGGTCATTGAGAGTTACGGAATGGGATTCCAAGGGAAGGGAAGCGTAGCAGAGGGCGGCAGAAAGTTAGGTGGGCGGATGAGATTAAGAAGTTTGCAGGGACATGGCCACAATTAGTACATGACCGGGGTAGTTGGAGAAGTATGAGAGAGGAGTTTGCCCTGTAGAGGGCGTAACCAGGCTGATAATGATGATGACCTTTGTGAGGGGAATGTCCTTTTCGCCCCTCAGATACCTTCCCAAGAGTAAAAAGGAAGGGGGTGTGCGTTGTGAGAGCGAGGGAGAACCGGGAGAGGGTGTAGTGCACCGCTCCCGTGTTTACGCCTGCTCTCGACGCGGGGAAAGATGGGCGCATGTGCTCCCTGCAGGTGGTGTAGGCGAATTGAACAGAGCTATGTTCTACACGATTTTGTATGGTCATTTTTGCGCCATTCTGCCAGGGTCCAGAGCTCTTATTTAAATGCATAGAGGCGGCTGTCGACTCCATCGGCACTGGCATGGATTGCTGCAAGCCGCAAGCTAACTCATGTGAGGGATTGATTGATATCTTTATATTTGGGTTGATTGTGCCATAATTTAATGCAATCATGTCATACTTCGTGTCATTTTCACGGAAAGTGCAGTTGTGGCGTGTTTGTATTTGCGATGCTTTAAAGGGGTCCTGAACCACCCATCAGGCTTGGTGAAAAAAGCGGTCCGTTGATAGCACATGCTGCTGTGACCATCTAAGCCAATTTTTGCAGTCGTGTAACAGCGTGTAGAGCTCGCAAGCGGAGCGCAAAGTCACCTTTTTTCTCAAACACTTTTCAAATAGAGGCCTTCTCCTCACTCATTTTGAAGGTGCTGGCACCGTGCATACGTTGTCATATGCAAGATTCTCATAAATGGCTGCTATTGGCCTCTTCTTTTTACTGTTATTGTATATATTCATTAAAGGGACACTAAAGGTTACCAGAAACTCAAGTTAAAGTGGTAGAGCAATGTTCCAGAACGTCTAAGGCGTCAATATAATCGCGAACAGAGCTTTAGTAACCAAGAAATTGAGGTAAATGCGTGACACGATTTGAGACCCCCCAGCGACATTCCGGTACTAGCCCGATGACGAAAGGACTCCTCATAATTTGTGTTACTAATACTCAACTACTCGTATTAAAAATATCATTTCATTCGATTATAAGACGGAAAAAATGCTACTTGTCTACTTCTATTCGATTCTAAGAAAAAATAACATTTTGACGTTACCCTTCAGTAATATGGGTGTTCGAAAGGTTTCGTTTTCGCTCGACTCTGCGCGCTCGACTCTGCGCCGCGCACGCTTTGGAGTTTCAGTAGTTTCGTTATCGCGTCGTGCTGTGAGGGTTCTGCAGGCTCGCGAAACTTTCATTTGGAACAAGCAGCGAGAATGCCACGTCCATGTGATGTCGTGGGAAGCCCTCGTTGCTTTCCCGCTCCGGAGAGCCGGTGTCGAGGCCGCCGTCGTAGTACGCAACGACGCCGGCAGTGCGAGCCCTCAGCAGCAGGTCGCGCTCGTCGGTGCTCAAATCGCTGAAGTTGAGCCCACCATCGCGAGCCAATCTGTCGGTGTCAGGGTCCATTGCGACGAGCGTCGAAGTTAGCGTCATAGAATGAAGTACCAGCTTATGGGCGTCTTGCGCTGGAATTTGAGGTATAGTAGCGGCGCCTTGTGGCGGTGCGGGAAACGACATCTGGGTCGTGCCAGCTTGGGTCGTATTGAGCCCTGGCTGTGGCGAAGCACGTTTCTAGGCAGAGTTTTGCGTCGATTCGCACATTTTTATGCCCTGTTGCGAGTGCGAAAAGGCTCTTCGCTTCTCATAGACCACGCCGACCACGCTGCGAGCTCGCCGCAGCCTATAGTTTAACGAAAACGGACTCTCCGTGTGCCGTGGGACGTAATGTGGGACGTAATTCGTTTCTCCTTTCGCTAGCCACCATACTCCCGCTTTCGCTCTGCTGTCGGCTCTGTCTTGGCTCTGTTTCTGGCCGCGCGTACGCGTTTTGCGCAGAAAAGCCGTAGCGCCGTCTGCGGATGCCGTTCTACTCACCGATGGCGCAACGTCACTATGAGACCATGATGTCAGTACTCCTCAATAGGAGGGCGGGCGATTTGAACTGCGCTAGAGGTACGCGGACGCTTCAGAACGCATTTTCTCTTAAAGTAAGTCTCTCCTTGGCACGAAACAAGCGTTTCGAGGTTTCTGTGATGGTATTTCAACAGTCCACGTTGACTTAATAGTAACCTTTAGTGTCCCTTTAATGCAGATTACTTAACACGCTGAAGTAAACAAAAATCGGTGTTTGGAATTTCAATAAGAATTACATACTTCCAGAAGAGGCCAACTATTGTCTCTTGCGCTTGGCCGCACCTGCCCACGTAGGATTGAAACCTTGGCCAGACTGCTTAGCACTGCCTTAGTCATCGGGTTTCGCTAATTTTGAGTTGTTTTGAAAACTCAACTAGCCTCCAATCCCATGAAACTTAGACCACACATACACTTGCCAGCGTGTGCTCATCTCTGACCACTCCTGGCTAGACGCCTTGGCAGACAGCACTTAATATTGAGCTAGTGATAGTACTTCAAATTGTGTATTTTGGATGTGGCTACTATCCGTCAGTCAAGCTGGGGCAGGATAAAGCTGGTCTGCACCACATAGCACAGCCAGACTAGAGAAGACGAGGGTGAGCATGCACTCCAGTCCTGTTGTGCACATAGCAAAAGTTGCGCTACACTGGCTATACGCACTACAGTTAGCCACTACAGCTGCATGTAGCTGCACCTCCTGTGTAGCGTAGATACCACAGGGTGCCAGCGACAAGCCCGCTTGCTGATCTCGTTGCGGATCGCTAAGGATAACCCATGCTTTTAGTACCTGTGGGTGACATGGCTCCTGGCAGGCGTGGTGAGCCAGCCTGAGCACCAAGATCTGAATGGAACAGGTCTGCTTCCAGAGTAGCATACCTTGGAGGTGTGTCGCCATCGCGTTAGATGCTCGTAATGTTAGGAATCCTTTCAAGCGAGTCCGGAGTGCAGCATCCATCACTAGCCGATGTGTGTGCTGCTGACGTTCTCACACAAGCGAACATAATTGCAGTATTTCGATTGACCCTCAGAAATTGTGTGATTGTCGTAGGGGTAAGTACGAAAGGAAATGTGCTACTCGTGCCACTCGATGCGAGAAAACACAGCCGTGCGTAGCTATCTGTACACTGTAGCATGGCGAAGGAATGAGGCACTGGGAACTCAACTGTAAGTTGAGGGATAGCCTCTTACTTTGGTGCGTTGTAGGTGCTAGAGTTTGAAGCAATTAATGCCTACGTGACTAAAATGTGTAATCCAAAATCAGCTTTGAACTACATGCACAGTGACACAGTGTCATTCAGTAAACGGATCATTGTGGTAACCGCTCTGCTCCCTTATAGCCTTCGCAGTGCAAGGCATTAAAAAAAGGTGCGGGAGCACTGTGAAGGGGATTAAAGACTATCTTTCCACTTCTGAGCACATTAAAGTACTTTTGCTGCAAAGTATTTCTGAAATAAAGTATTTTAACGTCAAATGCTTTTCACAGCTTTAATAAAAAGTGCTGTAGGGCCCCTTTTTTAAAAAAGGGACAATAATAAGCAAGTTGTCAAGCTAGTGAACCTGCTGAGTCAGTCCTCTCAAGTAGCATACTGATTAACAGGTTCATAAAAAACTCGGCCTGGGCTCCTTTTCGTGCACTCTCTTGTCGTGCACAACTCAGGCACCCAGATGGCACCTTGACTCCTTGCCGAAAGGTGAATTCAAAGTAAAGTGTCGAGCCCTGGCATGGAGTGGGATTGATTTGAATGAAATTTGGTGCATTTGAGAAAGATTCTGCTGATTGTAGAAAGCAGAATTTTAATGTAGGGCTTAAAGTATTTTACAAAGAATTGTTGAAAATTGAACTATAGCTCAGCACGAAGAAACGACACCCCAATTCTGTAAGCTGTACCAGTTTGTTCAAAGCAGCCAAATCTGAGATAGTAGATAACAGTTAACAAGAAATTTACATTGTTAACAGAAATTTCAAAAATGTCCTAAAATACTTAAAATTCAGAGTGGTATATAATCAATTTTGCCTGCTTTATTTGTCCCAGCAAGTGCAGTTTGTCACATATTGTGATATCAGTCTTTGTTGCCAAGTAGCAGTTGCAAACTTGACTATTTCCAGCAATCTTGTTTCAACAACTGAATTTCCAGTGATTGTTCTTTCTCAAAATATTGACGTAAATATAATCTGATTTCTACAATGGGTAGGTTCCAACATTTTCTTTTGAATGCAATAAACCTGATCAAATTCATTCAGCGAATGCTAGGAAACGATTTCTCAGTTCCCATGCTTTTAGACAAGAGCTGCAACAGAACTGCTTGTTGGCCTAGTTGGTGCTTGCTAAAAGACATGTTTTTGCCGCAGTTGAACGCTCACAAAAGGAAGACACATAAAGACAACACAGGTGGCACTTCCAACTGATTTATTTTGGGCTGTGACCCAAGAATATATATAGCTTGGGTCACCGCTTGTTGGCAATATTTCCCACGTGCCAAGAAAGGGTTGCTACCATTTAATTCATGTCATTCCAAAATTGTGAAGAGTGGAATTGCTATGCTCTGCCTGGAGTCTGCCCTCGAAAAATTGTGTACACACACGATGCAGGCCTCGTTCAATAATCAGATTAAGCGACTGAAAGCACAGTTCCCCGACTCGTTGGTGACCTCAGTCACCGAAAGCCTTTTACGGAAAGTTAAAGGTACCAGCACCACAAGGGAGGGAGAAAGAGCCAGCACCGTAAGACCTGCAGTGTATCCTTATGTCCATAAGGTCTCCCATAACCTCAAGAAGGTGGCAGGCCGGTATGGTGTACCCATTGCCTTTTCTGCCCCCGTCAAACTGGGTCGACTCTGTTCGAAAACCACATGCGAGGAGACCGGTTCGCAACGCTGTGGCAAGAAGCATAGCTCGTCCTACGGGAGATGTGCTACAGGCGTGGTGTACGAAATTCCCCTTGAGTGCGGCAAGTCCTATATAGGACAGACTGGATGCTGTATAAATGAACGAGCCAGGGGACACTAACTAAATTTAATGAAAGATGGCATGGCACATTTGCCTGCGCACTGCAAGGCCTGCATGTGCAAACCATGGTTTTCTGAGATTAGGATTCTTGGCAGAAGTAGATTTCAAACAGCACGTGAGCTGATGGAAGCCTACTATATAAAAAAGAAAGGAACAAATTGCATTAGTGATACATCTATTGTGCTCTATAAATCAGAAACTAGATTGTTTGACCACTTGGTAACGTAGGTCTGTGAACAGCCAGCGCATGCGTGTATGTATATATATATTCTTGAGTCACAGCCCAAAATAAATCAGTTGGAAGTGCTGCCTGTGTTGTCTTTGTGTGTCTTCCTTTTGTGAGTGTTCAGTTGCGGCAAAAACATGTCTTTTAGACAAGAGCTCCTGAGGTACAACTTCATAAAGTGATCGACATATGCTCATTATTATGACAACTGCTGTTCTGTGCAGCATCTCTCGGTGCTACATGCCCTCTTGTAGATGACTGTTCATGACTTGCTCTTAATTTGAAGGGTTTTGTGTGTGTGCATTAGAATGGCCCATGCTGGACACACATGTAAGTGGATAATGTAAGTGCATCATTGGTAATGCTGGAAATAAGGTTCTGTTCATGTTAGTCCAGTGTAACTCCCTGGAAGTTCTCACCAGTTATAGCTAGCATGCAGCAGGCTTCATTCGGTGAAAGTGGCCTGAAGGCAGCATTCTTCTGTCTGTGTAAATCATTTAATACATTTCTATTGTGTGCATTTTGTGTTTGAACCTTTGCTGTAGTTATTGCTGCTCTAACCTTACTTATTGGAGACTGCAACTAGGACTAGTTAGATTGGTTTCATGGTAAGAAACAAAACGCGGCGCTAAGACAAGGGGCACGTCGTGCATTCCTTTCGTCTCTTGTCCTAGTGCTGAGTTTTGGTTCTTACTTCGTTGTTCTTGCTTATTCTTACCACATCCACTTCTAGTAAACTGAGTAATGCAGTAGCTTCCAATGTTTTTCAGCTTCGCCAAGAAAAGGTTCAGCTGGAGCAGAGCTTGGAGCAGGAACAAGAGGCACTTGTGAACAAGTTGATGCGGAAGATAGAACGTCTAGAGGCACAGACATTGGCCAAGCAAGCAAATTTGGAGCAGCTGCGCCGAGAGAAGGTGACTTGTCCGGCAATTCCTCCTTAAATCTCCTTTTTATCTACAGAACCTCATGTTAGGTGTTCTGAATGCACTCTTAAACAAATGTACACCCTTTGGGGTGTATATTTGCCACACAACGATAATCGCCATCTGTCTCGCTTGCGATTCTTCCTTGAAAACGCTGCGCTCGCCACTTTCCTGTCGAGAAGGCTCTGTCATGCTGATAATGCGCATGCCGTTCATGACTTGGAAGTACCAGGCTTGCAGCGTCAAAAAAAGGAAATGCGGGCAAGACATGACGATTATTGTTGTGTGGCAAGATGCGACCCAAAGGGTGTAATTTTCCTTAAGTGTGTGGCTGTTTGATAGCCATTTGAGCAACTAGGAGAGGGTAGGACTTTGCCATTAAATAAATTTTCAGTATATGGAACTTTAAGGTACAGTGAAACTTTGTTAAACCGTAGTTGGCCGGAGCTCGGAAAAAGTACTGTTGCAAATGGGTCGCAAGCCCCAAGGGTAGCATTGGCCTGGCGGCCTGGGGCACAGCTGGAAGCATCCGAAGGTCCTGGCAAAGGATGAGTCGACTGCTAACAGAACAATTAGTTTATTATAGCAACGCAAAAGAGCGGCCGGTCAGGTCGACCGAAGTGGAGAGACGGGAGAGCAGGTTACTCGACGGAAGAAATCGGAGCCTCTCTCGGCATCCGGGGCAGCTGCTTTTGTACTCTCGGAGTCGAGGGCAAGAAGGAACGGCTTGCGAGAGGCGCCCGTGACAGCGGGGCACGGACACACTGAGAGACACGTTGAGACAAGAAGTGATGCATCTGCCGGGCCGGCGCCGGTCAGACCTCCTCGCTTCACAGTTGGGGAGCTCCTCTCCCCGGCTGCCGCGCTTTGACAAGCGTGGGCACCAACATGCACACACACACACACACGAAGACACGTGGCATTGAAACATGCCTGGACGCGCTTGGCAGGAAGCGTTATGGCAGCGCCGAACGGGCCAAAATGTCCGCCGCTTTGAATGAAGCCCCGGCGTCCGTTGCATCCGCGCCGGCTATACCGCACGTCGTAGGCGAAACGTAACAGTACGTACAAAACAGTAGTACTGTTTAAACGAAATAGCACGAGATTGCCCACTTACCTGTCGAAAACTGAACTCGGAGAGAGTGTGATGAAAGGGGGAAATAACATGCAGTATTTATTCACTTCGCACAACAAAAGTGTTATTTTCGTTTGATGCCGCCGCGGCCTAGCACGACAATAGCAGCCTCAAACACACTGATGCTGTGTGCCAGCTTTTCGGCCAGCCCCCTCTTCTCAGCAAACACTCGCATGGCACATTCCTCGTTGGCGTTACGTATTCTCCATGCACACGCGCGATAGAGCTGCAGAAGTCGCGGGACGCCTTTTTCATTGCCGGGTGGTGTTCTCGTAGCGACAATTGCATTCATGAGGCTGACGTAACGCGCAGCTTCTGCCACTGTGGGGCCTGAATCGCCCGTGCTGTCGCTTTCCGTGTTGTCCTCATCACTGTCGCTAGTCGACACTTCTGCAACAACAGAGGCAACGATGGCGAAAAGTCGAACCTCGTAGTCATCTCTTCGCGTTCACAGCAGCGCTGCCGAGTAACTTCTTCGCATTCCAAATGCCACACACCATAGTCAACAGCAGATCCCTGTTGCGTGCCAGCGCCGACTTCATGTTACGTTCGATAGCACGGACGATGTCTAATTTTTCTGCTATGCTGAGCACCCGGCGCCTTTTTTTTTATTTTATTTTATTTCCTGAGCTTCGGCATGGCGCGAGTCCTCGCTTGCACGATGCCAGCACACACACTGGCACGATGCCAGCACACACACTGGCACGGTGCCGAAATGATGTTGATGTTGATGTGGCTTCACGCGCAAACGTGCAGGGCGCTTGAAGGCTGCTGTTCTTATCTCTGAGGCTTGTTGTTCTGCTGGGCCGCCCAATGGAGACGACGCACCGCCGTGTTTGCACGACGAAAAGTGGAAACTCTACGTTTTAACCAATGCATACGTAATAAGCTGGTACGGTTTATGCGGATACAAAATACATTATGTTCAACGGCCGCTGAGTCGGGGATTTGACTTTACTACTTTTAAAATTAAACTACTGTTTATGCGGGTACGGTTTAACAAGGTTTTACTGTAGTATGTGGAAGGGGAAAAATAGCTGGCTGCTTTTATGCCAAACTTTGCTATTGCACATCAGATGGCAGATGTGCACAATGTACTTGGGGAAAGCTGTGCACTGTTTACTGTTCAGACAGCAGTGAAATGAGATGTAGCTACAATGTACTCTCTGCTTTGCATCAATTTTTTTCTATCTCATTCTACTGTTATGACATTTGTACAAACGTTTCACTTTCCTTTTCCTTGTCTAGTTGGTTGAGCCGTAACTAGTTCAGCAATAACTTTTAACATTTGTTAGCTGATGAAAAGCGGTCACTGAAGAAAGTTAACAAGTGCACGTGTCAGTACGGAACAAACTCTTTTGCAGATGTAAACTGAGAAAAAGCAAAAACCAACTGCAGTATTCATTTCTTCTCAGCACACAACATATGGTGTGACAAATGAAAGCTTACCTATTGTAAGACAAGCAGTTTGTGCTTTGTGGAAGCTAAAAGCTTGTTTTCTGCTTCCACTATTGGTAAGACAGACCTATACAGGTACGTCAGATGGAATAAATTCTCAACTTACCAGTACTGATATTGCAAAAGTGTAGCATGTTCCTTCTTAAAGCCTTTCTCTGTCATTGATGTGTCAAATGAGTTCATACTTCATAGTATGCCTCCTTTAAAATTCACTGTGCAGCTCGATTTCTTGATTAGCTCAGCAATTTGGATCCTTTTAGTTTAGTAAAATTTTGGTTAACTTCATCTAAAGCAAACTTCTGGTAAGGCAATTAGATTTTCAAGGTCCCTTTGTATTAATCTTAAAGGTATTCTAAAAAGATTTGCCACCAAGATTTGTTCTGCTAATGAAAGCTGGTCTCTTGCAAAAGAATTAGGCTAACACTAGTAGGCATATACAGTGCGCCTTTTCGATATGTTGTTCTGGACTGTCCAGGACTGCCCGAGACAATGCATATGCGACGCTTATTGGCTGAAAGCATTGCCTTGGGCAGTTTGGGACCGTCGGGAACGAATAATCAGAGACCCACTTGTCTTCGTAGTCGTATTTCCTTTGCTAATTTGGGATTTCTTGTTTACTTCATGTGAATGTGTTCTATCGAAGTATATTTTGTGAAGGTTGCAGTACAATGTAGTTAATGAAAAACCTGTCAACACATAGGTGGCTTGGCTGGGGATGATTGCTGCAAGCGTTTGCTGAAGCAAAGGCTTAAAGGTCGTCACTGTTCTACTTTTCATTTCACGAGATGTGTACAACATATAAGTTGCATTTGCAAGCAAGCACTTCTTGTCCGCAATATTACGAGTTGGCATGACATACCCACGGCTCAGCAAAAATTATGGCCACAATTTTTGTTAACTCTCGTTACCGTGAGGAAAATGATAGTTTTTGATACGTCTCGGAAAAAAATTACTTACCACTACAAATAATATTCCAGCACACATTGCAGCATACAATATTTACTTAATGAAATGCTCTTTCCAAAAAGAAGTTCCAAAGCAAAAAATTTATTAGGTAACATAAAAATTCTAGAAAGCACCATTTTTGCTGCGAGTCGATAAAAACAGTAAACAAACATCTAAAAAATATTAATATTAAAAGAAATTCAGAGTATAAACTTCAACGATAACCCAGAAATAGTGTCTGAAAAAATAAATGCTCAGTACACCGCCGTTCTTAGGATATAAAAAGAACTCAGACCAGAAACTGCTTCATAGCTCATGCCATTCGATGGAGCAGTTCCTGGATTATATGACACATAGGTGCACTCCTCACTTTTCCCACAAAACGCCTAGGTCTTGTTCAACTTTGCAGTCCTCGTAACACATTTTGCAGTTCCTCCTTTTCGACATCTTCTGAGGATGGTCCGATGAAAAGTCCAAGGAACGTACTTCACCAGTTCATCTGGAGTCATGCACCCCTTTCCAGGGTCTATCACTCTCAACGTAGCTGGGCAGCTACAAGATTATGCATCCAAGCATATCTGTTTGCGTTTTTGCAGATTGTCTTTATCACCTGTGCAGAGAAGAGTAGAAAAATCCCACGCAGTTGTAAACTGTCATGCGCTGCTTCATCGTGCTGGGCTGAGATGTGCTATGAGCAGCTTTCTTGTCGTGAACGGAAGTTTCTTTGCTGCCGATGGCAGCACTCATGACCAAGCGAAGTAGGCACGCTGAAGAAAATCAGTAGAGCTCTCACGTCGTGCAAAAAGGTCAGCATACAAGCGTGCACAGGCTGCGTACAAGCGTACAAGCGTGCATACAAGCGGTCGCTCAAGGCTGTAAACAAAACTCGCCGGCAAAAAGCTGCGGATGTCCCAGGCTGACTAAAAACATCGTCATTCTCAGAGCTTGAATCTGCTTTACTGTCATCTTCGGAACAGTAGCTTGAGTCCTCAGTACTAAATTCAAGTGCGGGTGCAGCATAGTTTCCAGCGGGACGCTTTTCTCGCGACACAGCTGCGCGAGAAATCCCACGCAGTTGTAAACTGTCATGCGCTGCTTACTTACCACTACAAATAATATTCCATGAGAGCAGCTTTCGATAATTGCGTAGTGACACCGGCAGCGCCCCTTGCCAGGATTTTACGGAAGAAGCGAAACCGAAACTCTTGGAAACTGGTTGAAAATGCCATCTCCACATGTTGGACATGCGACTGACCTTCAGAAGTGCACTTTAGTGGAATAAAACGACTTGTACTTCAAACTAAAGCTCACTAGTGAACAGCTGGCGTCATCACCACTCAACACTGGCTCCAGCATGTTGAAAGCAGCGATATAAAGCAGCAGTCACGGGTGATCTATCTGAATAGGCGTGGTAACGAAAAAGTTAACACATATTTGTGAATGTTATGTCGGCGATTGCTTTGAATTCCTGGATTTTTATTTAGTATCTCAGTATTTAGGCTTTCTAGAGGTCATATGCCCCCAGCATCGGTATTTCTCGGGTATTATAAAATTATCACAACGGTTTATTTTTGGTGATAAAGAAGGGAAAAAATGACACTGGTCATGGCAAACTCTGTCTCAGTATGGTCCTCACACTCCTGCCTGCCAAAAGGAATAAAATGCGCAGCAGATTCAAAAACACCACTATTCTCGGTAGTTTTTCATGGTGTCATGAAAAGCTGTTGAAGTTGCCTTTTCCTTGGACAACAAGCTGTTGTCTTAGGAGTCCAAGCTTGGCTCGTATTTGGAGTCTGAAGAGCCACCGCTTCAATGAACAGCTGAAGGGGCTGCATAAGCAGCTATCTCAAAGCGATTATGTGGCCATGCTTAACGAAGGGGGGCTTTCGTTTATTCGATCTTGACCAGACAAAGCAAAGAGAGCAACAGATGAGAGAGATACAACTGAGGGCCGGGAAATCCTGAAGAAAGCACACTTATGAAAGGAGCACTCTTGTCACTGTAAAGGAGGCGTGCTCTAGTGAAGATAGCGGAAGGAAAAACAAAATTCTGTAAACATACAAGAGATAGCAGAAACACCCGAAAGAGGTGGCTTTGCGCAACGACACAAATACATACAACAAAGAATCGCTGCCACAGCGGTGGACAAAGTCAGGGGGCTGCCCCTCCCGTCTGTGGGCCCACACGCTCCGCAACCACGTCCACGCGGGTTTGCATTCCACAGTTGATAAGACAAAACCAGAATGAGCAGACCCAGAGAGTAGAAAAATATGATTATAGAAATATATACAGTTGAACCTCGATATAACAAACTTCAGTATAATGAAATTCTCAATATAACGAAGTATTTAACTTTTGATAACCTCTTGTCCATAGAGCACCAGGTATTTAGAACCTCAATATAACAAAGTATGTATGCGGTTTCAATATAACGAAATTTCACTGCTGCTGCAAAGGAACGCCAGGACACCAAATGGAAACTTCCGCGGACGCAGATGGTCAAATTATTAAATTAGGAGCGACTGCTTTCTAACGCACCTCTAAAATCGCGCACTGCGCTACTATACTGATCGCCAAAGTGGAGCCGCATCATGTTCCGTATAATGTCCAAGTGCGATAGGATGCTATCACGCCCTGCGCTCTGTGTGCTTTAGGTGTGAGTGAAAATTTTCGAGGGTGAGACAAGAAAGATGGTGGCTTAACAATTGTCGCCTTCCCGCTCGAGCAAAGGGAAAGAGGGAGGGGAGCGAGCTTATGCGTTGAGCACGTGCGGGCAGGGGGTGGGGTAAGTGGCGCGCGTCTCAGCCGTGGCTGCCCATGGCTGTAAGCGCGGTCGAGAGCATACGAAGCTGCACACCTTGCTTTTAGAGGTAGTCAGCCGCGTGTGGGCTGATTGGGCATGCGGAGTGGCGTATGTGGCACCATGTAAGCTATCTTCCCACATGTTCAGTATTGGAGGTTGTGTGTCACGAGTTTCGGTGACCCGTTTGAGCGAGAGGCAGCAAAGCATGCCCTCCCCGCCGCCAGCGCTTTTCCTGATAGCGTCGTCCAGTGCGGGAGACGCTGTCAGCCGCCGGGGTGGAGTGCATGCAAAACCGTGGCTGGCTTCGCTTAATTCGTACCGCTGATGTGAAGGTATCATTGATGTACATGGCATGAAACAGTCTCCCAAATTTATCAAAATTAATGGTTTTCTCATTTAAATTTGCTTTTTTCGATTGCCCGATAATTCTGAAAATTCTGCGACCCCTTCCCATGTAAGAAAAAATTGATCGGCGACTGTACTTATTTGCATAAAAAGTGGAATTTCGATACAACGAAATTTCGATATAACAAAGCAAATTGCTGATTTTACTGACTTCGTTATATCAAGGTTTAACTGTACAACAGATTGCAGGACCACCTTGGATATTGCCAACTTCATGTTACTGTTTACATTAGAGGGGAGAGAGTGGAGAACGTATGGGTACATCAGTGACATGGTGGGACAGAAACATGGAAACATATCGTTACGTCAGTGACACTGAAAAAGTTCAGGGAAGTTTATAGTAAATGTACCTACTGTATTTAACCAAATCTAGGCTGGCCCAGATTCTAAGCCACCCCCGAATGTCTGAAGCCAGAAAAAATGTAAAAACTTACGTCACATGTAGGTTGAACAAAAAAGTGAGGACAGCGTTCACGAAATGAAAACAGCATTTATATAATATGAACATGCCGAGCTCACTCTGTTATCGTTGCCACTAGCCAGACCACACACACGCTTGCGGACGCACGCAAGCTCACATTGGCGCACCCATGCATGTGCAGACAGTGCGGAACGGCTCGCATGCATCGAAACGCGGCATGATCGCAGTGAACAGCGTGTCTCTTATCGTGCGCTTATTTTGCTTATCGCTGTCATCTCCTCATTGCAGCACACGCAAAAAGCTTCCACACGCAAAAAGTGTCCCCTGTTACCACTCCAACGACGGACACTTTTCTCATCGATGCCTTGGCGGCTAGCACCTTTTCGTTTAAAAGCGGCACTATGTCACGATCCGTCCGGGTTCGTGAACGAGGGAGGGCTCGAGGCACCCTCCGTTGGACAGACACTCCGCAGCGTGGTGGTGATGAACGATGACTGACCCCTGAGCAGCTGTGCTTGTCAGTGTTTATTGGGTGCGGTGCCCAGTGTTGCCTACCGAGCATGGCAGGCCACCGAGCCTGGCGGGCCAACGAAGATTATGCCCAAGGGAGCGTCGCATGCTTCCTACACACTATGGGCAACCCTGCACGCCGATACGACACAGGTCAAAATAGCGACATAGATGGTGTACTTCAGTTGGCTAATGGCGCAGCTAATAGCGGCTGTTATACTGACTTTTCTAGATGGCGCTAGCTATGCACAATATTTATCATTTTAATTACAAACTGGCACATTTTTTAAAATCCTCGAATCTAAGCCGACCCTTGAGTTTGGTATATGATTGTTTGAAAAAAAACTATCTGCCTAGATTTGAATAAATATGGTAGTAAATCATTTGCATGCAAAGCCAGCCATGTTGTGATGAGGCTGAAATGCAGGAACGTTCCTGTACTTGTGATTTCAAGGGATTAAGATGTTAGGCAATTACATTTTTAAAAACACTTCTCTTTTTTTTTTCAATTTTGTTACCAAAAATACCTAATGAAGAATATATCCTCCAAATTTCATGCCGAAATGAGCACTAGAAGTGCTTCAAACATGAGCACCAAAGGTAACTACCCCCTATAAGAATCGACATGACTTTAAAGCGATTTGCCACAACTCCTTCTTCTAAAGAGTAAGAAACACGCAAAAAGTTAATTTTTTCTTTTAAAATTGAGACTTGTGGCTCTAACTAATTTTAACTTTTCCTGAGCATTCACCAAAAATGGCAAAAGTGACCATTGGTGACAACGCACTTCTTTGTGCATTGGCGATTTTGTTCATTGTACTTCCAATTCTCGAAAAAAAAAAATAATACAAACATAACTGACATTTTCATATGCAACACTCAGAAGACAGGAATGCCTTTTTTCATCAAATGTTAAGAAAGGCAAAATTTCTTCGGAAACCAGTACGCTACCCTGCGTCAACAACGTGGTCGAGCCATGCTTACCAGGGCAGCCCCATGAAGATCTTGGTCAATTACTCAATGCAGTCCAGAGAGAAAAGCTAGCATAATTGCCAGGAAGGATTTTGTATAGGAATGACTGCTAAATGATGTTAGAAATTGTGTCCCTAATGACACGATTTCTGGGAAAGTTTTCTTGCTGACAACAGTAACATCTCCACAGCTAACAATACTTTAAGCGCAAGATTTGGCCCAATTGTAATTTCTTATGCATCTACTCAACTAAAACAATTGTGCTTCCCTGAGTAGATTTTTTTAAATAAAAATATGTTCCTTGCCAAGCTGTCCTTACACAGGTATGCCAGTGTTGAAGTAAATGATAATGTGAATGTTATTCTTTTGGTTCATTCAAAAGCCCACATTGTGAACAATATTTGACAGTAGTTTCAACATGCTGATTGCATTATTTTAATGTTCTTTGACAAAAGGGCTGAAATGTATAGATATGAAAGCTTATAGTTATAATTCTCAATATTTCTAGATGCAACTTGGTATGCATAATGAAGAATGCCTTCATTATTCACGTGCTAACTTAAATTTTCGTTTAGAGGAAATGGAGAAAATTAAAGAAGTCTCGGGACATCCAGTATGTGCCTACCGTCCCTACTTAGGAAGCCAAAGCGGGCAAAAGCAACCTGCAGCCCTGCACTAAAGCATAGCTCAAGGGAATCTAGATGTAGCTTCTCAGTATAATATCTGAGAGCTCAGGGTCAGCACCTGCATTTCTGTTATATCGGCGTAGCCACCAAGAACGCCACGCTGGGATGGCAGCCTAAAGAGAGACGCAGATGGGTACTGAGGCTGAGCATGAGTTTATTGAAGTGCAGCGCCTTAAAATATGCGCAGTGTCACTATCACAGCGCCCCCCTGAGGACGAGTAAGTTTTGGTCTCGAAACCGAAACCCTGATGTAACACCATCCCCCTCTTTTTGAAAATAATTCGGGTTAAAAAGCAATGTCATGCATTATACAACAGTAATTGTCAGAAAGCGTATTAACAGGAGGCAGGGGAAGCATCATTGTGCATCCATTAATTATATACATTGGCATCCTTTCCCAACTCTCTCTTCCCTGAGGGTCAAAGAAGTAGCAAAATGAAGCACTCATTTTTTTTTTTTTTTTACAATTAAAAACTCGTAACAAAAATTAACATGAAACACAATGGACTGCACAGCAGCCAACAAAACACCTGAACACCTGTCCAGGTATGTCACAGAAGTGCAATAAAATATGAACACATGAAATGATCATGAAATAAAATCTTGTAGGTGGCACGGTTTCTGGCGCTGGCTTTTTGACTGCCGAGGCAATTGCGGTACATGAAGCTGCGTTTCGTCCATAGGTGCCAGTAATGGCTCTGAAGTTGCTTTTGAGCGTTTTGCTGCACAGCTAAGCACTCGCCCGGTGAAACTGGGGGCGGAGATGAAGACTTGACATTTGAGCTTCCAGCTGACTGAAGCGCCCATCAGACGACTCTGAAGGCAAAAAACAAGATCCAAAAGAAACTGAAGATTCACTGACGCACTGCTCAGGCGCAGCCGGGGGCGAAGACTTATGTCCTAGGAATTGCATGCAAGCACGAAAGCTCGGGAGACATAAGTGCTAGGTGTTTCAGAGAAAGCATGGGGGCCTGGGCACATTGAAGGTGCCTGCATTGAACCACTAGGTTCAGCTGTTTGCCTATCAGCTCAGGCGGAAGAACATGTTGGCTGGGCACTACTGCCAAACGTAGAACTGGTGCCTGAATAGAATCCTCAGATCCTATGAAACGCTCAGCAGTCGATGCTGTGAGTGGTGCAGTTTGACTGGGCACGTCAGTCAGCATAAGTGATGGCACTCGACTCTTTTGCCTTACAGCCGAACATGTAGTACTCATTCGAGCAACTTTACAAGCTGTACAAGAATGTACTTGCGAATGAGAACTGCACTGAAATGCGGAATTCACTGAAGGCATATCTTAAGTAACTTAATGTGACTGTTTTACAACAGAATTGGTAAGAGGGTTATATGCCTTAGTATGCGTTCCAACACTCAACTGTTCAAACACTGTACACTGGTTCACTCTCGCTGGTAGTGAGGTCTAACAGGCATTGGCTTGCGGTGCACTGTCAAAGTCCACTGCACCGTATAAGTTCAGTGAAGTCTGAAGATATTCCGTCCTGCGGAAACCAATGTCGAAGTCCGGTGGTGATGAGGCTTGGACACACGAGTTCAGTCTCGTGAAAGTTCACCGAAGCTGACTTGTCTTGAAACTTGACAGTTACGGAGAGAAATCCCAAATTCTTCACCACTTGCTCCAAGTAGTTCTCGATGGTTAAATGGGATTGAAGCAGGTAGATATGTGAAAGGTGCCTCTTGTAGTCCTGAAGATTCATCAGCGACACAACCGCTCCGGCGTCAACCATCAACTGTAGAGTCACATTGTTCACCTGTACGGGAACGCGCATAAGAGATGGGGTGCCGACGGCGTCTTCAATGTGTACAATGGTTCCTGTCTTTATAGCAGTATTCTCTTGCGTTTCCAGCTTGACTGGTCTCGATGTACTTTCCGATGAATGGCGCAGTTAGAAGAGATGTCCCTTCACACATGTCTGGCAGAATTTGTGGTGGGCAGGACAACTCGAAAATTCTCCCAATGATGCGGCGAGCCGCAGCGGGAACAGCTGCCGCACTAAGCCGACAGCGCGTAGGCAGAGGAGGCACCCAGTTGCCTCCTTCCCTGATGGGGAGGCAGCAGAGCGGAGAGGCAACCATTCTTTTGGCAGTAGTCAAAGATGCGTAGCCCGCATGGAAGGTCAATCCTTGTCGCCAATGTTCTGTCGGCGTGGCCGCCAAGAACGCCACACCGGGACAGCGGCATAAATAGAGACGCAGACACAGATGGGGACCGAGGCTGAGCGTGAGTTCATTGAAGCGCGGCACCTTAAATAGGCGTAGCGTCGCTATCACAGCACCCCCTGAGGACGAGTAAATTTCGGTCTCGAAACCAAAACCCCGATGTAACAATTTACACTCGAGCCTTGTTGTAACAAAGCTGAAGGGGCAGCAGAAATTACTTTGCTGTATCAATTACTTTGAACATGCAAGAAAGACTGCTTTGTGGCCCGTGGAATTGCTGCACAGCCATGTATGCGATAAAATTTCAATAAAAATCTCCAGAGTGTGCAACACACTTCTTGCACCTGACGCTACAGCTTTTATGATAGCTGCCTTCTTGTGCCGATGTGATAGTCTCGCTTCAGCTTTTTGCTTGGCTCATCATATTGTCGCGAAACTGGCGTAACGGCAACGCGGTTGAAGAGAACAGTTTGCATGCTGTGATGCGAACGAAGAAAAATGTCTCGTCATGGTTGAGCAGCACGTGGCACACAACACGGCGTGCCGCCTACACAGCCTATCCAGGCTGATGAGCTGCTCTCACGTGGCTCTGTTGTGTGAACAAGGACACTAGTGAACCATGCTGTGCCGACTAGTCTTGGCCGTCTCGTGGCCTCAGAAATTGCACCGGTTGCACCCGTGTTTTCGGCATGCTGCAGTGAGAGAAGTGCATGCACTGGTTTTTGGCACCACCACGCCCAGTAGCACTGGCCTTGCACAAGCAGTGGCTTACCATCACACTTATCTCTCTACTGCTGTATGTCACACTGTGCAGCTAGGCGTGGCCTCCGAGATCCTGCCAGTGTACACCTAGCTGTGGCCTGTGTGTTGCGGTGGCAGTGAGCCTTTACTTGTGTGCGGCTAAGGTGTACTATAAAAGAGTACCTGCGTGGAACAATGAGAAAGACCATTGTTTCCTTGAAGGTGCATTTATCACATTTATCTCTCTACTGCTGCACATCACTGTGCAGCTAGGCGTGGCCTCCGAGTTCCTGTCAGTGTACACCTAGCTGTGCCTGTGTGTTGCGGTAGCAGTGAGCAGGAAGAAAGGCAGTGAGCCTTTGCTTGTGTGCGGCTAAGGTGTACTAGAAAAGAGTACCTGTGCGCAACAGTGAGAAAGACCATTGTTTTTCGAAGGTACATTTGATGCAGGAATATTTGAACTACCACACCGAATGAGTGTTAAACTGCGGAAAGCAGTATGCTTGGTGCGCAACATTCGGATAGTTTTTAGAGCACAGTTATTTTACTTACTTATTTATTTACAAACTACTGCAGACCCAAGTAGGAGTGATATTACAAAAAGTAATCGTACATGCATTGAGAAGAAAACAAAATGCTGACATCTCTATTGCGAAATTAATCAAATCACTTGGGTCAGCGCTGTTTAATACCCCTGTCAAGCGGGCAAGTTAAGTGCACTTACGGCGAGTGCACTCGGTTTTTAAGTGCACTTTCCCAAATCTTAACGTCGTAGCGGAGTGTACTCTCAGATGAGCGCACTCAAGTCTGAGTACGTTCACGGAACGCACTTTGCTGGCTGAGTGCGTAGCTTCGCCGCCAACGGTTTGAAAGAGTGCCTAGCCTCGCCACCAACGCTTTCAACGACGCAAAATGTAATGCATAGAAAAAGGACACAAAAGTTCATTTCAGCTATTGAGCAGCTTTTAACAATATAATTTGTGTTTAGCGAGAAGCGAAACAGCACAATAAAGAAACGAATTTATCATGTACGCAACTAACGGCGCCAGAATGATGCGGCACTGCGGCGCCGCCATGTTCCTTCAGTTCATGTTTATTTTGGTGTGAAAGCGTGCTGGGGGGGGGGGGGGGGGGGACCACGCCGGTCGTGCTTTGAGCCGTGTGCGTGGCATTTTGCAGTGTAGCTAAATATTGAACTCGCCGTCTTTGCTCATATATACTCTCTGTTCTAGCAGGATCATGAGCAGGATCAACTGCTGCCTCGCCGCACGCCGCCATGTTGTTTTGAATTCGCTAGGCATTCGTCTTGGCCAGCATTGACTTGCAACACACTTATAATAAAAATATCTTCGCTTTTTGTTGAGACAAATAGGTGAAGTTTGTTTTTATATATAATTCTACTTAAAACAATCGCTTTTAGCAGCTTTCTCTTGTTAATTTACCTCTTTAAAAATGCACTCTTAGTCTGTCTTTTTTTTTTTTTAACTGCAAGTGCACTCTGTTTTCCCGTTAGGAAGCGCGTTGCCTAAAGTGTGACTCAAGGTCCTGAAGTGCACTCCCTGTAAGTGCACTTAACTTGCCCACTTGACAGGGGTATAAGAATGATACTGGTAGTGCGTTCCATTCTTCAATGGTATAGGGAAAAAGGAAAATTTGAGGGCATTGGTTTTTGTATGATAGGGAGTTAAGGATTCAGAGTGGTGATGTCTAGTTTGTCTTGTGGTTAATGGTCGAACATATGGAACAGGATGGATTGCGAGGTTATTTTTTAGTAGAAAAAGAAATTTAGCCCTTATAATTTTCCACCTAGTTGTAATGTCTCTATACCATGATCCTGCATGATAGTTGTTGCCGAGTCAGTTATGCGGTACTTCGAAGGAATAAACCTCACTGCTTTCCGCTGAATCATTTCCACTGCATTAATATTGTTTATTATCAGGATCCCAGATGGTGCATGTGTGTTCCATTTTTGGCCTAATGAGTGATTTGCATGCATGAAGTTTAGTTTCTGGGGGCGCTTAGTTCTTAGGCATTCCTGTGGCGAATGTTGACATCGGCATAACCGAGTGCATGAACACACCAGGAGATGAAAGCCAGGAGAGGGAAAGCGGATGAGGAGGGTATGGCAAAAGGGGAGAAGAGAAGCGTAGTGCGGTGACAATGGCTACGAGATGGCACCAGAGTAGCGCGTGTCATCTACGTTTGTCGGCGGGGGCTGCTGTGAATCGCGCCCACGTGTCACTTACGCGCTGGCTCTCGCGATATCCAGATTAGCGAGGCAGTCACGCCCCAGTTCGCTCTGTTGGCAACTTGCGGCATGAGACAGATTGTCTGTGCCAGCCAGTAGTCGTGAAATGAAAGCATGTATAGAGCTGGGCTCAAATTTTGTATTAGGGAGTATCGTAATCAGTGATGTTTTTTTTTGTGTCAGGTACTTGTCGTATCCATTAACAACACACTTTTACTTCTTTAAAACTTGGCTTAAAATACATAGATCTCTATGGGAATTTCAAGGAGAATATCATTTACTTAGCTATATCTGTTATATTGTTATATCCCGTTCAGTTATATTGTGGTTTGGGTCTGTTTTGTTCTTTTATGTTTGTGCAGATGTGGCAGATTGTTCATGAGTGACTTTGTGCTTGTTGCCAGGTGGAGCTTGAGTGCACACTGGAGCAAGAGCAGGAGGCACTGGTGAACCGCCTGTGGAAGCGAATGGACAAGCTGGAGGCAGAGAAGCGGCTGCTACAGGAACGGCTGGAGCAGCCCCCATCAGCACCGCCATCGCCTCGAGAGCCCGGGCGTGACACACCAGCTGCGCTGGGGGCCCACGTAGCACGGCTGCGTGGGGAGCTGGCACGCCTCCGTGCCCAGCTCCATGACACTCAGCAGGAGCACAATGAGAAGGTGGCCCAATTTGCTCAGGAGGAGCGCCAGATCCGTGAAGAGAATGTGCGCCTTCAGCGCAAGCTGCAGCTCGAGATGGACCGCCGCGAGTCCCTCTGCCGCCACCTTTCAGAGTCTGAATCGAGCCTGGAGATGGACGAGGAGAGGTGCTGACTTTTCTCACAATACTTATTGATGGCAGTATATAAGGCAAGACACAGGTCAACATTATGCATCAAAATATACAGTTAAGCCTCGATATAATGAAGCTGGTAAAATCAGCAGTTTGCTTCGTTATATTTCTTTGTATTGAAATTCTACCTTTTATGCAAATAAGTGCAGTCACCTATCAATGTTTCGTAAAAGGAAAGGGCCGCAAAATTTTGTGGATTATCGGGCAATCGAAAAAAGCAAATTTGAATGAGAAAAAGTAATTTTGTTAAGTTTGAAAGGCAGTGACAAAAGATAGTTTCATGCCGTGCAAACGATATCTTCAGATTGGTGGTACGAATTAAGCTAAGCCAGCCATGCTTGCACGTCTACTCCGCCCCCGCGGCTAATAGTGTTGCCCGCAGTGGGGCTATACCATCATGAAAAGCCCTCGCAGTGGGGAGCAAATGCTTCGTCTGGCTCTCGCTTGGCACGCCCGGAAAGGCACGTACACACGCCAAATTAAATTTAAAATGGCTTGCAGGCTGTGTATGCACTCAGCCACGCTGACAGCCATGAGCAGCCGAAAGCTTGGCCCCCCACCCCCTTACTTGCGGGGAAAGACCTGTGCTCATCAAGCCACCATCATCGGCTCAGCTTTCACTAGCACCCAAAGTATACAAAGCACGGGGCAGGGCAGGATCTTATCGCCCTTGGACTACAGAACTTGACACTGCTCTGCTTCTGTGGTCACTCTTGGTCGCGCAGCAAGCAATTTGAGAGGTGCAACCTCAAGCAGCTGCTTGTAATGCAATCATTTGACCATTTATGTCTGCCACGGAAGTTTTCATTGTCTCAGTATTCTTTTTCAGCAGCAGTGAAATTTGTTTATATTGAAATTGTGTATAAACACAATTACATTAAGGTTATACATGGTGTTTTGTGGACTAGTTATGGAAAGCTGAATACTTTGTTAAATTGAGAATTTCATTATACAGTCGAACCTCGATATATTGAACAGCGGGGTGATTTCGAAATAGTTCTATATATAATATCGCACTAAAAAATGCGTCAAAAACTTCTGCAGATCAATGAACCAAGAGCGTGATTGCAGATTGTTGTTCGTAGCGCGTGTTCGGTTGCGCCGCGCGCAATTAGCGTAGGCTGCGCCGACTTCTTCAGCTGTGAGCGTGCGGTCGATTGCGCCGCACGCAATTAGCCTAGGCCGTGCAGGCTTCGCCAGCCGCGTAAAGTCTCAGGCCAATAATGCGTGGTACAACTGAATGTCAGCTCCAAACGACGATCCCCAATCGCGCCTGAATCATGGCACAGTAAATACTCACGTGAAGCTTCACACTAAGTATTTATTTATTTGGCTGAAAGTACCGCAGCAGTGTAGCCTGCTTATCGGCAGCCATGTGCTTAAATTCAGAGCCCTCAACATAGTCTAAACAATCCACAAGCGATGGGCCAGTGCCTTCTATTGCACCTTAGTAGCAGCGTAGAAGGGCCAAAGCAGCGACAGACCCACTTGAAGTTGGGAGCGGGGCAACATCAGCGCTTGCAAGATAAACTTCAGCAGCATCTTCGTTCTGCCTCTACTTCTGCTGCAATCTCCACGGCCGTCAATCGAAGCATTTTGAAACTCTGTCATTAACAAAGTATTAAGTGGCGTCTGCCAAGACGTCTTTGAGTGAGCCCAGTGAGCATGCGCTGTCATGCGTCTTGGTGGATGCAAACCACCAGTCCTGGCGAGGTGCAGAGCGCGGCACCAAGGAGGAGTCAGTGCGGTAAATGCAATGCGTTATGATGCGTCGTTGACGGCGAACTAGCCAAACCGCCGCGTGCGTACGCTGCTACGTTCAAATGGCGCAATCGGTGTGTGCAGCTATAGTGTGCAGCAGTCTGTAATGCCCATCGCACCACTGCTGTCTTCGAGAGTGTTGCCGGAAAGCTCACCGCCTGTAAACAGAGTGAATTTGGTCTGGGGTGGTGGCATTCGATACATCCATTTTACGTCCGATCCCCTTCAAAATAAAAAATTACAAATGCATGAGACTTTCCAAGGGATATAGAAAGGGTTCGATATACGCAATAATTTGATATATCTATGTTTGATATATCGAAGTTTTTGACTGTACAAGTATTTAAGTTTGTATATAGAGGTTTAACTGTATGGTCTGCTGGTTGCTCATGGAAATGTGAGGTTCATTGTGCGACAATATCATGCACAGATACTGTATTTACTTGCATGATTGTTCTCGCGTAATGATTGCACCTCGAACTTGCCGCAGCAATATGTCGTGTGCCAAGTCAAGCTAATGATTGCACTTACCATCTGTCGAATGCTACATGAACTACTCTTCAAGACATACCAAGCGGTCTGCATGCACCAAACATTCTTAAGCAAATGCCCCATTTCATTCCTTTCATCTTCCGCACTTCCATGAAAAAAAAAAAAACTACAACCAAACTTGCCTTGGCTTTATTTGTAGGCTTTATAATGGTTGTGGTCAACAACAACAACAAAAAAAAACTCCTTTTGATTCCTCTCGTCTGCACTCGTGTGCACGCAACAAATTGCGAGCAGCAGCAATAGTAGCCACGTTTACATGGATACTATAGAAGTGTACCCTGTTCATACGTCGACGCTTGTAACATAGCTAAGATATTCACCCATCCTTAACGGAAACATGCTGTAATGTGATAGTCGTGAAGACAAATGCCGCAGTTTCCGCAGCGTGCCTGCCATGTGTTTCTATGTCACTGGCAGCTAAGCGCACCCATCTCTGTTTCTGTGCCCTCAAAGAGGTCATGGCTAAAGTCATTAGATAAATGTGGAATATAGTTGGCACTACTGGCTTTGAAAAGATAAACGATACATGTATGTTTTATAATGGCATGTAGAGCAGAATTAAACAAGACGCATGGCACTAGTGAATCCTTATACAGTACAGTTAAACAGAAAATAAGATAAGTGGCAAAAGTTAAAGGTGAAGCCCAACTGAAGTATCCAAGAAACTGCAATATGCAGAGGGGAAAAGAAAATTACTGGTTTAAGATTTCAAGCCACATGCTCTTTTCTATGGAGCGAAATAATGTCAATTAGCTGGAATATTTGCGTGAAACAGACGCCTTCCTTGAATGGCCACACAACTAGCATTCGAGAATATTATAGAAGAGTAGCTATACATTTGCTGGAATCGACATGGAACTCCATTGTTATGTGAAATACATGCTCCAAACCGTCGTGAATGCTGTGCCATGCATTTAGTGGACTGGGAGTGACACAACAATGAACCACTGGATTGCTATAGTATGCCTTCAATTGCGAGAACATTTGAAGTCTATGGCTTTGAGCGGCGTTGTGGCGTGTGCGATGTGGGGGAAGAGAGGGGAAGTGCTCTGCTCGGCATCACTGGGGACGCAGAAAAAACAGTTGACATTTGCTCTACCACAGCCGCACAGTCAGTGCTCGTGCACGGCCCATTCTAATACAATTTCTAAATTTTCGCACTACTCTTGTCAAACTCTCAAAAATGATTAATCGAACATGTCTAGTTAACTTAAATGAAAGGTGGGCATCGATGAAGATTAATTGTTTGTGGGATACTTTTAACCAACTCATTGATTACTCGTTCGTCGATATTACGAACCCTAGTGTGCAGCACACACAAACGCTCGCAGAGCATGTAGAGCATGAACAGGAGTGTCTAAGAGCTGCAAAACGATAATGTGAGGACGAGATGCAAAGCATGTACAAGCGCACCTCTCTCACTGAGAAGTCTCTCTTACCTACCAAAGTATCTTCATTGAAATCTCTTCTAAGCAATGCCCAAGAACTAATAACCACTGGTCTAAAAACAAGGACTTGGGGAAAGTAGAGAGCGGCAACATCCTGCTCGAGGATGCCAACACAGGTCTGCAAAAGGTGCTAAAGTGACGAGAAGAAATTTACAGTGCAATTGTAAGGCTGAAGTAGGCATTGCAGGACTGCGGAAGGAGGGCATGCAGTGTTGTTCGTGGAGTGATGTTGTCATCTTTTGTGGTACGAGGCAGTGAAGTGCAATACTTGTTTACCATTTTGAACGCACAGTGACCCGCCGTGGTTGCTCAGTGGCTATGGTGTTGGGCTGCTGAGCACAAGGCCGCGGGATCGAATCCCGGCCACGGCGGCCGCATTTCGATGGGGGCGAAATGCGAAAACACCCGTGTACTTAGATTTAGGTGCACGTTAAAGAACCCCAGGTGGTCGAAATTTCCGGAGTCCTCCACTATGGCGTGCCTCATAATCAGAAAGTGGTTTTGGCACATAAAACCCCATAATCTATCTAATCTTGAACACACAGTGTACAGTGATGTCCTATAGCATTTCTGCGAGCTTAAGCCTAGCACACCAGAGTTTCTTATGTAATACAATGGTCCGAGGCAATTGAGCTTCTTTTTGTAACATGTTGTCAAGTTCAACCTTTTAAGATATGATACATGCTCCTCTACTCTAATGGAAAATAAGGTCTGATGTGCCCCTTCTGTCTCTTCTGAAACGGTATTTTAGCTGCTCCCAGCCTGCTCCAAAACTGCAATTTACCTGCACCCAGGAGTGCTCCAAGACACACTGTATCAGTTCCACCCCTGAATAAGTTTTTTTTTTCTTTCTTTTTTTTAAAGCAGTGATGGCAATGGACATGAGGTGTAAATAAATTTTTATTCTATGAACATTAAACTTTGCTTTCATATATTTTTTTTTATTGCCAAAATAGGAGACCTGCTGCATGTTTCTTGTTAAAAAATTCGGTGCACGTTAGAGTTCTACATTGTTTACGAGTTCTGTCATTTTTGTCAGTTTTCTGCTATGTATTCATTGTCATAAAGGAAGCACCTGCTTTGTAGGCAATGGTAGTAGAACTGCTCATTTAATGTTCCAGATCTTTATGTATGCAAGTCTTGCTTTACATGCCTTTAACTAATTCTTTCTTTTTTTTTTTAGGCACTTCAATGAAATGTCCGCACACGCTATGCGGCCTAGGACTGTGTCAAGCCCAATACCTTACAATCCATCGCCGAACTCTTCAAGGCCTCTTAGTCCAGGTGCCATCTCCTTCTTTTCCCCCTCTCCTTGTGTACTCTGCATAATGTAATCTGCATCATTGCATAGCAGTTCTTAAATGAGTAGTTGCAGTATTCTGCAACTAATATAAATGCAATCAGTGTACTGCAGCTGCAGCTGATGCAGTAATTTTTCAAGTTTTCTTCTGTTGTACAATCACTTTGACTGCCTCCACAAGAACAACTCATGCAGAAGCAGCAAGCAATTACTGCTGGGCAATATGCTGGTCTTGCGGCATTTTGACACGTGTGCAGGGCACGTTCACTTTATGCATTTGGCACACTCAGAAGCGTGCAACTGCACTCAGCGGCATCTTTTTTTGGTAATGCTGCAATAACTACGGAGCTGAAGCACTACCTTCTCTCTCTAGGCAATTTAAACATAGTTGAACCTTAGTACAATCAAGATCATCAAAATTGGTACTCTGCTTTACTACATAAACATTTTGTTATGCTCAAATACTCAAAATGTGGGCCTAAATACACTTGCCGCTCATTACAGTACACCGGTAATAATCAAGCGGAAAAAATTCCCTCGGGAATTGCCTACGACGACTATCCAAGTGTGTGAATAGCCGAAACATGCCATGTATGAGACACTGCAGCCAGGTTCCTGTCTCGCATTTCCATTATCACACGCTGCACGTTCGGCGGCGACACAACGTCTGCGCACGCCCAGTGGCACATACACTGTGGCACATGACCATTGGCCACAGGGGCACACACCCAAGTTTGTGTCAAAGAGGTTTATTGAAGAGTAGCACATACCCACGTGAATGACCCACATTTTTAGATTGCACTACCTTTGGGATCGGCCCACATTGTTAGGCAACTATTTGTGATATCGGCCCATATTTTTGGTGGGATAGGTGTATAGCTAGATAGCCAGGAAGAAAACTGGTCTGAATATGCCAAGAATGGTATTTGTACTAAAGGTCTGTTGTGTAAGAAGTGCATCTCATACAAAATTAGGGCCACAGCAGGTTGTGAAATGGCAGTACTTTGCATATGCAGTCAAACCCCTCAATAACGAAAGCCCTCAAAAACGAAATTCTCGCAGCAATGAAATAATCTGGCACCCCTGGCGAGCCGCCATTGAGCTAAATGCATTTTGTCCCTCTCAACAGCGAGGAACTCTCATAAAGCAGTCCCACATTAACGAAGGTTTGAGGTAGCGACCTGCAACTTTTTTTCAGTTCATGAACCAGTTGGCAACTCAGAAACGCCAAAACTGCTGCAGCACACTCATCTGACGTTTCCCCCAACAAACAATGGTGCGCAGGGCGCCGCCATTGCTGTTTACATTCGATCGGTTGAATAGTTATGATAGCAACACAATTTTTTGTTGTTGTTGTCCGCTAGAAATGGCGGTTTGCTAGTCCATTTGTTTGCAACTATGCTGCCATGTGACATTTCACATGACTTCATTGCCAACAGCAACGACATGACGACGAGTCTCTTTCTCCGTGTTATCTCACTTATCTCTCCACCCACTGTGTTTGGTCTGTCGGGAAGATGCTGCAGCCTGTTAAAAACCACAAGTTTATGACTGTTGAACAGAAGTCTACAATCATCGCCGAAGCTGCGAAAGGCAGGAACAAGTCTGATACTGTGGAAGAGTACAATATCCCGTCCAGTTCACTTTCTACAATTCTGAAAGCCAAAGAAAACATGGCGGCACTGAAAAACGGAGCGCGCGCACAGCACAGCACGATGGCAACGCCAGTCTGTGAAGATGTGGACAAAGCCGTATTTCACTAGTTCCTCGACAAAAGAGCGAACAAGATGCCTTTGTCTGGACGCCTTCTGCAACAGAAGGCTATTGACTTCACATGCATTCTGGGTCACGGTAACTTTAAGGTGAGCACCGGCTGGCTAAGCCGATTCAAGGCACGGGGCACTGTATCATCGCCAAGGTGCTGTCTGGGGAATCGACGAGTGTCGGCGCCGAAGGCACATCATCCTGGATGTAGGAAAGTTACGAAAATATACTTCAAGAATATGAGCCCTCCGAAATTTATAATGCGGATGAGAGTGGGGGTTTTTTTATGAGATGTTGCCGGCGAAAACACTCGACCTCAGGGGAGAAAAATGTCATGGTGGCAAGCGGAGCAAAGAGCGGGTCACCATCTTTTTGTGCTCTAACATGGACGCCTCCTACAAGCGTTCCCTCCTCGTAATTGGCCAAAGCAAGAAGCCACAGTGTTTTAAAGGGAACCGAAGGCTGCCGGTTGAGTACACTGCCAACCACAAAGCGTGGATGATGCGCGCGATATTCACTAGCTGGCTGGAAGCCTTTAATGCGGACATGTGGAAGCAAGGCAGATCCATCTGCCCTTTTTTTTTTTTTTTTAAGACAATTGCAATGCCCACCACGTTGTTCTGACGTTGTCAGACATTCTGACAAACGTCCACTTAATTTTTTTCTCTCCCAACTGTGCATTGGTGATTTAACCTTTGGACCAAGGGATCATTAGGAGTGTTAAGGCTGCTTACCGTGGAAGGCTCATCCAGTGGATGTTGCTAAATATGGAAACGAAGCTGCCAACGGAAGCTAATCTCTTCATGGCTCAGGAAATGCTCGCCGCTGCCTGGGCGGCTACTTCGGCCGCCGTTATCCAGAACTGTTTCTCACAGAGGCCCCCAAATCCTATGCTGACATTACCAACTTTTACTAGGAGACGAGACGTGTGTACCCGCCTCCCGACTTCGACCGAGCGCAAGCCACCATGCTTCGCAGACTGCAGACCAATTCCATTTTCAGTCATTCTAGGCTTTATTTAATCACTGGCGGGGATTACACGGGGATCGGTGAGGATCGCACTCGCGTAATGATCGCACCCCTGAATTTTGTTGTCAAAATTAGATTTTTAAAATTTTTCGTTTAATGATCGCACCCCGAACTTGCCGCAGCGATATTCCGTGTGCCAAGTCTAGCTAATAATGATCGCGCTTACCATTTGTCGAATGCTACGTGAACGACTCTTCAAGACAAACCAAGCGGTCTGCATGCACCAAACATTCTTAAGCATATGCCCCATTTCATTCCCTTCATCATTTTTCCGCACTTCCATGACAAAAAAAAAAAGCTACAACCAAGCTTGCCTTTATTATGTGTAGGCTTTATAATGGTTGTGGTCAACAACGACAACAAAGGCATCTTTCGATTCTTTTCTGCACTCGTAGGCACGCAACAAATCGCAAGCGGCAACAATAGTAGCCACATTTACACTGATACGTTAGAAGTGTACCCTGTTCATATGCTGATGCTTGTAACACAGCTAAGATATTCGCCCACCCTTAGTGGAAACGTGCCATATTAGGATAGTAGTGAAGACAAATGCCGCAGTTTCCGCAGCATGCCTGCTATGTGTTTCTATTTCAAGCTAAGCGCGCCCATCTGTTTCTGTCTCCTCAAAGTGGACATGGCTACATTATTGCTGCAGATATTAACGATATCATTGATTACTGATACGGAAGAAACTGTTTCAATGCACGTAATGTACTCACGAGAAGAAGAAAAGACGCGTTCGTTGCGTTTGGCTTGCTCCGCCGGCCGCCATTTTTGTTTTGGTGTCTCGCACTACACATAGCGGCAGCCGCCTGTCTGTTGACCTGTTGTCATCCCGCAGCAAACGCGGGATGAAAAATTCTTTTTCTTGCGAGAAATTTAACCCGCGTAATGATCGCACCCCTGAATTTGCATGAATATTTTGACAAAAAAGTGTGATCATTATGCGAGTAAATACGGTAATGAGGCGAATAATTCCAGCTAGGCATGTACAGTTACAACTTCTTATTCTTCACTTCTTCAAGAAACACTCCACTCCCAGTTCTTGATTGTCATGAAGGTAGCTTTGTGGTTGTAGAAATAGATGGATATATGCTAGACTTGCTGCACCAATGCCTGGTTCGGCATAGCACACCTCTGGATCCTGGCGACGACAGCGCTGGGCCTCTGCCCGGGCAGCTTGTTTAGCAGCAGCGGCAGACGAAGGACTTCCACTGGTTGCCTCACTAATGGCTTAGAAAGAACTGACTGAGAATAAACTACTTATATAGGCAGACGGATTATATTGTTACGTCTAGCTGAAGCCCAATACTATATACAATTTATTTACAGGGAAGGTAAAGGAAGGCCAAAATGGTGATGCTATATCAAGCGGGCACACATCGTCGTCTTCCTCCTCAGTGCAGCCACACTGTGGCGGCTGTTCCGTAGCATCACCCCTGGCAGTAGAAACACCGTCCCGGTGCTTAATCTACACATCCGCGGCGAAAGGTACGTGGTATGGCTTTAGTCTCGCCACGTGAACGATGTCACTTCCAGCCGACGATGATGCTGAGAGGTCGGCGGGGATGACTTCATACGTGACATCGGTCACTTGTCGCACCACACGGTATGGGCATGTGTAGCACGACAGCAACTTTTCGGAAAGGCCCACACGTCGAATGGGTGACCAGAGAAGCACCAGAGAACCTGGAGTAAAGTGCACGTCGCAATGGTGGCAATCATAGAGGCGTCTCTGATGCTTCTGTGAGGCCTCGAGGCGGATGCTGGCGCACGTGGTCGGCGTGTGTGATCGCGTCGCGGGCGTATTCAGTCGCTGAACGTGTGGCCGAGGGCAACAAAGTGTCTAAGGGCAACGCTGGTTCTCGGCCATATAGGAGATAGAATGGTGAATAGCCGGCGGTGTCATGGCGCGATTAATTATACGCGAACGTCACATATGGTAAGTGAAGATCCCAGTCGTGGTGGTCGGTCGCAACGTACTTCGAAAGCATGTCGGTGATGGTCCGGTTGAGGCACTCCGTGAGGCCGTTGGTCTGTGGGTGGCGGGACGTGGTGAACTTGTGCTTTGTCCAGCAGGAGCGGAGGATGTCCTCGATGACTGCAGACAGAAAGCTGCAGCCACGGTCAGTGAGTAATTGGCGCGGAGCACCATGCACTAAAATGATGTCATAGAGCAGAAAGTCAGCAACGTCAGTAGCGCAACTTGTCGGGAGGGCTCTGGTGATTGCGTACCACGTAGCATAATCGGTAGCGACGACAACCCATTTATTTTCGGAGCCCAAGAGAGGAAATGGTCCAAGAAAGTCTAGGCCAACACAGAAAAAGGGTTCGGGTGGGATGTCGATCGGGTGGGATGTCGATCGGCTGGAGACATCCAGCTGGAGGTGTGGAGGGCTTCTTCCAGCGCTGACAGGGCTCACAAGCGGCAACGTAGCGCTGCATGGAGCGGGCGAGACCCGGTCAAAAGAATCGACGGCGTACACGCTCGGTATGTGCGTGAGACGCCCAAGTGTCCAGCCAAGGGAGCGTCGTGAAGTTGGTGGAGGACAGTCGAACGCAGGTGCAATGGAATGACGAGCAGAAGGTCAAGGCCGTGTGGATCGAAATTGCGGCGGTATAATGTCCCCTCTTTAAGGAGAAACATCCGGTGAGGGGCGTCACAAGGCGTTGACTCCAGGCGGCGGATGAGGGCTCGTAATGAAGGATTGCGGCGTTGCTCGTCGCCGATTTCAAGCAGCTGGGACACAGAGAAAACGCAAGCGATACCATCTGCATCAGCCGGTTTGTCGATGGGGTAGCAGGACAAACAATCGGCATCCTGGTGCAAGCGTCCCATCTTACATACCACAGAGAAGGTATATTCTTGCGGGCGTAACGCCCAGCGAGCGAGTCGTCCCGTGGGGTCCTTGAGCGAGGATAGCCAGCAGAGCGCGTGGTGATCAGTGATGACACAGAAGGGTCATCCGTACGAGTATGGACGGAACTTCGCAACAGCCCACACAAGAGCGAGGCACTCGTGCTCTTTGATTGAATAATTGCGCTCGGCGTGTGATAGAAGTCGCCTGGCATAGGCTATAACGTGATCATGTCCACGCTGGTGTTGTGCTAACACTGCTCCTATGCCGTGACCACTGGCATCAGTTCGAACTTCCATTGAGGCAGACGGGTCAAAGTGGGCCAGAATTGGAGGTGTGGTAAGAAGAGTAGTGAGCTGGGAAAAAGATGCAGCATGGTCAGGTCCCCAAGAAAATGGGTAGTCTTTCTTCAAGAGGTCGATAAGGGGACGTGCGATGGTCGCAAAATCCTTCAAAAAGCGTCGGAAATAAGAGCACAGCCCTACGAAACTACGAACGTCCTTGGTAGACTTCGGAACAGGAAAGTTCGTAACAGCGCAAATTTTGTCTGGATCAGGTCTCATGCCTCTGGCGTCCACGAGGTGTCCAAGGACGGTGATTTGGCGGCGAGCAAAGTGACATTTTGACGAGTTCAGCTGGAGACCGGCGCGGCGGAACGCATCAAGAATCGCTGAAAGACTGTCTAGATGCGTGTCAAATGTGGGCGAATAAACGATGACGTCATCCAGATAGCACAAACAGGTGGACCACTTGAACCCCTGAAGCAAAGAGTCCATCATTCGTTCGAAGGTGGGGGGCGCGTTACAGAGACCGAAATGCATCACCTTGAACTGATAAAGGCCGTCAGAGGTAACAAATGCAGTCTTCTCTCGGTCCATGTCGTCGACGGATATCTCGTAAGTCGATAGAAGAAAAATAGGTGGCACCGTACAGCAGTTTAGAGCGTCATCAATACTTGGCAAAGTGTACATGTCCTTTCTTGTGATTTTGTTCAGGTGGCGATAATGTACACAAAAACGCCACGTTCCATCCTTCCTTTTGACAAGTACGACGGGAGAAGCCCAGGGACTACAGGAAGGCTCGATAATGTCCTTTGCAAGCATCTTTTTGACTTCCTGTTGGATAACAGCTTGTTCGGACGCAGAAACACGATATGGACATCGGTGAATAGGGTTCGCATCGCCAGTGTTTATGCAATGGGTCACGACGGATGTTTGACCTAAGGGTCAATTGTCAAAGTAAAAAATGTTGCGATAGCCTTCAAGAATGCGGCAAAGAGCTTCAGCTTGAGCAGCTGTAAGGTCAGAGGAAACCATCTTCTCAATGTCGACGTCAGTACCGTGCAATGACATCACGGTATTGGCTGAGCTGTCACGATCTTCCGCTGTGAATGGCTCGATCTGATCATCCTGCAAAGCGCTAATTATAGCCAATGAAATCCCCTGAGGCAGAACTTGCGCAGTTAGCGCGAAATTGATAACTGGAAGGCAGGTGCGGTTGCCACTAATTGTCAGCACAGTGTGCGGCACGGTAACACCATGGATCGCCAGAATTGGTGCGACCACGTAATTACCGTCAGGCACAGCTGGTGAGGACAAGTCGACGTGTGTCACAGAGTGAGGCAGTAGGCGAATAAAATTCATGCAGCTCTAACGGCTTGGAGGCAGGTCCGCAGGGTCTGCAAGAAGAGGCAAGTCAAGGCAAAGTGAGCCGGCCAAACAGACAATGAGGGCAGGATGATTGGCAAGGAAATCCAGACCGAGAATGAGTTCGTGAGGGCAATGCTCGATGATGGTGAAGAGAACGACGGTGTGTCTCTCAGCAATGGTGAGTCGGGCAGAGCACATGCCAACAATAGCGGCAGTCCCTCCGTCGGCGACTTGTACATTTGGTTCGGGGCGGGCGTCAGAACTTTCTTGAGCCAACGGCGAAGAGCAGCACTCATAATGGACACATGTGCCCCGGTGTCAATCAACGCGCACACAGGAACATTGTCGACGAGGACATCCAAAAGATTCTTGTTCGTGGGTAAGGTGAAGCAAGGATTTCGTGCCAATGTTGTCATTGCAGCTTCACCTCCCAAAGCTGCACTGTCTAGTTTTCCGGTCGGGGGTGCGGCGAGTAGGTCTGAGAAGGAGCACGGCGTGACGGGGGCAAACGAGGTTGACGACGGGAGGGAGAAGGCGAGCGGGAGTAGCAGGGTCATGTCAAAGGTGTCGCAGGGTCAGATGATGGAGCGAGCATAGAAGGGGCGAAGGAAAAGGACGCGCCAGAGAGGCCAGGGTGGTAATCAGGAGAATAGCGCGTCGAAGTGCCGTGGCTGTGGCAGTGGCGAGCGACATGTGCAATGCGTCGGCAGTTAAAACAGATTGGCTTGTCGTCCACGGTTCGCCATTCGGAGGGGTTGCGCTGTCCGTAAGAGGAGTAAGAAGAGCGCAGTGGGGACGTGCGTGGAGAGAGAGGTTCTGAGCATACGTAACGAATAGATTGCAGGCCGACGTTGGACAACTCTTGACGGACGACGGCCTGGATCAAGGAGATTGTCACCGGAGAATGATCAGGTGTTGGGAATGAAGGGGCCGCCGGTTGTGCCGCTTCGACCTCATGACGAATGATGCAGGTCAAGTTGTCACATCGCGACGGCTGCTGGAAGAGGTCCTCACAGGATGACGTCGCAGCTGTGTTGGGAAGTCGCGTGATGTGCTGGGATACCCGGCGGCTTTTAACATGCTCGAGAAGGCGGCACTCCTTGAGGATCGTATCGATGCTGGTGACGTTTGTAAACACCAGTAAATTGAAGGCGTCATCAGCAATGCCTTTGAGGACGTGATTAACCTTAACGTCCTCAGACATGATCGGGTCAGCCTTGGCAAAAAGGGCGAAGACGTCGAGAATGTACAACACGTAGGACTCGGTCGACGTCTGTACACTAGTGGCAAGGGCTTTCTTGGCATTGACTTGGCGACTGAACGGATTGCCAAAAAGGTCGCGGAGCTTCTCTTTACAGGGAAGGTAAAGGAAAGCCAAAATGGCGATACTATATCAAGCGGGCACACGTCGTCTTCCTCCTCAGTGCAGCCACACTGTGGTGGCTGTTCCGTAGCAATATTATAATATAAACCGTCTGTGAGCCTCGGATAATCCGTCTGGTGCAGAACATTTCCCACCAGCCGCCGCAAACGGAGCATAGCTTGGCGCAGCTGCCTCGCTTATCGGGAGGTTGCTGGAGGCCGCGCGTAGGCGCATAAAAACATTGTTAGGCGAAGAGATGGCAGCAACCGACTGACGCTGCTAGCGAGTCAACTGAAGGTGGCTTTGCATTTCGGCTTGGGAAGTGTGCACCGTGACTTGCTCATAACGAGCTGATGCTTCGGCAACCAGAGAACACAGTGTGCCCTCTCATGGTCGCCGCCACGGAGGAGAGGAGGGGGAAGGGGTACACGCAGTGGCGAACGGCAGCGGCTATGCTTTTCGGCTTACGCAGCAGCACATCATCGAGGTCAGCCGCCACCAAGCCGACGCTCTGATTGCCGCCGCACATGGGTGGCATTGGAGGGGGAGTGAAGAGAGCAAGGCTCGCGCAGTGTGCGAGAGATGGTGCCAGGAGCGCGTGCAGCTTGAGCAGCGTGTTGGCCCTAGCTACGGAGCTGGTTATGGCGAGGCACAAGGGCTCTGCGAAACACAGGAACGGGCGCCAATGAGCTGCGCTCTATAATAAAGGTTCGTTATACAGTCGAACCCACTTGTAACGATGCCGGTTTTAACAATATGTCAGTTATAACAATAAGTAGCATGGTGAAACAACCCACTTACTACAATGCCCCGTCGCCGCACTATCGGTTATAGCGATGAAGCTTGACTGCTTGGTGTCCAAGCTGAATGGTAGTGAAATGTGAAATCCTTGAAAAGAAAAAAAAAAGAGAGAAATTCAAGCCGCTGCACGACTGGCCACTGCTCCAACAGCCACTGTGCGCTCATTTACTAACCATCTTCGCGCGCCTCTCTTCTGTCGCCCTTCCCCTCCAAACAGGAACGGGCTGCACGCACAGCTCGGCTGCGCCCACAGCTCTACACCGCCCCACCCTCAGAATCGCGAATGGACCGCGCCAACTGCGCTGCTCGCAGGTTGCTTGCAGGTTGCTTGCTGGCTCCTCATTCGGCGCAGTTCTGCAAACAGCTGAATTGCACGCGTAGGTCTTCATTGTTTGTGTTGAAATCATTCCTGGCAGCGCAGTTTCTCACCACCGAAACGGAAGATGGCTGATCCACCCACTGATCATCGGCAATGCACGACATTGCTGGTGAAAAGAACGTGCACGGCTGTAGATTTGGAAACTAAGTGCTTCTAACCAATGAGGCGATTGTCGCGACCGTGCTTGCATCAGATAGCGACGGCAGCGATTACGCGGTAGGGCAGGCTGCCCAATGAAGCGATCGTCGCGAATGTGCTCGCATCAGATAGCGACGGTGACGACGGCAGCAATGACACTTGAGCAGGCTGCCTCAACGTTGTCCTCACAGGAGGCCCGGCTCCCGGGCTTCGTTTTCGCAAGGTACCTTGCGCTGCACTACGTGGAGCACCTGGATGCCTTGGAGAAGATTGTCGGCAAGCTTCGCGTAAAGCATGCAAGGTTGAGGGACATAGGGTTTTCTCATGCAAGCCAGTGAGAAGTATGTGTCAAGATGCTTGTGGTGATCCCACCTCAGCGTTTCTTCTGGATTTCTCACAATTTTTAAAAGGCCCCTTTTAGGGCCACCAAACCGATGCCTCGGTGGTACTTGCATATCGCTTGCCACCCATGACACCTCTTTGCAGTTGTTATAGCAGTGCCATACTTTAACGCCAAGAGCCGAAATTTGTTGCACACGATCGGAGCGCCCAGGAAGCAGTTAAACGAGTGAACACAATCTGCAGCCGGATGGAGGAAGGTGGTGGGGAGGGGCACTGGCCTCCCCGCCATTATAGTTTTCTCACAACAGCTCTGCCATCCCCCTATCTTGATTTTTTCATGCAACCCGGTTATAACAATTATCGATTATAACAATGGAATTTTCGTGGCACCTTAATATTGTTATAAGTGGGTTCATGTGACTGTACCAATTGCGAGTAAATTTTAGCTTCGCTAAAACAAGGTTTTCAATACACGAGCATCTATTGGAGCTTCAAGGGGAATCACGATTGCTTTGTTATATCCATTGGTTCGTTATATCCCGTTTCGTTACGAGGTTTTACTGTACATGTTATTTGGCTGTGATGCTGTTTGGGGTTTTCCGGTGGCACTGCTCCATCGATGTTTCCAAGAACATCATCACAAAGGGGGTCCTGCATGCACTTAGCACAAACTTATCCTGCAAAAAATGGCGCGTCCAAGAAGACCGTACTTTCTGGTAAACAACGCACCGTGCGATCTAATAAGACTACTGTGCTGCAGGTCCCGGTAAACTTTTCCTTGGGCACCAATGCCTACCGTACCCCAACGGTGTTGCACCCAGTGACACGCAGTAGTATAACTGGACACTTTCCCAGGAACCCTTTTGCAGCAGGCATGTGCCCAATTTGGTCAACAGTTGAAACATGCCAACTCATTGTTGCGCTGACAATCTGTATTTTTTCTCCTGTCTTTGAGCACGAGGCCACCAGTTTCTATCGCTTTTTCCTCCAATTTGTCTATTGACACCATGCAGGAGGCTTCCCTCCTGCCACATTACTGACTGGCCACTTGTTGACATTGTGACCCATCTTGCACCCATCTGACCATGCTCGGGGAAACTTCATTTTGTCCACGACCAGCAATCTGCCGCTCGTGCCTCTCTTTGTCGCACAGGAAAAAATGTTTATCACCCCATGCCGTCTTCTTTCCCAACTTCGTCCTTGATGCAGGCGCAATCATTTCCTTAGTAACCCACTGCCTGCTTAGATTCTGTAAAGTCTGAGCTGGCATGAAGCTGTCCGCATTCTAGGAGCAGCCCTTGATTAATTGTTTGTCGATGATCATGTCTCTGAGGGCACTAACTTTTTTTCTGCAATTTCTATCGATCCAGTGAACGAAGTAGCCGGACAGCCTGGCTGCATACGGCATACCATTCTCGTTGTCTTTATGCCTGGCATGGCGAAACTTTTCGCAGTAGCTTTCCGCAGTGTACCGGAAACGCTGCAGGAGTGCAAATCTTGAGCTCGTCATAGTCCAAGGTGGCGAGCGGATCCAGGTGACCGGTGACGGTTAATGTTTCTCCAGTCATGCAGATACTCAACGAGAGCACCCATTTCTCTTGCGGCCATTCCTGGCATGTCGCGACGCGCTTGGAGCGTTGCAGATTAACATCTAGGTTGTCTATAGTAGCATTGAATGGTGGAATAAGTTTGTGTGTACTGTAGACATTTGTCAACACGAGCATAAAGCGGTAGCCTGCACTACGTGTTCGGCAGCCTTTGGGCTACGTCCTGCTACTTGAGGACTGTCTTGCTCTTGCTCTAGTAGTTTATGCTGCAGGGACATTTGCTCTTTCCCTACATTGTGCTCTTCTGCTCTCTCATCACATAGTCTCGCATGTTCCTCCTCCACCCATTCTCTTAACACTGCCTCACCAAGATCAAGCTCTCGTCAAAGACTGTATAATTTGTCTGTTTCCATGCCTCACGGCGGTGTGGGAGTGTTGGCTATAGGTGTTAAAAGCCAATCCTGGCATGCTTGCCAATTGTTAAAGGTTCATCGGCCCAGTGGCTCAGCACCCTGTAAGAGATGCATGGGGAACAGACACTGCCTTCATCACCTTCATGTCTAATCACATATGACATTAAACATGCAACAAAAACAAGAACACAGCGAATAATGGGCAGGCTTCGTAACCCCATCCTAACCATCCTTGCATATGCAGTATAGTTTGCTATCCTACGTGTGTTAGTTTTCACCGGATACATGACTATGTCAAGCTCAGTCTTGTAGCTGTGCACTCATGGTACACAGACTGTGCGGGTCTGTCAACTTGTGGAGCTGTCCGCGCCCTGGCACCGGGGAGGGACACCTGCCACTCTGTGGCTCGATGGGTGTGACCAGCCCATTGGCAAAAAGCTCCACCGGCTTCTGGCAGCATAGTGCTGCCGGCAGTACTGCTGGCGGCCATGCTCTCGGGAAGGACCGCAGGCACTGCCGCCAAGGTGGATCAACCGCCTAGGGTCATCCCCTAGTCGCAACGGGTCTCGAGGCGAGTGCTTGAGCGGACCGGTAGCCGCCTTGGTCGCCACCAGCACACGTCACTCCAGATCGTCGCCGGCCACGCCAGCGTACACTATCATTTGCACTTCATCCTCTTCGGACTCTTTTGTGTTGCAGTCAATCATGGTCACTTGTCCAGCGCAATTGTCCCAACTCTCGTCACAACATGGTTTATTGTTAAATTCATGGATAAACTGCCATAATTAGTTTTTACAAATGTGATCAAATTCACACAGCTAATTTTTTGTCTTAAATAGCTCTGACGCAACTAGAACTTGTTCTTGAAATGTTCCATTCCATTTTCCATATTTATCATGTCTAGTGTCGAGGGTACCATCCCATTAAAGACTACGATGTGGTGGCCTACAATCCATGCCCAAAGCAGTGATGAAGGGCCAGAAGATGGGCAAATGACGTGGTTTGTTACAGAATACGGCATCAGGGACACACTGCCATACGTACAGGGCCCATACATTTATACGTACAGGGCCCATACATTTCTATGGGACCAAAGTTTCATTGATTCTGAAATTGGCCTTCACCAAATAAGTCAAACTTGGCTGGTCATCACACATGCACCCGACCCCAGTGGTGGCTGCAGTGGTGATTCCAATGCAGCAGCGTCAGTCATTGCAGCGCTTAGTGCGCAGGGAATGTGTCGAACACACATTATCTCCCATAGAAAATGCCTATTTCCAGCCTACACCAGGGAGATTTCAAAGCGAAAACGGTAGCTCACGATGAATTATTACCATATTTGCCCAATTATAATATGCGCATATTTTTTCCCGAAAGAATTCATCTGAATATAGCTTAGGTGGTGCAGTCTGATATGAAACTAAAAATCATTTGCATCAGCCTACCGTCAGAGCCAGCCTAGCTGGCATCACTATTCCATCACAAGATGGGTAACATGGATGGCAACAAAAGAAGTTTGCACATGGCCGGACAACAATGGCGCAAAGCTCTGTCCGATTACGACAGCCTATTCAAACTATAAAGTATTTTATATGTTAAGCTAGCGGCAACAAGTCGTGTCACACGTTCTTGGCATCCTGCAGAATAACATGTGTTGGAGGACAAACTAGCGAGTGGTTTGATGAATGCAGAATATGAAACGCACTATGGAATGTATGGAGGACATGATGTTGTGGTTCCTCATAGACAGCGATAAAGTGCTGTTTGAGAATGATGACTATGTGCATTCAGTAAATAAAATTCCATTTTGTGAAGGCAAAATTCGCTGTTTTTTCTTCCCCGAACATTGGAGGCATGTCGCATTTTTCTTGCCAGAAAGTCTGGTGCAACTTCTACTCCTACTTCGTTTAGGAGATCTGTCACTTTTATGGTGTTTTTCTTCTTAAACACATAAAAAGTGGGTGTGCGTTCGATTCAGAAGTGTGTTGAAATGTGGGTAAATGCTACCAAATGAATCATTACTGTGTGTTGTTTTTTGTGCCTCCTGTTTAACTATATAAACTCATTGGTCTCATCAAGGTTGAATTAATGGAAGCTAGCTGTAGTGTAAAGCCATTTCAGTACAGCCAACGACTGAATTTTCGGACGCCCAAATTTTCGGACATGCCTGATATTTCGGACATCTTCGCGGCACCGCCACGCGCCCCATAGAATCAATGTATAAGGACATCTGAAGTTTCGGACGCTCGAACCCCCCGCCATCCAATTTTCCGGACTTTTTGATCCCACGGAAGGTCCTTTGGCTCCTCGTACAGCGCCCTTGCGAAGGAAATCGACTTGCAGCAGAAGCATATCACCGCTTTGAACCACAACTAGCCGAATCTAGCCGTCACACACCGATTTGGTCTAGCCACACTGGCTATGTTCATCGCCGCACTTCCGCCTTTGGCGGAGTTTCCGGAGCGGCGCCATTTCGTTTGTTTGTGCAGGCATGTGCAGGCCACAAGTTTTGGTTAGCGCGGTGTGTGGTTGTGCTGTTGTGTCAAGTGTGCTCTGCGACGCTAGGCCTAGGTGCTTTGACGCTCCTCAGCGAACTCCACTGTTCGCAACTTAAGGATTTCGCTTGCCTTCGATGGCCCCCACTCCGTCTTCGTTGTCCTCGCCGATGGCATCGAAGCACGGAAAGCAGTACCGTCGGTTAGTACCGGTGCAGAACTGACTGACGAGGAAATAGCCCGTCAGGTTGTGGGGGATTCAGAAGACTCCGATGTTGAAAATGGGGAGCCAATGCCTGCGCCGCCTACAAGCGCTGAGTTGACGCGAGCACTGTTGACTCTTTCATCGGTGTACAGTGCTGACATGACCCTTGCTCAGAACGAGGCGAATATGATCGCATGCAACCGGAACGCTGTCCAAACAACAATCAACAAGTTCTTCAAGCCACTGCAGCAATAACACTGGCTGCCCAACGATGCACATGTACATAATAAACCGGCAGTAGGCTGCATACAGTTTTTGAACGCCTCTTTTTATAGCCACTTCACTGATGCTTTGGCAGGGTTTCGGAAGACTGGTACTTCGCCCTTCACCTCTAGATCAGAGAAAAAAAGAAAGGCATGCATTCATTTTTTCGGACTGCCTGAATTTTCGGACGTTTTTATGTTCCGTAGAGGGTCCGAAAAATCGGTCATTGACTGTACTTTGATTTTCAAAACACAGAAGTGGTGGAATCATTAAGCTTTTTTCTTGATGGCTGGAGGGCTCTACATAAGGTAACTGTGCACACTGATTGTGTAATTGAGTGAGTAGTCCTCTCGTTCGGTTTTCTCTTACCTGCCAGGCAGATTGTTCTTTTTACTCTGCCACTGTTCTTACCATAAAGGTGGGGTATACCATTTCAGAGGATTAAGCTTAGACATTTTGCTACATTGTACAGGTCTTCCGGTTAGTGGAGGCCCTGGTAGTGTGCTGGGCAGTCTGCCACGTGAGGCTCTAAGCCCATCTGGGTCTCTAAATCGCTGTCAGACCTGTGGACAGCCCCTCTTTCATCCAACTGGGCCTACAGCACCTCCACCTGCATTCCTGCTGCCTTCCCCATCTCCGCCCACTGTCAACATGCTGCCACCACACCCTGCTGTGAGTCAGGCTGCACAACAGCCTTAGTGGGAATTCCATAAGGGCTTACCTTAATCCTCTCTTGACTAATGATTCAAACCAATTTGTGTTGTGCAGAGCTTTCCCTCTTCAAACCAGGCCCGTGTGCGCACGTCATCACAGGAGCGGTTTTCTAGAGCACCTGCCCCAGCAACACCTGTGGTGTCACCAATTGCACCCAGCCACCTGAGCGCTGCAAATCCGGCACCACCAACTGTGCCAGCTGCAGCGTCCCCTATGATGGACTGATTGACAGCTTACCAACAAATTGCAATGATGGAACCTTGGCATGTTCCTCTTTCCACAGAAGCCACAGTCAATTTACTGTCATAAATATTGAAACAGAGCCCCAAGTGAGCTGCGCAATGCCAAGGGGTACTTTTCCAAGACACTTTACTGAACCCGGAGGAAGGGTTACAGATTCGTCAGTCTGAGTCCTGCTACAAGTAGTTAGCATGCCTCGAGGTTCTCTGGATGGCAACAGTATGCTCATTTGCTATCCTTGGCTGCCCAGGTTTGAGTGCAGTACCAGGCTGCATGTGTCCTTCAGTGTTAAAGGAAAGGTGTTGTTGGCGAAAGGATTGCCTTGTTTTACATGTCCCCCCTTTTTAAGCTGGTTGTAATTGTACAAGTACTTGAAAATGCATCTTTAAAGTTTTTATCATTTGCTACCCTACAGGAAAGTAGGTTGGATGTACTGCACACCTTTACCTTGTGCTCATGCTGTCTTGTTTTTAAGGTGTGCATGCAGTAATGCAGCCACCCAAAGAAGCTGCTGAAGAGGGTTGGGGTGGGGGCTTTATTTATTTAATGAAAAAATAAAATGAGACTGCAGTGTTACTGCATGCTTCACTCAAGGTGGGTGTCAATAAATCAACACTTGCTTAGTGGAAAGGTTCAGCACTGCTAAAGGTATTCTTTTTCCTCGTGTGTGCGCACTAGTTGGGCAGCTTGCCTTGCCATTATTCTTTGCAGTCTGACATTGCAGCGCCTGCAGATATTTTTTAGCTATGGCCATAGGTAACGGTTTCAGCATGTTTGTGCCATCAAGCGAGCTTACGTTGCTGGAGGGAAGTTGGGTATCCAAAGGTTTGCATAGAGTAGTGAGCAATGACTCCCCAATGGTTCTAGTCATTTCAGGTAGGTTTATTTGCTATGCAAATTAGGTTATCAATGTAACATTTGTATGCAAGCTGCTGAGTGCTCAAAAATGCGGTCTTTATTGCAGTGTAATTTGATGAAGCAGGCATTGAAAGAGCCCAATGAGAATTCTAATGTTACCACTGTAAGGTTAGCATAGTAGCTTTTGCATTGGCAACATAGCTTGGTCTATGAAGGGGATGTGTATTTTTGCCAGATTAAATGCTGGCGTGTGCATGTGGGCCATGCTCTGCTTTTGGTGCGACAATCTGTCTGTCCAACTAGAAATGCAGTTTTGGCAACATTTTGTAAATAGTTTGTGAGTTTCTAACTTTGTCATTCTTTCCATATTTGTTCAGGTTTGTGAGTCAAGCACTATGTATGAAAGTGTCTTGTGTGTGATAATCTGCTGCTGTTCAACTAACAGTCAGTTTGGTTCTCTTGTTAGCAAAGAAAGCTTTGTGAGTGATTGAGAATGTATTAGCTTGTGCACCCAGGGATATATGAATGCAGTCACCCACAAGAGGAGGGAAGCAGTCAGCTTGTTCAGCAGCCAGTACGAGAGCCTCCCGACAAGCTGTCATACTTGTTTCATAGTGCAGTCTGGCTGATGTTGTGTGTTAACAGACCTGCTTTCAGCCGTATGTCTGCCTCGTCATTCTTGTACCGCCTGTTCTTGAAGCGTATTTTGGCGCTGTTGACTCATAACCTGTGGGTTCTATATTTTGAGGCTTCCAATACATAACAGCCATGTGCTGCTGTCCTGTTTTCTTTCCTTAATGTTGCTGTTATGTGCCGGAACTTCAGTGTCGAAAGGCACAAAGTGAGTTTAGTGTGCCGAAGGTCCCAAGCAGATCTGCAGTTTGTGAAGTTTACCTTTGTGTTCTGATTTTTGTCGCTGAAAGATGTTGCCGTAGCTTCTGACTGTGATACCAGTTGAGCGTACCCATTTTTCATGGGTTGCAAGAGCTAAGTGGGTGCTCCTAGATAGGGGGAGGGGTAAAGCCAAACTGATCAATTAATGGCACTGGTATTGCACATTCAAGTGTGCATCGTGCGTGTGTGTGTGTGCACGCAAGTATGTGCGTTTATAGGTTGTAACAGGTGTCCGTTGTCAGTTTTCTAACAGTCTTTGCACACAGAACTTAAAGGTTTGTTTATTGGTTTGGTTTTGGAAGCATTTCATTACAATAAAAACAAAATGTTGTGCCTTTCACATGGAATGTGATTTATTTATTTGGTACTGCTGGCCTGTGTTTGGAACCTTGAGCAGGAGCAGGTTTTATAAAATGTCATGCACTACATAGGAATGTCAAAAAAAGTGAACTTGCAAAAACACCATGGAGCTCTGTGCAGTATGCAATTTAGTTGTACACGTGTGTGATGCATAGTAAGATACCATAAACGATTTTAAAAAAGATGAAAGCACTTGAAAAGGGATCATAATAAATTCAGCATGAAATTCTGGATGACACGTTGCTCGGCACATAAAGGATACACGCAAGTTCATTTTATGAAGTGCGGTCGTGAAAGCAAAAACAGAAGGCCACTCGGCTACATCCCCGGGTAGCTGTTCCACTTGGGAATGGTTTGGGGGAAAATGTTCCTTGAAATTGTTAAGAAATTGCAATTTTTAAAATACTTTTTATGGGATAAGAATCAGTGGGCCGCTGTGCTAAAATTTGAATAGCCATATTTGCACGATTCTACCGTGCCACCGATTGTAATGTGCAGTCATAGTAACGCCCAAATATTTTTTTAAAAAATACTGATTTTACTGCGGACATCGGGTAACGAAACCCGAGCCGACGCATACCATGTTGAAACGATTTTATGGGACATACAAAGACGCGCACCGCTGAATCTTAGCAGCCAGTTGCTATTGGAGTCAGGCGACACCTCCTTTTCGCTGTCTGGCCACAGAAAGTCATGTCCAGTTCCATTTAATGCATTAGAAATGCCACATTTGAAGGTTTCTGCAGCCATTGTCTGCAGGAGGGCATTTCACGCACCACGGAGCCACCTTGTGATGTCTCCGAGCGTCGCTTTCTTCAGATGACCCACTTGATGCTAGCGTGGCTAGCTACCTTGTATTGAATATTTTTTTAAGCAAGAACCTATTTCTTTTTGAATTTTGGGTAGAATTAGGATTATAACACATGCAAATTTGAACGCACCTCTTATTCAGAAAAGCTGCGTACTAGAATCTTGCAAATATGGTATACACACGTTTGCTAATTCCAAATTTATCGTGATATATTTTTGAAAGGTATTGAGCCTTTCACGATAATGCCTTATTTGTAGGCACTCTAGATTTGCAAAACTTACAAGTTTACAAGCCTGGAGTAAACTTAAGTTGCCAGTGTTTTTGTAAGTAGGAATTGCCAATAAATCTGGCTTTCTTCTGCTTAACGTTTTCAAGTTTGTACTGTGGGGTCCTCTCACACCCGTGCTCTTGGGACAAAGGAACGACAACACAGTAGTGCAAACAATCACAAGGGCATTTATTGCACCTGACATAGATCAGTGCCTGCTAGCCGAGCTGCTATCCACAAAACATGCCGATGGGCGCGCGACAAATCTAGAAGTCTGACTCACCGCGACCGGAAGCGAGCGAATATGTTCGCCCCATGCTGGATCCCAAGGCCTGGTCGTTCGCGTGTATGGTCACGCGAATCGTGGCGCGTTCGAGGGCGGCCACGCGAGGCGGTCTCGCAGAAGCATGGGTCGGCGCGCACGCGGGATACGTCCCCGCCGCGCGCCGACCCGCCGGGCAAGAGGGTCGCTGCACGTGCGGCACGGCCGTCCCGCTTCCTGTCTCGAACCGAACAGCCCGAGCGCCTTGTCTGCCGACGCCCGAGTAACCCCGCAGCGGCGCGACGCTCGCGCCATCTCTCGCACCGCGCTTGTACCACCCGACCGCCGCGGGCGCCAGGCCACGCTGCGGGCGAAGCCGCCCTGCAGGAGACGAGCCATGCGGGAAAACTAGATCTCAGGGGAGGCGTGAGAGTCACGCATCCCCACAGTACATGTGTGTGGATTTCATACCACATATTCAAGTATATGCCTTATATGATCTTTGTGCCATTACGAGATCATTCCATTGAAGATCAGATGTAATAGCAACCCTGAAATATTTGTAACTAGAAGTGTTTGACCTACTGTTATTGCTACTGTTCTATTGCAACTAATTTGCCACAAAGAATGCAAAGGTTGAGTCTGGTCCCAAGATTTTTTTAGGACTTTGATTATCATAGCTGTGAGTTTCACTATATAGGAACCAATCATTTGCAAATAGATGCATTTTTACTGGTATGTCCCCTCCTGAACGATATTGTTTATGAAGATCAATAAATGTAACAACCTCGGAACCGAACCTTGTGAAATAACCGAGTTAACAGAGGCAGAGGCGTTCATGGCCCACATCATAGTTATTGTCATTATTTTAATACTTGCATGCTTCACGCCCCTTGCAGTGAATATTTTGAGCCCTCTATAGACCCTTTTCACGGCGGTCTCGTGTGTGCTGCCATGAGTGGAAGCCTTGATGTGGTCTGTCATGTTGGCTGTACTTCCTACTGTACTCCTTTATGCCGACCATTGCCTCACAAAGGATGGAAACATCTGCTTGGCACAGGATCTCGGCGATGCATTTCATGGAGTTGACATGCAGCTTTATGCCTTCTTTACTTTGGTAGTAAGAGCGGGCGGAAAGCCATTTGCTGCCTTCAGTACTATACAAGAGCAGCATTTCATGAGACGGTAGAGGGATTATTGCTGATTGATGCTTGTTGGTTGCGTACAGTAGGCTGTCAAAACCTTGCTCATCAAGCCTTGTCAATTTTTTCCCCGGAATGCAATGGTTTGGAGGTCAGGAAGTTCAATGGACACCGCCTCGTTTTTGTTGGCACTCGCGTATTGCAAATAAGCCTCCTCTGACGAAGACAGCTTGTTGGAGTCCCGAAACGGGCAAGATATTATCAATGAGGTTGTAGAGGTTGAAAAAGCGCACTTCCAGATCTTTTAGGACCGGCTTCCTTTGAAAGGTACAACGGCAAATTGGGAAGAAATGTTGGAACAGCCTCTGGGAGCAGTGCTAGCTTGCCACGTGGGATTCCAACAAAAGTGGTATACTCCACGCAGCGGGAGCCGGAGCAGTGGCACACTAGTGTTCCTGTATACGCTCCCGCAGGGAGCATAGTTGCGCATAGGTCCAGCTTATGATCCAGCTCTGCAGTGGAGCCACTCGCGCACGCAGGAGGCAAATGCCGCGCGGTGTTCCATTTGCTTTTGTCTGCTGGTCACGAGTTACATGCGGCAACTGTACGCAAGCGCTGAGCAAGATGACTTTTTAATGCAGGCCAAGCTGAAACGATTGACGTTGCCGTAGAGGTACCAACCCCCCGAAATGTTTAGTTTGTGTGTACATATATACACGCACATATACGAACGCACGCACGAATGCACATATAAAGTATAGGACCCCCTCGATCCCTCGACATGAAATCTTCACCACGCCCGTGGCTCGGACAGCTCAAAAGTTCGCGTGCAAAAGTGCATTACCTTGCAACAAAAAGCGGTGCGATGTTTTTGAGCACGCATATGAAGTTTCCTCGCGGAGGCCGAAGGCAAGAAATGTTTTAAAAGGTGTTTAAAGAAAACGTCACGCACGTGTGTTAGACAATTCTGTGAGCACATTTTGGCTGCCAAAACGAGACGAATAATGGATGTTGCCAACAGAATTATCGTGCCTGCAATTATGTCGGTGACCGTTGACCGTCATTCATCACAAGACGTCCTTCACAGCAGCTGCACGTTTTCGATATATGCGGTTCAGACACGTAAATTTAAACGCATTTGAAATGTTCACATGCGCACATCTTATGCAAAGCTTATTTTTACGATTCGTACCACAAACTTGACAGCTGCTTCGTGGCAGCAAATCTGCAAGTGGAAAAAGATGCAAGATGCACGAGCTTCTAGATCAAATTTATTTCGTACAACGGAATGGATGAGCAATGGCCAGTGGCAGCAGGAGATGAGTGCTGCTTATTGGAGCCTTGGGGGGCTGAATTCAAAGCCACTGGAAAGGCAACAAGTTATTAGGAGTAACAGGTTATTTTTATTGGACTAGCTAATCACATATGACAGACTGGTAAAGTAATTATTCACACATTGCAGACTGTAATGACAGCACATTTTTTCTTTATCTCTTCATACTACTCAGGTTAATTTTCTATAAAACAGAGCTTATTACACGTACAAAAATAATTTCGCATTCCTCACGCGTCGACTACGGATGATCGAACAAGCAACATATATATGCAGGCGCTAAATGCTGTAGCTATCCCAGCTGTCTTACAAGCGCGAGCGCACGGTGTTTTCGCTTACTACAAAACAATGAACACCAGGACGTCAATCGATTTTACATGGAAAATCAGAACGCCGGCAAAAAAAAAAATAATAAAACGGAGCAGAGAAAAGCCATGGTGCAGCAGGCCAATTTCACCGGCTAGTATTTACTCTGTTCTGAACACACTTTTCTGGAGCCGCATAATCAGAACAATCGTATAAGCAACGAAGAGAATTGAGCGAGTTGGTAAGTTAACATTATTAGCGTATATGCGCAGCGCGACGCAGACGTGTCATCCTTTGTTTCGCGTCTGTGTCGCGCTGCACATATACAACAAAAACTGCACAAGTTAACAATCTCTCATGCCAGGCGTACGCATTTCAGCGTCTACAGGGGTGTTAATCGAGATGAATGTCGCTTTAGTTTAAGCAAGTCGAACTCGCCTCTGTAAAGAAGGCGAACGGACCTCGCATATCCTGGCCCCTTTCGGAGCCGGCCGGTGTCGTCCGTCCGCACGGCACCGCGTGAAAAGCTTTGCCACCTCCCGTGGGATTTGCGCAGTTTGGTGCGCTGCAACCCGTCATACTGCAGGGGGGGGGGGGGGGTATTCTGTAAGAGTCCACCTAGTGGACTGTCCATTTCAACCGCCGCTGAATGGCTGGGGCCACTCGTCTCCTCCTCGCTTGCACATCTCCATCCAATCAGCAAAGGCCGAAATGGACAGTCCACTAGGTGGACTCTTACAGAATACCCCTCCAGTACAAGTGTCAAAATGATCTGTTTCGTAGCACTTCACCGAATTCATTAACTTATTGTCCTCGAATACCGTACCTGCAACCAGGAGCCGATCGTTGCTACGCGCGCTGGACGGTCCGCTGATTGCAATTTCGATGGCACCGACACAAAAAACGAGTCGGCGCCGTGTCCGTAAAGTTGGCTTCGGAGCGCGCGGTTGATCATTTGACGTCATTTTAACGCGATAGCGTTAAGGAGCTCGTGTCGCAGAAAAGTCGGCGGCGTTGGCGGTGAGCGAAAAATGCCGCCAGGCAATTCATAAATAAAAACAACTTGCAAGATGGGCTGCGTGGAAATCAAACCAGGGTCTCCGGAGTGTGAGGCGGAGACGCTACCACTCAGCCACGAGTTCGATGCTTAAAAGCGGTACAAAAGCGCCTCTAGTGAATGCGGTGTTGTCTTAGAAACGTGCCGTAGAAAGTTATAGTGATGTGTATATCGGTAATTATGAGCATGTAACTTACAGAAGTTGCAGTTACACGAGTAGCGAAGTACGTTTCCGCTACATTTCTTCTGTGCTTTCCGCACACGCAGAGCCATCTTGCGGCCCACATAGAAGACCCCCCTCCTCGATGTACGGCGCTGCCCCGACAGGTGGCGCGCCACGCGTGCATTGGGGCTGTGCGGGGACCGGTGCGAGGCGCGTCGCGGCCCCAACTCGCTCTCCCCTGACGACGCTTCGCCGTGCTGCTTCACGGGTTGCAGAATCAAGCGTCCTTCCTTTCTTTAGATCACTATATATCTCACTGAAATAATCAGAAGAATAAGAATGGGCTGGACTGCGTTTGGCAGGCATTCCCAAATCATGAACAGCAGGTTGCCATTATCCCTCAAGAGAAAAGTATATAATAGCTGTGTCTTACCAGTACTCACCTACGGGGCAGAAACCTGGAGGCTTACGAAAAGGGTTCTACTCAAATTGAGGACGACACAACGAGCTATGGAAAGAAGAATGATAGGTGTAACGTTAAGGGATAAGAAAAGAGCAGATTGGGTGAGGGAACAAACGCGAGTTAATGACATCTTAGTTGAAATCAAGAAAAAGAAATGGGCATGGGCAGGACATGTAATGAGGAGGGAAGATAACCGATGGTCATTAAGGGTTACGGACTGGATCCCAAGGGAAGGGAAGCGTAGCAGGGGGCGGCAGAAAGTTAGGTGGGCGGATGAGATTAAGAAGTTTGCAGGGACGGCATGGCCACAATTAGTACATGACCGGGGTTGTTGGAGAAGTATGGGAGAGGCCTTTGCCCTGCAGTGGGCGTAACCAGGCTGATGATGATGATGATGATGATATCTCACTGCCCGTGCCGATCACGACGTTTGGCTGGCGTAGATCGTTTCCCCTCCGAGACGCCGAGTTCTTTGGTTCGTTCCGCTTGCTCAGGCGCAGGTTTCGTTGCCGCGCCGAAC